>NC_037542.1:938347-976517 GCF_001531365.2 Cynara cardunculus var. scolymus | reverse complement strand
ATCGAGCAGCAAAATCGGAAGCATCAAAATCGGAAACTGTACTAAAGCAAACAAAGCATACAAAATCGAGCAGCAAAATCGGAAGCATCAAAATCAGGAATCAAGCAGCAAAATTGGAAGCATCAAAATCGAGCGAATCGAACATAAGAGCATCAAAATCGAACATAATCTATAGATAAGGAGAAGAGTTTACCTTTGGAGAAGAGAAGATTGGAAATCGAGAAGCAAAATCAGTAGCAAAATCGCCGATTAGGGTTGGAGAAGAGCAAACCTGTCGAGAACGTGGGCTTTACAAGGGTAGCCAGGTCTTTTTTGTTGCTTAATGGGGACAAGTGGTGATATTGGGCTGTGAGATTAAGCCCCTGTCTGGGCGAATAAGCTCGAAGTAAACAGCCTAAAATGGCTGTGCGAATAAGCCGGTTTATCCGGTAAGCTCATTAAGTCACAAGTAAACAGCCCCTTAATGTTCTCTTAAGTCTGAATCGGTCAGACATAAGAGGATTTAGTGTGTTTTTTTCAATTAAGAGCTTAAAAGCTCTTATTAGGTCTGAAAATTTAAGTGGTTGCCAAAACCTCTTATTACCTCTGATTTCAAATCGTCGCCTACCTACTCTGATCTCTTTGCGCTCGATTTCTCTAGATCAACTCTTCTGTCTCGATCTCTCATCTCTCAACTTTGTCAACTGTCGATCCATATCAACTCTCGATCTCTCATCTTCAAACTTCATATTTCAGACGCAAAAAACAAACAGTCTGACTGATTCAGATTTCAGACTTCAGCACAACCTCTTAAAAATCAAAAGTGAATTCAGACTTCAGCACCTTTTAAAAAACAAACGACACCTTACTCTTAATTTTTGTAATCAACAAGCTAAAGACTGGATTTTGAAAAAGTATAAGGACTGAAATCGGAGTTTGTTAAAACATCAGGGACCATTTTGTAAAGAAAGGGTTTGATTCCCATTTCTTCTTCGCTGCAACCGATCCAATGTTGAAGTGAAAAACAACACTCTCGACTGTGTCAACTACCCCTCCGCGCTTCTCCGCCTTCTACTATCGGCTTTCTCCGCCGTCCTCTTCCCGGCAACCGCAACGATGGAGCCTGACGTCAGCATCGACACAAGCTCCATTATCCGGATCGCCGTCCTCCCGATCGGAACAATCCACCTACACCTTTTCCGCAAATACGCCGGGATGCTCGGACGCCACCACAAGATCGAACTCTCAACTATCACTTCTTTCTATACTGAACACCAAAAATCTCCATTTTCTCAACAACCGTGGGAATCCGGTAGCCTAAAGTTCAAGTTCATTGTAGGTGGATCGCCGCCGAGTCCATGGGAGGATTTCCAATCGAACAGGAAAATTCATGGCGTTATCGGAATCTGTCATTGTCCGTCTTCGCCTGATCTCGATAGTGTCGTTGAGCAATTTGCTGCGGCGTGTAAGGGATACTCTTCTTCTCTTGTTCAACGGTGTTTTGCCTTTTCCCCTGGAGATACACAGGTTGTCTTCCCAAATTTTTTAGATGTTGATTTATTTATTTTGAATATTCAATTTACATTGTAGTATCAGGGGAAGGGCATAGCTTAAAGATGTCGTGTTGCAGTCCATGAGAGTCGATCACGGGCACTCTATTTTTGTAGAAGCGAAGATTATTGTTCTTTTGGTTATGAACTGTAGTCCTTGTCCTTCATTGTCTGTCTTCTGCTACTGAACAGGGTTTAATCATTAGCTTCTTTGTGCAACTTCGAACTCGTGCATTTCCTTTTGTTACTGTTTCTTCTTCCTTTGTAGAAGTGTAGGCGGCTTGCAATATTTGTTGCACTTGCAGCATGACACCTATGCTTAAATATTCATAGTTACAATCCTTTTCTTATCTTAATGTGTATTTTTCCTATCACTAAATGCTGGCAGATCAATGGTTGATGCTGTCATAGTTTGGCTAACCAATTGGGGACATGTTAACGTAGGAATTGTTATTATAGTTGCAAAAGCCATAACCTCATTTTCTAAGACCATTAGACCAGTATGGGTGCTGGTGCCACTTAACCATTTGTAGGCTGTAGCAATGATATTGCAAAATTCTTTCCCCTCTTTCATAATGGAGCGTTGGCATGTAGTGCTTTTAACTTGTTAAGTGGACCCTGAGTCTCAAATACTCATCAATATTCGTCTGGATATTTGATCACTGGAAGAGAGAACAGAGTTAAAAGAACTAGGCAGATAACTTCTGGAGCCAGACCTATGATCTGTTTTCATACTCAAGAGATACTCAAATACCAAATGTTTGACTGATTTCTTATATGATCTTAGTCCTAGAAATGATCTTAGTAATAATGGCTCACCTGTGTTTTTGTATCTTCTATTGCAGCTAGCAGATGGGAATAACAAAGGAAATAAATTGGTTTTGTTTCCTCCTGCTGACCAGCGGACTCAGGAAATTCACTTGCAAACAATGATGCAAGATATTGCTGCTTCACTTCTAATGGAATTTGAGAAGTGGGTTCTTCAAGCAGAATCTGGTGGAACCATTCTAAAGACGCCTTTAGATTCTCAAGCCAGTCTCAGCTCAGAGGAGGTTTATGTTTTAGGTGTCCTGATGATTGAATAATTGCTACACTTTTTCCTCCTTCCCAAAGCTACCAAACATTAAATTGCAACTTCATGCTTTAAGAATGCCAACTTAACCAACTTGATCAACTGTTTCAGGTGATCAAAGCAAAAAAGAGGAGACTTGGCCGAGCGCAGAAAACAATCGGAGATTATTGTTTACTAGCTGGATCACCTGTTGATGCCAATGCCCATTATTCTACTGCTTTAGAACTTGCCAGGCTGACTGGGGATTACTTTTGGTATGCTGGCGCATTGGAAGGTGGCGTTTGCGCCTTGCTGGTAAGCATACTAATGGTTAAAGATTCAAAATATATCATATTCATGCGTTAATATTTGGTATCCAGACATGTTTAATATTCATGCTGTTACTTCAGCAGCAATTTTCTCTTGGCCTATTTCTTTTATGTTTGCAAATAAGCATCTGTTAACCTATCCTCCATTCTGAGTGTGCTTGTCTGAGTTTGCATGCTTGCTCATGATGTGACTTATTGTTTTCTCTATGTAATCTGGAAGCCAGGTGTTACTTCTTGTTGTAATGCAGTCAACAAAAACATATGGTAGCGTTAAAGGGAATTTTGTGTATTAACCTCTTATCAGTTTGGAATAAGGAAAAGATGGCATGCATAGATCTACAAGAAGAAACTATGCATGGAAACAACATTGATTTGGATATGGCGTCAGACATGTATCCACACCCTTAGGAAGTCTAAACCTCATTAAAACATAATCCCTCCGGCCGAAAATAAATGTCCACAATGAAAAAGGCTCAAAATGTTAGAAATGTGTAATTATTACACTTCTCAATTAACAAAAGGAGAATTTCACCCTTAATTACAGAGGGAGAAATTTTCTCCATCTCATAATTAAGGGTAGAATGGAAAGGTGTTTACTTGGGACGGAAGGAGTAATACTCAGGAAAAATTTGTTTGAACTTTGAAACAATTTCTCTAAAACTATCTTCGGCAATTCCAGATATTAAATTTTCATAATACCCGATGAAATATAATTGTAAGGTACCGATTCTATAGTTCTGTCATGGTATGCCGAAACTATGATAATTTTAGTCTTAATTTTATGCATGATGCCCCAAATTCCGGGAATTTATTGGAAAAAAAGGCCCGGCTGGGTAGATTTAATTATATATGTCTGAGAAGAGGATATTTTTTTTATTTGCCTAATTTCATGCTTTTTTCAGAGCCAAGTTACAAGAACGTATGATGTTGCAAATCCAATGGCTGCCCTTTTTAGGTTAATAACATCCTTATCAAATCTCTTAGCAGTAGTCAAGTTCAAGTTGCTATATATGCACACACACTATATTATTATAAAGCATTTAGGTAAAAGCCTTAAATATCAAGGGTACAACTTCTATGAAGCATCAAGTACAAATGGTTAATGCATTAAGATTTAAGAGTTGTGGTTTGAAGCATGCCCCACATAGGTGGAGCAACAAAAGGTGGAGTGGGCCCCATGTCTGAAGTTTAAGGCTTTGGTTACAAATCCCCAATAAAATGCACTTTAATTATTTGATTCTTTCTATTGTCTTCTCTTGTTATAGAGCGTAGAAGTGTGAGTTGAATCTTTGGAGAGCGCAGCGGTAATTGGGGGTGGCCTGAGAGATTAGCTTGTGTGATTGTAATACTTTTCACATAGTAGATTTCTATGTGGAGACCTGTGTTTTCAAAAAAATAAGAAAAGGTAAAGTAAAATCAAAATTATCTAGCATATTAGCCATTTGTGTTCAAACATATTTTTTGGACTTCTTTTTAATGAGGAATTGCATTAATTTACCATTCTCAGTTTACCATAAAGTTTTACATTCCGCTTGATCGCATGGGTATAAAACTTCATATATACAATGCAAAACCAAGGATGTTCGGTATTTTCTTTCCTTTTAAATAGGAACACTTTCACTTTAGATTTTATTAATTATTTTATATTTCTAAATTAGAAATTTATAGAAGCTATTCTAAGAGAAAAGATGTTCGTTAAAATAAGAAGAAGATAGATACAGACTATACAAAGTTTTATGCAATAATTATTTGAAAATATCATGGACGTGTGTGATGAACTACTTAGTGGAGAATGGGGGTGAATTTGAACCATTTGGTAGGGCGATAGTTAATCTGGTTTGAGAGTAAAAGGTATCTCCTAGAAGTAAAGAAGCAAAACCTGTTTGTAGCCAGTGAATGCGTGTTCAAAGGCATGGGATTGGCTTTTGCTATCATGTTATATATAAATGAATCTGGTGCAAGATTCTGTGTGTTTTTTATTGGGTCCTGACCAGATGCTGTGTTATAACCTTTGCAATGGTCGATTGCTTACATGATCTTTGCCCATCCAGATATCTTGTAACATTTTTTTGTTGTGTTTATGTGCTATAAGATGGATAAAGCAGTTCAGAGGGATCCAATTATAGAGGAGGAGGTCAAGTATCGTTACAACAGTGTCATCTTGCATTACAGGAAGTCATTTATACAAGACAACGCTCAGAGGTAGATCGTTACACATTATCCACACGGGTAACATCTTTAATATATAGTATATGCACATGTAATAACACTCACTCTGTCACACAAATAGAACATTGTCTATTTGTAGAATGTCTTGTACTTGATACAATATTTATCTTTTTGGAACATTTGAACTTAACTGACCTATTCATCTTCATAGTCATCATTGCAAAGTGACCCTTTAGTTTATGTAATTTGCTGTAAATCAATGTTTGGCTAGTGCTTAACTACTACAAATAAGTGGGCATAGTTCGAAGTCCTTCACTGCTTATGGGATTGAGGGAGTATTCTTGACGCTGCCTCTTTATATATGACACACAATAGCAAGACAATTGTTTAATTCTTCCCTACTGCCATCTCATATGACGATATACTATGATACCTTAAGTCAAACATATGATAGTAAGTCTTACAACATATATGGTTGCTTTATCTGCATAAACTTAATAAGTTTTAGTGGTGCCTAAAGGTACACATTGATGTAATGTGTAACTTTGAACTTATTACTCAAGGACCATCTCATAATTCTATCATCCTTATTGAAAATTCACCTCCCATCAATATCTAAATTGCCCCAATCAATGCCACCATCGACAACTTCATCATTTGTGTCACACTGATTGCTCTAGATCCATCTTTAATCTTATACGCATGTATTATTGAAATGATATTGGTTCTTAGTAGGAAGATGGAGGTGGTGGTGTGGTACTGCTGGTCGGAATGGCAGTTGAATGTTGCAAGAGGTGGGTGGGTGTTATTCAGGGTTTGGTAGGCTAAATCTCTGTGGTAGATCCTTACATTGTTATGCTAACACGAATCACCTTTTTGGGTGCTAAATGCTAATGGAGGTTGTCACTTACACTTTTTGAGAGTTAAATACATATCCTTATATCAGGACTACGTTATTACATCCAGATTGAGATTTTCATGAATAAAACTATTATTTAATTCTGTTCATTTACTTTGTGCAGGGTTTCACCCCTCAGTTTTGAACTGGAAGCTACTTTGAAATTGGCAAGATTCCTATGCAGGTACCATTTCAAGTCTTGTTTGTTAATATGTTTGTAGTAGGTTCTGTGACTGCTCTGGTATGTTCTATGTATTGTCTTTATTCTATGGGACATCAAACTCAGATTAGTTTAAGAATGTAAAGTTATTGTATTCATTTTAGGTATAAGATGGATTCTTCATTAAAAGGCACACTTGTTCATTAGGTAAAGTGTGACTTCAAAGTGATCAACATCAGGAAACCTTTTTATCCTAACTAGTTGGAGTCGGCTAACAAGTGAAACCCAATAAAACTTATGAAGAGGTGAAATTCCCTAGTGTTTTGAGACATGAGTAGCATCATTGTGCACAACCCTATCTAAATCCATATTCTTTGGTAAATTCCACTCACTTATTTCTCTCTCCACTACTTCCATCTGTGTCAATTTTAGCCTACCTCGACCTCTCCAAACAATCTCCTCTTAGCACATTTTTTCTTGAATAGGTGCCATCTCAACATTCTCTCTTGTATCATCATATCACGTCGCATAATTCAATTTTACCTCGATGGCAAATTTTTGCTGCACTCATCTTATGTGCATGTTACGTATAGACGGCCCAACAACTTATTTAGAATGGAACCAACTTTGGATTGGTTCCTATTTTGAGGAACCAAACTTTTAAAATTATCATTTTAGGGTTTAGAATAAACTTTTAATATATTTAAGGGCCTCAATTACCCGGATTACCTACTAATGAATGACATGGTTCAAGTAAATTGCCAACTAAGATTTCATGTCTTATTTTAAAATCAGAGTAAATTACACATTTGGTCCTTTGAGTACGATGTGGCAATGAGATAGAACTGATGTAGCAATAAGGTAGCTTTTAATTTTTTAATTTATAATTTATTTATTATTTATCTTCTTTGTTCATTTCCAACTGTTCCTCCCAACGTGTCATTTAGGGATATAACCTTAAATGAGTTGACCACCCCATACACCACAAATCACCACCTTGTAGAAGAGTATATCATGAACTTTCAAAAACAATAACATAATATTAAATATTGAACAAAGATGATAATTTTGAAAGTTAGTTCCCCAAAATAGGAATTAGCTCAAAGTTGGTTCTATTTTGATGCGTTTTTCCCTTATGTAAAGTGTGACGTTAAAGTGATCAACATCATAAAACCTTTTTATTCGTAACTAGTTGGAGTAGGCTAAAAAGTGAAACCCAATAGAATTTATGAAGAGGTGAATTCCCTAGTGTTTTGAGACATGAGTATCATCATTGTGCACAACCCTATCTAAACCCATATTCTTTGGTTAATTCCACGCACTTGTATCTCTCTCTTCACTACTTCCATCTGTGTCATTCTTAGCCTATCGACCTCTCCAAACAATCTCCTCTTAGTACGCTTTTTCTTGAACAGTTGCAATCTCAACATTCTCTCTTGTATCATCATATCTAGTCACATAATTCAATTTTACCCTTGATGTCACATTTTTGCTACACTCATCTTATGTGCATGTTACGTTTAGACAACCCAACTTGTCATTCTGATAAGAGTTGATAAAAGGTTGCCAAGATTAGAGTATTAAAACCTTACAGCTTTCGAGAGGTTGCAGTCTCTCCTTATTCAATTTGTAGAGAATTGAATTATAATAAATTGATCTCCCCTCCAAAAAGGTAAACAATGAAGGTATTTAAACTAATAAATAAAAAAGACTCCTAGAATAAAAGGGATCCTAAACAAATAAAACAATTAAAATAAACATAAGATAGTTATCTGTAAACTTGAGGACTTATGACTTATCCAAAACTTGTTTTATCTTTATCTTATTAATCTGCCCTCCTCTCTTTCCTTCTTGAATATGTCTTTATACTCTGAAGTCTACCACATTCCTTCATCCTATAAAAGTTGCCTTTTCAGCTTTATTAGGACTTCTGAATCCCCATAAGAACAATGAAACTTGTTTTCCAAAACTACTTGCAGTACAAACATGCTACTTCAAAGTGAAATAAAAAATCAGTTTCTTTTAAGGGTATAACAATACTTTGAAGTTCAGAAGGCATTGAATAATAAATGATTAAATGATTTAGTTTATCCTGTGAATATGAATTAGTCTGTTTTCTCTCCTCTTGCTAATTGGTAATCACCCATTCAACAAACTTCGTTGTCTAACCATATTAAGAACCCAAATAATTATCAAAGGACTATTTCACCAGACCAGAGTTCCATAAAGTATTATGTAAATATGCCACGAAATGAAGTTTGGAACTGCAACCATTTGGGAATTCAGCATGGCATCAAGTTCATTGCATGGAAAACTATAATATGCCAATAGCTAACACATAACTACAACTGAAAATTTTGTAGCGGCTATCGTGTGTAATTTTGATCTTGTTATCGACTCATATAGCATTAAGCAAAAGACTGTCTTGGATGAACATCATGGGGCTTTCATAGAATGTATGACCTATTATCTCACTCATAATGAGGACAGTGACAGTGGAAACAAGACTAGAGGCGGAGGATCAAAGAGATTCAGGAGACAATGATGACAAAGCAAATACCACCCATGTCTTTCTTTTTCTACAATATTGAATCCAACTTCTATACTGCACTAGAACGAACAAATTTGTCAACTAAGCTAGCTCCAATAATATCATAGTTATATCTTGTTAAAACAAAAAGAATGCTTTTCATTTTACTTATTGTAGAATCTTCCTCTTTTACCATCTTTTTGTACTTGGCATCATTCTTAATTTTAAAGACATGTGGTTTTCAGAAGTCGTTTCACCTCATCTATGATGAACTTCTCTGATGTTCATCAGTGTTCATTTTTCACTTGGAATTAGGCTTATAACCATGCCTTATTTCATACCTAGTTCATGATGTCCATTTGTGTTAAGCGATCTAATTAGTCCTTTATGTAGAAAAAAAACACATTTCTTATCTGTGACCATAGCATGAAATATGTACTACTCTGTTAATATTATTCATCGTTATTAACGAGTTCATATTATTAATGGAGCCAGTAAAACTTCTCAGCAGAAATGTTGAAAATTAATTGCCATTTCTTTAAGTTTATCCGGAGAGAAGTAGGTTTGCATTTATTGATCAGGAATAGTAGTGGATGATAACAATCCTGTCATCTAGCAGGGCTAGTAGACGTAATATATTTATAGGTGCATGTCTTCTGAAAAATAAATAATAAAAATAATACATACTGGCAATATGGCATCGGCCATCTCAAATTTGACCTGCGGGGATGCTAATTCTATTTGAAAATACGAGAGGGTAAGGGTTGACCGAACACATCAAATTTATTAAGGGATACACATATATGTTTGACATGAGGACACTAGAACACACATATCAAGGACGAGGCCTTTGGATGATCGGTACTTCAATTTTGTTTGACTGGAGTACTTGTATCTACATGTTAGATTGCGAATAGTTCTAATGCTCATTTTTTTGTCATAAACCAAAAGATTTTTACTTGTAATACTGCTGAATCTAAATCATTGAAATAAGGTTCAATCTGCCCAACTAAATTTGAACTTGAGAGTTACTCCTTCGGAGATAATTGGTTGGAAAGAAGTCGACTGTGAAGTCTGAATCTTTGTGTTGGTATAGAGTGCCTTCTTTTTATTAAAACTATAAAGATCTTTTAGCCGAAACATAGCTGACAGTGGTGAACGATCTTGAATTCTGCATTATTCAACTTATAATAGATACAATGTAAGGCTTGGGCTTGTGATCTGGTGGGCTTTGGTATGATGTGATATATGTGGCGTAATATATGTTCTTGTTTTCTAAGATTTGATACTTGATATTTGTTCTTGGAGGATTTGTTATTGTCGTACCTGTTGGGATATGACTTATGCAACTGTGAAGACTGCTCTTTTTTGCAGGAAATATAAAATGTATATCCACTTTTTGGCGCTTTTTCCTTCATTATTTCTTTAGTCTTTGGTATCTAATTTTTGTTTCTCCTTATATTATCTCTCCTAAATTCAGATTTCCATGCACTTGTTTGTATATCTACCGAGATTCTTTTTGTGTTTATTAGTGTTCTTTGAATCTAATGAGGTATCAGCAGTCTTTGTCAAGCCATTGGGATTTTTCATCTTGTGTATATAATATATCCGTAAGAAGTTAAATCTGTATGAGCATTGTTCTTAGTTATAGGTTTCATATGTCATCTTCATGTAATTGACAGACGAGAGCTGGCTAAGGAGGTAGTGGAGCTTTTGACTTCTGCTGCAGATGGAGCAAAATCTTTGATTGATGCAAGTGATAGATTAATATTATACATCGAGATAGCTCGTCTATATGGAACTCTTGGCTACCATAGGAAAGCTGCCTTTTTTTCCAGGCAGGTGGCTCAGCTATATTTGCAACAAGAAAACAGTTTGGCTGCTATTAGTGCCATGCAAGTATTGGCGCTGACTACAAAAGCTTATCGTGTTCAAAGTAGAGCTTCCATTCCAAAACACGCTATTTACAATGTGAGTTTCTTATCACAAATTTATTGAGACTCCCTTTTAGCATATGATGCATCTTGGGGCACTTGAAATGAACTGAAAGCTGTTAACATGTGACAATATCACAACCACATGCTAGTTGATGGAGCATAGTACTCCTTTGGGCTGTTGTTCTAATTGCATCTAGAGGCATTATACTTGATTTTATATTCATGTGTCTTGTGGACTTTTTTGGTCATGTGTACCCAATATAGTGGCCCTTCTAATGATTTTTGTTAAAACCAAATGTCTAAAAGAGAATATGGTGTTAGGCCAGTAAAATTTTGCATGCTTTAATCTCCCCTCCTCTTGTCCATTCATGAATGTCTCCAGTTGCATGTAAAGATCAAGAAGTCAATAGAGACTTTTATGCAAAAATGAAAACAAGCAGAATGCAAATTGGAATTTTGATGCAAAATTGGTACTATAATCAATGAACAATCAGTTTCTTCAACGCTTCCAAAGGTGAATTTGAATGATAGAAGCCAATAATACAACAATATCTCTATGAGTTTAGGTTGTTTTGAACAAATTTGTTGCTCATTTGATTCATTTTTCATCATTTATTCAATCTTAACTCATCTTTTCTATCAATTTCATGTTTTGATTGGTCAATTTAATCAAATATGAAAACTTTTTAGCCTTTGAAGAACACAAACTGTTCTTGAAGTTCTTGATGGTTTTTGATCAAATTAGGTTGATTTGATTCAGTTTCTATGTTAATTATTTCATTATAAGTGTTTCTAATCACATTGTGATCATAACTTTAAAAGATTATCAAGTTTTGGACAAATTTGAAGAAATTTGAGTTCTTGAAGTAGCCGACCAGTTTTGTAAACTGGTCGATAGTCCTGAACTCCTTCGACCCCTTATTTATATTGATGTAAGACTGCTAACTGACTTTCTATCCTTGCTTCACCTACTTATACTACTGCATAAACACTTGTACTCACGTACCACAACCTACCCCTTTTGACAAATTGACTACTAACCCCAACCATTTATTTTGACAATATGACCCTCAGTGTATAACAAGTTATTGTTATACCATGGTATGGCTGGAGGTCAACTGGTCAATCTAGGTAGGCTGTGGACAGTTGGTTAGTTGTAATACGCCGTAGTGGTGTAGTGGGGTGGGTGTAGTTGGTTAGGGGAATAAGTCAATGTTTGGGGTAGTATAAATAGAGGTGAGGGATATAGTGGTAGACATGATTTTGGTATTACTTCGAATTACTGGAACCTTCTATAAATCATACGATTCTAATAGAAATTACTCATTTAATTCAATTGGTGTGCATCAATTGGCATTAAAGCAACGTTCATGGGTGATTGAGGAGTGTGGCTTTAAGAATCAATGAAAGAGAAGGGAGAATGGGTTCTGAGCAGGCCAAGGTTAGTTCACTGAAACATGATGTACCATTGGTAATTCGTAAGCTTGAATTATTAATCAGATGCACAAAGAGGCAGCAACAAAATCAACGATGCCATGACGTCTTGAGGAGGAAGAGGTGCCGTTGACGGGCAGGAGATCATTGGGGAACCACGCTGGAACTAGGGGAAAATGGAGATTGTTTGCATTGAAGAACAAAAAGACGGAGATACCAAATTTTTGATGATAATAACTCTGATGGTTGGATTTCAAGTGCATAAAGGCATTTTACCCTACATTAACTCACAAATGAGGAGTAGATAGAAGTGGCAAAGATCTCTTTTGAAGACTTTGTCTTGTGGTGGTTCATTAGGAACATATACTTTGTTCTGTTATGAGGTAGGAAAAACTTAACACAATGATGTTGAGATAGTTTCAATCGACCATGCAGGGATCCTTACACAAGCAACTTTTTGGCATTTAAGTAGGACGAGGATGTGGAGTAATACAAAAGACGATTTTTATCGTTGGCGGCACTTTGGGACAATGCATCGAAATAAGTTTTTAAGTAAATTTGTGAACGGTTTAAATCCCATGGTACGAGTTGAGGTGATAATGGTATCACTTGTTAGTTTGAGCGGTGTGATGCAATTAGCAATTATAATATAGGATGAATAGGGTGATTAGTTGAACTAAGATGCAAAGTATGTGGGGCCAAGTAAGTAGAAAATTTAGAAGGGAACATAAGAGAAGGGAGGTTTTCGGGTGTTACGGATCCAATTGTTATGGACCTAAGCCCACATAAACCAAATATTTTAAAGGTATATTCTAGAAGGTCCAAAAGGGTAGAAAAGGAAAGTGGCTAAGAATGTTTGTTGGAGGAGTGGTGCTTAAATAAGGAGGGGGCTGGAAGGAGTAGTCATTCTGTTATTTTTCCTAAAATGTAATTGGCTCTTTGCATAGGCTTAGAGAGAGGGAAGTTTTCTCTGGATTCCCTGTTTGTTTTCAGCTTTTGCATTCAATTAAAATCAGCCGACTTACCCCTTCTCAACTCTGTCTTCTAATTTTCTTATTAATCTGATAATTGTTCTTCATCACTGGTCCCGGACCTGCTGTATGTCCATGGAAACCAGAGCTCAACAAACCTGTCTCGATCAACATGAGGAACAACTCTAGAAACTTCAGTCGGATGTTCTGGAAATCAAAACCGTAATTAAGGTTTATCTATTTGAGTCGATCATTTCGTAGATTATTGGAACCCACCAACGAACTCATCTGTCCAACTAGCTGGAGGGCGATCGTGCGGAGGAGGAATTTCGCAAAATCGTCATGTCCTGGGTCAAACAACAACGTAAGCAGACTACTTCGGATGTTGGTGGACCGTCGATGGTGTCCGGTGGCTCTCCCCTCATTCCGACATCGTTGGTGGGTGATGTCCTGGTGACTCAGAGCAGGGGAATCTCCAATTTGGGTTTTTCAACAGGAGGATTTACGATGGCGTCGGGTGGGAGTCCTGCACTTATCGGCCCACAATCGGGATCTCCACAAGGATTTCCTTGGGCCGCAAAAAAAATCAAGTTGCCGGAATTTCATGGTTTTGATCCACAGGGGTGGATTAAGAAGGCGGAATTGTATTTTGATATTCATGGTACGCCTCTTCATCTTCGCATTCATTTGGCGCAGTTAAGTATGGAAGGCGTCGCTCAACACTGGTTCACAATTGTTAGTCAGATTTATGATTCGATCACGTGGGAACAGTTCACCCGGGAGCTGTTACTGCGTTTTAGTGGCCTCGAAATTCAGAACCCATATGAGCAGCTCACAACGATTAAACAGGTATCCTCTATTCATGATTACATAGATGATTTTGAGTACTTGTTATCTTTGGTTCCCTGTTTGCTGGAATCTCAATCTATGGGTTATTTTGTTGCGGGCCTACGGGATGAGGTTAAACGATGGGTACGTCTACATCGTCCTCAATCCCGCCTTGATGCTATGTATTTAGCCAAGGATGTAGAGGCGATGATCTCGCCCGACAACATGGCGTTATCTCGATTTCGTTACCAAGGTGGGGGTGGAGTAAATACCGGGTACTCTTATGATACTCGACCCACTTCGTTGGGCCACTGTGAGTTTAAAGGGCCCAATGTTTCCTCTAATGGCCATAAGAACACGCTTCACCGGCCGGATTCAGGTCGGTTAATTCCGGTTCACGTGTTCCCGGAGCATCTTCACTCAACAATGGTCAGCTCCTTAATCGCAATCGGGGGGTCCGATCACTTACTCGCACAGAATGGGAGGAGAGGCGAAAGAAGGGGTTATGTTTCCGTTGTGGACAACAATTCGGTCCAACTCATAMATGTCCGRAAGGAAAGYTGCGGGTACTTTTGTTGGGTGAGGATGARTYARTRGGCGATGATGGTGAAATTCAGGTGCTGGATACGATCGATGATCAGGTGGGTCAYGRTGAAGCCGATGTTCYTGTCGGGTTATGTTCCRCGTTGGAATTTTTAGAAGTTTCGTCTAATTCGTCGACCGGTGGGACAACCTTGAAAATTGAAGGGGCAATTTCCGGCATTCCTGTGGTAATTTTGGTAGACAGCGGAGCCACCCATAACTTCGTCTCACGGAAATTAGTAACGGCTTTGGGGTTGCCTGCTAGTTTCTTTTCGGGTATCAACATTCAGTTGGGCGATGGCCATAAGATTTTTGTTAATCAGTGTTGTTCGAACTTGAAAGTGTGGGTGGGAACTTGTGAATTTGATGTTGAAGCGTTGGTGTTTGATATGGGAATTTAGATATGGTGCTGGGTATCGAATGGCTCAAAACGCTGGGTGAAGTTATTCATAATTGGGAACGATCGTCGATGCGTTTTCAATATTAGGGCGCTGAGGTACACCTCCAAGGTCTTGGAAAATCTCAAGGATCGCAATCGTCGCTTCATACTTGGTTATCTTCGATGGTTACATCTCCTTCTCTTATAACAACGGATCGGGGGCGATCTAAATCGGCAGAGGTTGAGGCGTTGTCCATAACCCAACATCGAGATTTACAGACACTATTCGACAGCTTTGCGGTTGTGTTTCGTGAACCGACAGGTCTGACACCCGAACGTACTCATGATCATCGAATTTCGTTGATTATTCCGCATGAGCCAACCTGTGTTCGCCCTTATCGATATGAAGTACAGGAATTACTGAAATTGGGAATGATTCGTCCAAGCAAGAGCGCCTTTTCGAGCCCCGTTATATTGGTACGAAAGAAAGATCACTCATGGCGTATGTGTGTTGACTATCGGGCACTTAACAAAGCTACTATTCCCGATAAATTTCCCATTCCGGTAGTGGACGAGCTCATTGATGAGTTAAAAGGTGCCCAGTTTTTTTCAAAATTGGACTTGAAATCGGGGTATAACCAGATTAGGATGACGCCAGACAGTATTGAGAAGACTGCTTTCCGCACCCATGACGGTCATTACGAGTATTTGGTAATGCCATTTGGGCTTACAAATGCTCCGGCGACTTTTCAAGCTGTGATGAATGATATTTTTCGTCCATTATTACGCAAGTACGTGGTTGTTTTCTTCGACGATATTCTTGTATACAACCCTTCTTGGTCTAGGCATGTGGACGATTTGCGGGTGGTGCTTCAAATATTATTGGCTAATCAATCTGTGGTTAACCAAAAGAAGTGTTCGTTTGGCAAACAGTCAATCGAGAATTTGGGCCATATAATCAGCGGCAGCGGAGTTGCAATGGATCCCAAAAAGATCGAAGCAGTTTTAGCATGGCCAATATCCGAACAATTAAAAGGGTTGCGAGGTTTTTTAGGCCTCACGGGGTACTATCGGAAGTTTGTTCGACACTACGGAAGTATTGCGAAACCCTTGACGGATTTAACGAAGAAAGATTCCTTCTCTTGGAACTCGGATGCCCAACAAGCATTTGATGCCTTGAAAAATGCTTTGGTCACGACTCCATTATTGCCTTTCCCAGATTTCCAACTTCCATTTATTGTGGAATGTGATGCTTCGGGCAAAGGAATTGGGGTTGTGTTAATGCAACAACAGCGTCCAATTGCTTACTTTAGTAAGGCGTTAAGTGAGCATAATTTGGCGAAGTCTGCTTACGAACAGGAGATCATGGCGTTGGTTTTGGCGGTACAACATTGGCGTTCCTATTTATTAGGAACTCGTTTCACGGTTTATACCGACCAAAAGAGTTTGAAGTTTTTACTTCAACAGCGGGTAACAAGTCCGGATCAACAAAATTGGGTGGCGAAATTACTGGGTTATCAATTTGAAATTTGTTATAAACCGGGACGCGAGAATAGAGCGGCTGATGCCTTGTCACGTCGGGCTGAAGAAGGCGAGTTACACTCAATCGTGTCGTACCCAATTTGGCTGCAAGGGGCTCAGATTATTGACGAAGCCAGAAACGATACGGAAATTCAGCAAATTATTCACGATTTGCAACGCGATCAGGCGAGCCACTCCGGTTATTCGGTTCGTCATGGCATTTTGTTTTACAAAGATTGTTTGGTCATTTCGCGAGTTTCTAAGTTTATTCCTTCATTGCTCGAGGAATTCCATAAATCGGCATCCGGAGGTCATTCTGGCTATTATCGCACTTATCGACGTTTGGCTTCTACTTTGTATTGGCCGGGAATGATAGCGGCTGTCCAGCAGTTTGTTAAAGCTTGTGACTTATGCCAATGTTGTAAGGCTAGCTCTACTTCTCCGGGTGGTCTCTTACAGCCATTAGATATTCCTGATGCAATTTGGGAACATCTATTGATGGACTTCATTTTGGGATTGCCCAAATCTAAAGGTTATGTTGCAGTGTTAGTAGTGGTGGATAGACTCTCAAAGTACAACCATTTCATACTCTTAAAACATCCTTATACGGCAAAGTCAATCGCTGAAATTTTTGTTCGTGAAGTCGTTCGTCATCACGGGATTCTGAAGTCCATCGTTAGCGATCGTGACCCATTATTTTTGAGTCACTTTTGGCAAGAAATTTTTCGATTGCAAGGTACTCAGTTGCGTATGAGTTCCGCTTACCATCCAGAATCGGATGGCCAAACTGAGGTTATTAACCGTTGCTTGGAGACGTATTTACGGTGTTTCGCAATCGATCAACCACGTTCGTGGTCTATCTGGATTCCGTGGGCAGAGTTTTGGTACAACTCTTCCTTTCATGGGACTGCGGGTACCTCTCCTTTCGAGGTGGTGTATGGGCGTAAATCTCCTACCGTAATTCAATTTATTCCCGGCGAAGTTAGAGTGGAGGCTGTGGGTCAAGAGTTGCGGGATCGAGATGAGGCTATTAAGCAACTAAAGGTCCATTTGTTGCGGGCTCAATCGATAATGAAAAATCAAGCGGATAAGAAACGTCGAGAGGTGAATTTTCATGTGGGCGAATGGGTTTATGTAAAATTGAAGCCGTATCGACAAATGTCAGTTGCTCCTCGTATACATCAGAAATTGACAACAAGATTTTTTGGGCCGTTTAAAATTGTGGACCGAATTGGACCAGTCGCTTACAAATTGGAGTTGCCGGTTTCCTCGAAAGTACACCCGGTTTTTCATGTTTTATTGTTAAAGAAAGCCGTACTGTCAAATGCAGTGGAGCAAAATTTTCCCCGGAGTTGGAGGTCAACACAGCTGATATGTTGTTTCCAGTTGCTATACTTGCGGAGCGTACGGTGGGATCTTACAATGATTCGGTGTTACAATGGTTAATCCAATGGAAGGATCGTTCCGTGGACGAGGCAACATGGGAAGATGCGTTGGTTATTAAAGGCCAATTTCCGGATGTAGGTCTTGAGGACAAGGCTTTAATTGAAGGGCGGAGTAATGTTACAGATCCAATTGTTATGGACCTAAGCCCACATAAACCAAATATTTTAAAGGTATATTCTAGAAGGTCCAAAAGGGTAGAAAAGGAAAGTGGCTAAGAATGTTTGTTGGAGGAGTGGTGCTTAAATAAGGAGGGGGCTGGAAGGAGTAGTCATTCGGTTATTTTTCCTAAAATGTAATTGGCTCTTTGCATAGGCTTAGAGGGAGGGAAGTTTTCCCTGGATTCCCTGTTTGTTTTCAGCTTTTGCATTCAATTAAAATCAGCCGACTTACTCCTTCTCAACTCTGTCTTCTAATTTTCTTATTAATCTGATAATTGTTCTTCATCATCGGGTATGTAGTGGGGGTTAGAAACACAGGGCACAAGGCACACTAGAAGGGGAAAATGAGTATAGGCGACTCTCCGATAGTGAGCTTCAACAGGGAAGGGCACAAGGTTTGTGTTACTGATAACGTGTTACTAGTGTGTTATACCCTGGGGTCAAATAGTGAATAGTGGTAGGCTGGGTCAAAGTGTCAACATTTGTAGGCTGTGAGAGGGAAAGTACAATCAATTAGTGCAATAGTTCAAGCCGATAATGCAGGGTCTTGAGTCTAAATAAAGGGTATGTGTTTGAGGAGGGGCATCGTTTAGTTTGTATTTGAGATCGGCAACAATCTTGGAAGAGATCTCAGTCTCTCAAAAACTGAGAGAACCCTACAATCACTCCATTCTCATAGAATATTTACACATTTGCTTATCAGTGTGTAACAAATGGTATCAGAGCAGTTGGTCCTGAAATTGATGAGGAGCTTGCTCGTTAGAGCAGCCAAGATGATGGAGAACGTTACTTTGATGCAATTGACAATGGAGGCATTCAAGGAAATTGGAAAGCCACCAAGGAAGCCTTTCAAGAAGATTGGATTCTGTTCAGGAATAAACAATCACTTGGGAAGATTCCAAGATCATGACATAAAGTGGAAAAGACAAAGATGAAGGGGAGAAGAAAGAAGAGAGACAAAGTAGTTGGGTGTAGGAAGTGAATTTTTGCTTAGGAAAATTTGTAGTTGATGTTCCTTAGTTCATATCCAGATTTGAACTTGAATCCAAAATCAGATCCAAATCCAGATTTGGAAATGGATCTAAAACCCTACCCGAATTCAGATCCGTAAATGGATTTAAAACCTAACCTGAATCCAGATTCAAAAATAGATCTAAAACCCTATTCAAATCCAGATTTCAATTCATATCTGAAACCACTTCAGAATTTTGTACGACTTGATCTTTGTTGCTGTGCTATGAATACGATGAGTGGAAATTGAAGATTCAAAATACATTTGTTGTACCTTGAAATTTTGGTGAAGTGAAGAAAGAATTGTATGATTGGCAAAGGCGGAAGAAGTGCTAGAGGAAAAGTCGATCGAAGATAAGAGGAGTTATGTAGTTTCTTTTTCTTTTCATTTGTCCTCATCTTTTGGACAAGGTGTATAGTTCAGGGGGCGGGTATTGTTATATCTTGCGGTTAAATAGTCGAGAGTGGTAGGCTGGATCAAATTGCCAACATTGGTATGCAGTGGCGGAGCTATGTTGGAGCCAGATAGAGCACATGCTCCCCATGGAATTCTAAACTTTTGCTTGATAGAGGGACAATTATAGGAAGCCGAAAAACTGGAGCGATAAACTAGCTGTCCCAACCAAGACTCTCATAAGCGAACCATTTGAAATTCCTTTCACTGTCCCTCTCCCTCTTATTCATTAGGGCTCTGAAGAATTCATGGGTCGGCAGGCGAGCGAGAAGAAAAATGGCTTTCTTTTCAGCCGCTTTCATATTTCATTAAGGTAATTTGCTTACTTATCTGTGTACATATATTACAAAATAATAATTCTAATAACAATAAAGGAAATGGCAATTAGAGGGTTTTGGAAACCATACCGGTGATATATCTTACCAAATGGAAGGTAAAAGGTCGTGAGTTACGTGGTTTGATTCATATAAATTTGGGCCATAACTTGTTTTAGCTAACAATGATGCAATGGGAATAGAAAGAAATATAGACAAATGAGAGAAACCCATAAAAAATGGCCATTGAACATGGGTTTTGAAGCTTCGAGATCTATGATGTTTAAGCAACAATTTCAGGTAAATCTCTTATGTATAAATCTCGATCAATATTTTAATGCAATGAGTTGGTTGATAAGTTTTCGTGAGTGCTGACAGTTCTCGTGGGTAGACAACGGCTATGGGCAGTGATGACAAGATGACAATGGGTTTTATAGGCTGTTGCAACGGCATTAAAGTTGAGTGAATCTAATAATGGTGGTACGTCGATTATCGTGGTTGTGGGAAAAATTGAAATCATCATGAAAATCTGACTAAGAAAAATGGCGGTGATCTTGTCAACATTTCAACACCATTTTTGACTTGGTATAGGTTCAGTTAAGTTTTGAATAGATGTAGAGATTGCTTAGTAAATTGATAGGTTCATGAATCAACAGAGAAATTGAGGATCGGCCAAAGAAATTGAGCAAGCCCCTACAGTCTTATTAGTATTGTTGTTGCCCAAAACTCAAATATTTGATCTATTCACATAAACCCGAAACTTTAACAAATATCAAAGATACCAAGAAAGTGATAGTCGTTGTTTTGACCGTAACTTGAATTAGTTAAGTTAGTTGTAAATTAGCCAAAAATACACTACTATCCCCGGTAGCGACGATCACGATAGCATAAGGGGACGATGGGGATAAGGGAGGAGGCCAAAAGCGATAGGGGGAGACAATCCTTAATTATGCTTGGTGCTTCCCATGTACCTGAATCCTGGCTCTGACACTGTTGGTAGGTTCTGATGGGGAAAGTACAATCAATTAGTGCAATAGTACAAGTCAGTAATGCAGGGTATTAAGTATAAATAAAGGGACTCTATCGTTTAGTTTTTGGATGTGAGATTGGTAACAGTCTTGGGAGAGATCTTAGTCTCTCGAAAACTGAGAAACCTGTAATCATCCCATTTTTAATAGAAGATTTACACAGTTGCTTATCGGCTTGTAACAAAGTGCAAGAGACTGGATAACATCTTGGAAATGGCAGCGTGGACGAGTTTGGGTGCAAACAGAAGCTGGTGCAAAAATTGGGGTTGACAGTAGTAATGTTGCCGATTTGGCCGAAAGAGAAGACCAAGAAAAAGGTTTGAGGGCCTACATCAACTAGGCCTCCCGCGGACTGAGGGAAGAGATCTGTCTAGTTCAGGAATAAGAAGTGTCGGAAGGGAAAAAAGAGGAAGGTAGTTTTAACTTGGCCCAAGCCCATTCCAGACTTAAAGGTGTCCATTGTCTCGTTCTCCTGAAATTCATTGGCGATGAGGATAGGTTGGTTAGGCAACGCTCATTAGGAACCACCGCCATTGTTGCAACCACCATCACGCATTGTCATTGATATAAGGTGTTCGAGTCAATTGTTTTACTGGAGACAAGGTGAGAGTTGGGGGCATGTATAGTTATACCCTGGGTATGACTGGTCGTCAACTGGTCAATTTAGGAAAGCTGTGGTGTGGTTGGGGAGTCCGTTAATTTTTAGCCATAGTGCTACGATGTGGTAGGTGTAGTCGGTTAGGAAGCAAGTCATAGTTGGTGGGCTGGGTAGTATAACTACAGTGAGGGATATAGTGGTGGGCATGATTTTGGTATTTGTTCAATAGGCCATAGCGCTGGGAGATCTCTTGAATTGTCCAACCTTTAATAATCATAAGATTCTAATGGAAATTACACATTTGATTCCATCGGTGTACATCAAACACATGCTTTGGAAATTAACTTCATATCTACCTCTGAACCATGTTAAGGTTCCCAATCTGCAGCAAGAATAGTAGGGTTTCATCATTATTTGTCCCCATCAACTTCCTTCAAAAGTTGATTTAGGCCTATGAACTTCATAACTCGTGGCACATTGGCCCTCTTCACCAACCTTTACCATTTTCTTGCCATATCTTTTGAACAAGTGCATTTTATCCTAACAGTGAGAGATTTTAAGGTCGCTTGTTACAAATTTGAAGATTAAAACACATAAAAATATATAGTACATAGAGACAAAGATCAAAATCTTAAACCCTAAAGAATTCAGCTTCAATCTCTCTGCACCAGCATCCCCCCTCCGTGGGAAAAACAATTCCCCAACCCCCGGGCGTGTTAAACAAGCATGGTGGGCTAACCTTATTGGAGTCATGCTCCTGACAGATGGCTGTAGGAAATGCCTTATGCTTTCCCGTGTCCTCTATTTTGTTCAAGACTTGAAACAATCCAAGAGATATAGAGAAAGAGGCAGTTGAATATCGACTTTGAGTTCTATTTTCTAAATGGTGGTGGAGGGTGCTGCTCCTATTTGAGGTAAAAATCTACTCCATCTTCATATAAAAGCAGTTGTGGGATATTTCTCGAGTAAAGAGCCAAGTGGTGGTATATGATCAGTTGATCACTAACCACTGTGGCCAATCTCCACCACCACCACCACTATACATCCTGCATGGGCAGTTAATCGCCCTGCTGTAGCGGTTAGCGGAGGTATGGGAGATAGCGTTGGCTAATTGGCGGTGCATAATAGCGGTGGCGCAAGCAATTAACCACAAATTTAGCGTGATTGGCACCCAAAATAGCAGCCAAGATACTGCATTTTTCGTTTGAGGCTGTTTTGGACTTTTGGTGTTAACCAGGATCTTTTTTGGCCATGGACTGGGGCTTGGGATTAGGTTTTGTTTAAGTTGACCTATCACCTAAGGCAACAATTAGGTCACATATTGGTCCCGTTGAGGCTTCCATGTTTCCAGATTTCCAATTCGTCCCTTCCACACTTAATACTTTTTTTTGTCGTTATACCAAAGCAATAACCGTGATTTCTTAAATCGGCCGCATTAACTGCTTAGCTTCCTACCTGCAAAGACGACAAGACATGGTGGTGGCAATTAAGAGCCAATTTCATAGTCCACCACCAAGTCGTTGTCTAGAGATCTACTAGGTAGAAAATGACCTATTCTCAGGTTTTGCGTTCAGCATCTTGGATGTGTTAAGGTTTCATATATTTTTAGTAGCTTATATCTTGATTTTTTTTTTCAGTAAGAGTAAAATGGTCAAATTCAACATGTAGAGAAAACCTGGCAAACGTCTAAATCAACTTTGCATGAAAGTTCAATGGAAAAGGGCCATATCATATACATTGAAAAGCTCTTTGGTCTATGATTGATGCTTTGAAGTTCATGTTCCTAAATGAATAAATGGAAGTCCACAGGCTCAAATGGAGGAGGCCTATGATATCATGTTTCTGATTTTAGATATTTTTATGCTGAACTAGATACATATACATATCTGGTGACCTTCCATTTTACTCACCAGTTGTTAATCTCATATTGCTTTTAATTTCAAATTAGGATTGCGCTTTGAACTTCTTTTTTGATTTACATGTGATTATGTTGCAAATCTGAGCAAACATATATATCTTTACCGAACTTGATACATTTTGTCACATTAGTAGGGTCCCTCTGAAATATGTCATAGAAACTTATAGTGGCAGTCAGGCCCATACATATCCACGTGAATGGATACCTTAGATTAGTAAAACATCTAAACAAGATGGATAACAAAAATACTACTAGCTAGGAGACAAGACATGACATAGTGTATATGAACTCTTGGGTAGGAACTAGAATGGAAAAGTAAGATGTAAGAAGCAATTGACAAGATAATTCATAAACTAACTTGGAATAATGCATGAAGAACAACTAATGAACACAAGTGGATGATAAATAAAATAGAGAGAAGGAATAAACTATTCACATCTCAAGGACTAGCACTATATGATCTATAAATAGGAGGAGGCATTAAATCTTGATCCCATATTTGCTTCTGGGAACTAAGGAAAACAATGAAGGGTGCATAGTGCGATCCTACTGTGATTGGGTTGTTGAAGGTTTTAATAGGACAGTGGGGTTAGTATTAGTCCTTGTTGCATATGACATGGTTGTAATTGTATAGCTATGAGAGAGTAGGGATTATCATATCCGAGTATGTGCAAGTATTGTTGTATAATATTGGCGTAATCAGAGGACAAACTAAATTGTTATATTCACAATGGCCCAACTTATATCAAGAATGCTACCAGAATTATGTTAAAGCATCAATATCTTCTGAATCATGAGGAGCCATATCTGTTATCTATGTTGGAATTTGACACCGAGCCTTTAATGTGCCATCCATAGAACCACTATATAGTTTACTTGTGTAGGCCTGGAACACCATCTTTTATCTCATGTTTATTTATATTAATCTCAACTTGAGAACAAGTTTACCTCAATATGCCTTTGTTTGGAAACTCTAGAAGTTTGTAACTTCCTTTCTGAGGTATGCGTAGTTTGATTACTGCTTGCCAATTGTAAGTACAAGCAAAATGAATGTGATAGACCCAACTCTCTGAAGTCTATTGTACTACATTATTTTGGGCAAGATACTGAAATCCTGAAGCATTTTCTGTTTGTGCTTGGAATATCTCAGTAACCATAAAGCACCAGAATTTTTGTTCTACTAATCTGAAGAATGCGGCATAAATACCGTATAAATTCTTATGCTTTATTCCATCTGTAATCCACAAAGGGTTCAATAGAGTTTAGGCAGATAATTGAATATAGCTGTATGATTATTGTATTTAACGTAATTAAAGGAAGTCTGACATACTACTTTATTTTTGTGGAAGTACTGAGTCTGAAATCCTAAAGCATTTTCTTTGTGCTTTAAATATCTCAGTAACTATAAAGCGCCAGAGTTTTTCTATTCATATGAAGAATGCGATATATATATTACTACCGGAAGTTGTTATCCCTACTGTGATAATATTCTTATGCTTAGTTTTCAAAAGGGTTCAATAGAGTTTAGGCAGAATGGTTATTGTATATATCGTAGGTTTTATATTAAAAGAATATGTCAAAATACGACATGATGCAGTTGTTTCAAATTTGAGGAGCGCAGCACCTTGGATGTGCTGATGACTCAATTTCCTTCCTTCATCTGTAAGAGAGGAACTTGTGTCGGCATCTTATTTTTAAGAACTTCTGCATTGGCAAGATATCAATTCGGAAACCATTGTGTGTGTTGTGATTCTACAACTTATTTTTTTACTTATGCCAGTGCCTGTTTCTCTTTTCCTACATCAGTTTTTGGTGTTGCAATATTTTCTTCTTTCATGTGTTCTACTCTGGTGCTCATATAGCTAATTACATTTTACTTTATTCAAGGATGTTGGGTCATCTATCGCTGATGGTGGGAAAATGCATCATCACTTGGTAGTATCTCTGTTTGAGTCCCAATGGAGCACCCTGCAGATGGTTGTACTAAAGGAGATACTTCTCTCAGCTGTCCGTGCTGGAGATCCTCTTGCTGCATGGAGTGCTGCAGCACGTCTATTAAGATCTTACTATCCTCTAATCACACCTTCAGGGCAAAATGGGCTTGCAAGTGCCTTGAACAATTCTGCAGAGAGGCTTCCATCTGGAACTCATTGTGCTGATCCTGCCTTACCTTTTGTCAGGTACTTGGCATTAAATGTCTGGTTATGAACTTCAATCATGTGTCTCCATGCTGCGCCAGTGGCATTGGTTGTTTTCCTTGACTTATAAATAGCTTTCTGCATGTGAAACTGTGGTAGTTGAGTTGTTCTGTGGCTGATACCTTTTCTTAGTCAGTGGTTGGGAACTGCTAATTACTTAGAAAAGCCACTTTCACTTTGATAAATGCATTGCTTTTGAGGTATGTGTTTATGTAGGTCCTATAGATCTACACATTGTCAATTGGAAATTGGAAGCCGGAATATTAGTTAAAACGATTCATTTACAGTATTGATTTAGTGCTTTAGCTTAAAATCCTTTGACTACTTACCTGCTTTGTGTTTTTAGTTATTAGATTTTGGTAGTAGGTGCGAGTGAGGTGAAGGGTATAAGGACTAGAAAGGACAGGTGGTTAGTTACTTGTTGTGAGGTCGGGGCAAGGTTTTAGTGTGAAGTTGGAGATATGGAGAAACGCCTTTAATATGATACATGTAGAAGGTTTCAGCGGTACCTGTTGAGAGCAAGCTGAGGCAAGACCTTTTGAGAAGAGAAATTTGAGCGAGCTAAATACTCTAAGGGGGTGTTTGGTTTGATGGAATGGTTTTGAAGGATTTGGATTTCGTGGAAGGATTTTGAATTGGAGAGATTTGGATTTGGAAGGAATTCGAATCTTTTGTGTTTGGTTGGATGGATTTGGAATGGAGTGGAATTCTATTTTCTATAAATAATTTATAAAAACAAATTATACAAAAATTATAAAAAATAATTATTAAGTTGGCTTTTTATTAATGAATTATTAGAAAATAAATGTTTTTAATGTATTTTAAAAACATTATTATATACAAATCCTACGAAGTCCTGTGAAATCCCAACCACCCCAAGGGATTTCAAAATTCTATGTTTGAGGGATTTCAACAGAATCCTAGGATCTCAAATTTAGACAATCCTGCGTACCAAACATGGGATTGGAATGGATTTGAAATCCAAATCCCCCCCAATTCCATTCCATTCCATTTCTGCAAACCAAACGGACCCTAAGATTTGGAATAAGATAGGTGTGTGTTGAAAGATTTGGAATTCTTTCCTGTTGTTACTTGACCTCTGTGTCCTAAGATTTGGAGCTCTTTCCTGTTGTTACTTAAAGCTGGTTGCCTGGAGGTGGTCAGGTGATGTTTGTTGCTTGACCTCTGTGTCCTGGAGCTCCCAAACATCTAGTGGATGCTGTCAAGTGTCTTTTACTCCGAGCTTATGATGGCTGCAAGGTGGGGTGCTGGAAAAGTGGGCCAGTTATCGGTGGCCTTCCTTGTCATTTTGTTTGTAGAAGGGAGGAAACATCCAGGGATGCATTCAAGGCCGTCCTGTCCCTATGACCATCCTATATGACTAATGAACTTTCATGGGTTTAACCTAAGATTTTCCTAATCTTCTATAGGTTTAGTGCCTCAAAGTTTCCTTTTTCCTTTCATATTACCTCTTCATTTGTATACAAATGTTTGGATAGACTGAAAATAGGGCAGTTCCGCCTTCATGGCCATAAGTGAGTCATGATTATAGACATCAATTTTTTATATGGGAAATTGATGATGTGAGCATTTAGAATAAATAATGAATGTGCAAGTGGAACCTTGTTACTTCTGCTTGGATCCTGATGTTCTTGGATTTTACCCTTGGAGAGCAATATATGTACTGGAAGAATTCTGTTAGATCAAAAAACCTTTGTTGGGAGGGTCTGATCATTGTTGAGTAAGGTTGTTTATTATCTAAAAAATTAATTTTTTGTATTTTTGCTTAGATGCATATAGCCTTGTTCCATGTGTTTTTTTATCTCTGGAATAATTCCAGTTTTGACGAACCAAAACTAGTTGTTTGCCATACTATAATAACATATATAACAATCAGGTAGCACTTGATTATATCGCTCTGCTACTCATTTACCTGAAATACCATGACTAAATATTGTTTCTGATAACTAGGTTGCATTCATTTCCTCTGCATCCATCACAGATGGATATTATAAAACGGAACTCTGGAAGAGAAGATTGGTGGGCAGGATCAGCTCCTTCAGGACCTTTTATTTATACACCATTCAGCAAAGGAGATTCAGTCAACAGCAGTAAGCAAGAGCTAGTTTGGGTTGTTGGAGAACCGGTTCAGGTGTTGGTGGAATTAGCGAACCCATGTGGTTTTGACTTGCTGGTTAATAGCATATATCTTTCGGTGCATTCTGGAAATTTTGATGCATTTCCAATCAGTGTTACTCTTCCCCCTAATTCCTCTAAAGTGATCAGTTTGTCAGGAATTCCGACTAAAGTGGGCCCAGTGAATATTCCCGGATGCCTTGTTCATTGTTTTGGTGTAATTACTGAGCATTTCTTCAAGGATGTTGACAATTTGCTTCTTGGAGCTGCACAGGGGCTTGTTATTTCTGATCCTTTCCGATGTTGCGGGTCTGGAAAGTTGAAAACCACTACTGTTCCAAACATTACAGTAGTACCTTCTCTGCCATTGTTAGTCTCACACATTGTCGGTGGTGATGGTGCTGTCATATTATATGAAGGTGAGATCCGTGACCTCTGGATTAGTGTGGCTAATGCTGGCACAGTTCCCGTTGAGCAGGCACATATCTCTTTATCAGGGAAAAATCAAGATTCTGTCATATCCATTGGCTATGAAGCATTGAAATCTGCTCTTCCACTAAAACCTGGTGCTGAAGTGACCATACCAGTCACCTTGAAAGCTTGGCAGCTTGGCTTGGTGGATCTTGATAATATTGCTACCAAGAGCACATCTGTAAAGGCAACAAGGCCACTAAAGGATGCAAGCAGCCCAATGTTATTGATCCATTATGCAGGTAATAGTCACTACTCTTTGCTAATGCTATAACATTTCAGGCAGCGTTCCCCAATTGGTTGCGAAGGCTTTTGAATGGAGTTACTAAGTGAGAAATGAAGCCATGGAACTTTATTAATCCTTGGTCTATCTAAATCTGTCTTATTTATCTAATATTCATACCATCTCTGACTGAGGGGAGGGGTTTTGATCAGGGTAGTCGGGAATCAATGTCAAGGAAATTCAACGTGGTGCCCTTTTTCATGGTTGATTTATTTATTTGGACGGTTCTTAGTTGCCTTTCAAAAGGCATTCCACATTATGCCCTCATTCTTCAGTTCCACAATAAAAAATTTCTTTTCATTCATACTTACAAGTTTTTTCTGGCCCCTAGGGAGCAACCTACATTTTTGTATAAATCCATTTCAAGGAAGACCTTTATGGTGATTGTAGTTCCAAGCTGTTCATTTATGACCTTGCACCACATTAGATAAAGGATAGAAAAACAGCTAAATATTTAGTAACGTTTCAACATGTTTCCTGTCTCAGGTCCTGTAGAAAACCATGGAGAGCCACCAGAAAGTGTTAATGTCGTGCCACCTGGTCGGCGTCTGGTGACCCCCCTAAACATCTGTGTTTTGCAGGGCCTGTCCTTTGTAAAAGCTCGCTTGCTGTCAATGGAAATTCCTGCACATGTGGGAGAAATTACCGAAAATGCGCTGGATGGTGTTTCTGCCGATAACAGTAGTGATTCCTCAAGACATGCATCAGATAGGTTGGTGAAAATTGATCCCTACAGGGGAAGCTGGGGCCTACGGTTTCTTGAACTCGAGCTGTCTAATCCCACCAATGTCGTGTTTGAGGTTGGTGTCTCTGTCCAGCTTGAGAAAGGAAATATTGAGGACAGTTGTTCAGAATTCGATTATCCTAAAACAAGAATAGACAGAGATTACACTGCAAGAGTATTAATACCATTGGAGCATTTCAAACTACCCGTCCTCGATGGTTCTTTTCTTGTCACAAATTCACGGTCAAATGGGGATGTTGGTAAAAGTGCAAGCTTTTCAGAGAAGAACAAGAAAGCCGAACTCAATGCTTCTATAAAGAACCTGATTTCGAAAATTAAGGTTAGGTGGCTATCTGGACGGAATAGTTCAGGAGAATTGCATATCAAGGATGCTACACAGGCTGCCCTTCAGACATCAGTGATGGATGTTTTACTACCAGATCCTTTGACCTTCAGTTTCCGGCTTGTTAAAGACTCACCCAAGGGTCCTGTGCTGGCACATGACATGACCCCCATGGAAGTTTTTGTTCGCAATAACACCAAGGATTCTATCAGTATGAGTCTTAGTATTACATGCAGAGATGTAGCAGGTGAAAACTGCATTGAAGGCACCAATTCTGCTGTGCTATGGTCGGGTAAGCCCTAACATCATGCGAAAACCCCCAAGAAAACTTCACTCTCTCTCTCTTAGTCAACTTTTAAAATCATTACTACGTACAAAGCTATGGCTATGTTTGTCAACCAACTTATTTTTTTGAACTTATTATAAAGGCCCGGCCACTACATTGTTGTTGTCATCTAACGAGTTCTCTTTTGGTGTAATGGTGTATAGGTGCTTTAAGTGGCATGAAAGTGGATGTTCCTCCACTTGAAGAGATTAAACATTCATTCTGTCTGTATTTTCTTGTGCCGGGTGAGTACACACTGTTGGCTGCTGCAGTAATAGATGATCCTAATGAAATTCTGAGGGCTCGTGCACGATCTTCTTCACCTGATGAGCCAATCTTTTGTCGAGGACCACCTTATCATGTCCGCGTAAATGGTACTCTCTAAACCTTTTTATTTCCACATTCGCGATTCGGCTATAACAACTTTATGTTGCATACCAACTGTTCAACATTCTCTCTCTACATATACATGCATGCATACATACATATATAGATACATATGTGTGTGTGTATGACTGGAGTATGCGCATTTGTTTGTACTATGTTGTAAAGTTTCAAACTTGTGCATCATGATGTGTATTTGTTCAAAAAACCCGTGTGTATGCAAGGACTTTAGGAGAAGTTGGTCATTCTTTCTTTAGATCAAGCTTCCTTTCAAGGCTTGGTTAGTTGTTGAGGATTATTTGTGTGGTCTCATTTGGACCTCCTCTCTCTTTCTCTCTCTCTCCGTCTATATATACACATACATATATATATATATATATATAGGAAGCTTGATCAATGGATATTTAATGATGCATATATAGTGAGTATATACATCAATGGGTATATTTGCATACATAGTAGATATGTATTGATGAATATAAACTACATATGCATCAATGAGATGAATATCTAGGTTCATGTTTCTCAAAAAATTTATGTGTAGGAGTGAGTTGATGAAAACTATGTATCTATAGATGATGGTGAATTGAGAGTGGGTTGTGGACATCCAATTCAAGACAAATTTTTGTGGCAAATGATGGTGCTGTGTCAGTAGCAGCAAACTATGTTCTGGGTCTCAAGTATTATATTCTATACAATGTAAAGTAACAACAAATTGAAACATACATTTATATCAAGTTAATGGACTACATTTGGAACACAAATTAAAAGATTGGTAAATGGATATATTCATAAATAAATAATTATATTATATAAAGATAATCAAATAGAAATCGAATTCAGCAACACCCGGATCGCATTTTTAAAACGATTAGTCGCAGTTACTGTTGCTACGAAAACCATCTGCACTTCGTTTTCATGAACAAAATTGGGTTTTTTGAATTATTGTTCTTGCTTGACGAGTTTCATTTGTCAACAAGACCTAGATGTTGAATGTTCGAATCCTCTGATGATTTTTCTGTTAGAAACATGGAAGTTTAATCATCCCAATTCCTAATAGTAGTGTTATTTCATAGGATTTTCTTTTTGTTCTTAACTTCGAGAATGATTGGTTTCAAAAATCCAAACGTAATGGTTTGAGAAATAATCTTAACTCGAAATTCAATTTCTAAATTGGTTCTAATTGGTCAGATGTATCATATAACCTGAATGACGCTACATTCAATATTTGAATTTCAAATTATTCTAGGTTTCTAAGACTTTGGAATTATTTGATCATGGCTTTTAGGCTATGTCTACTACAATTGTTATAACCTTTACAGAGTGTTTGAGATTGCTTGTAAAAACAATTTATTGACTTATTTTGGTATGACACCGGTAATAAGCATTTTTGAGTTACTTAAAAAAAATAAGCATTTTTGAGTGTTTGGATAAACAACTTATACCGGTGTCAAACCGGTAATAAAAAGTTTTTGAAGAAGTTAAACCATTCTAATTTATAACAAGTTGATAAGTGTTTTTGTAAAAAAACATAAATTGTTTCAAATAACCAATCCCAAATATCCCTTGGTCTCATTGAGCAACCCTTTTTTAATTTGTTTATAATAGTATACACTTAAATCACTGCTTTCTTTCTGAATTTAATTTTTTCCTAGAAATGAAATAGTAAAGAAGCGCTTAAAATTCTTGAATAACATTCATGGACACATACTTTAAATATCATGCCTCAAATGAATTTAAAAGCATTTGATTATTAGAACATGCGTCTTTTTGGAAGAAAGTCAAAGTCATATGTTACATGTGAAAGGCAAAAGTCAAAGACATAACTTGTGATTATATTACTATTGCTGATAGTAATTAATCTAAGCTAGGTCTTTGACTTTTAACTTGGATTTTTGAATCATTGCTGTCCATGTTTATTTATTTATTATTTTTAAGCCACACATAATTGCAACATGTTTTTTGATGTGCAATCTATTATATGTAAATATAATCATATACGTAGATTTTGTTCAATAAAACAAAATTAAGATTTAACTTATTAATCATTATCAATGTTTTAAAATAATTGTTTTCTGAAAAATGAAAAAACAAAGTGATTTTATTGTTTTCAAGCAATTCAACTTATTTATAAAATTGTATAAAAATAATAATACATTAACTGTTCTTTGTTTGATAAATCAAGTGTTTTTTTTTTGTTATCTTCTAGCAACTGACTTCTTATGATTTTATTTTTTATACATTGACAACATAATTTCCTATAACGAGACTCTATAAACATCACAGTCGTAGGTTACTTTCTAAAATTAAGGTGGCGTTTGTTTTTTTTAAAAGTGTTGAAGTCTGAAGTCTGATTTCACTTCTGATTTATAAGAGGTGGTCCTAAAGTCTGAAATCTGGATCAGTAAGATTGTTTGTTTTTACGTCTGAAATCTGAATCCGTCAAACTAGTGTAAAAATATAAAAAATAAAGTTTTTTTTTACTAAAGTACAAAAAATGAATAATTTTTGCAACAACTCTCTTCCAACCCTTAAAATATGAACCATATGATAGAAGGTGAAGTAAGATTAAGAGGTATTAAGATGTATATTTACCACTTAAAATTTTAGAGGACATTTAGAGCTTTTAAGCTCTTATTTTAAAAACAAAACAAACGTTTTAATACCTAAATGTCCAAACAAATCAGACTTCAGAGGTATTAAGAAGTAATTTTGAAAAAACAAACAGACCCTAAGTCTTCATGTGTCATGCTACTTCTATTGTATATTAACGTATCAGAAGTTTCATTTTCCATATATCCAGTTTTATATTTATGTTTGTTGTTGCGATGTAAAATCTTTTAAAACAATAAAGAGTTTTTACAATACATTTGTTTGCCTTTAACTGTTGATAAATTACATGTATTAATTCTGTTTATACAAAAAAATCTCACATTGTTCGCATATAAAAAAAAATATATTTTTTTTCCATTAACCTGGATATCCAACCTACTATGCGAGCAGATTAATCTCAGGACAACCACCTGCTTTGTAGATAGCCCGGAGTCACCGCATTTAAACCTTCGTGACCACAAAAGAATTTTTATTCCTCCTTGAATTTGAACCTGATACCTTGAGGAACTAACAAAAAAATACTCTTCATTCTTGATTTCAACCTTATGAGAGAGTGGCACCTCCATCAATCCCTCTCCCAAGCCACAATAATTACATAACAATGCTATGGAAAAGGAAAACCAAACAATGATATTCTCATTCCTTTTTATATGGCCCAAATTGAAGCAAATATTTGGTCAAATTTCACCAAACATGATCCACTATTGGGATTTCTACACTCATACCATGTATGCACATGTGAATGTACAAGTGCAAGAAGCATGAATAAAAGGCCATGGTGGTTGTGTCTTTTGGCATTTTGCTCATGTATTTGTAGGGTCTTTTGTACCATGATTCACTAATTGGGGTTTCTAGTTACCATGAGGCTTATTCATTAAATGTCTTTGTTTGGTGGATCCCATAAATTTTGTTTCTTTTTGATGGGAAATTTAGAAAGGCATCAAGTGGTATTGTGGTCCAAGGATGTGAGCTCTCCTAAGTGCAACTGTGGTCCTTGCAAGAAAAGCCTATTTTTGTGGGCAAAGGAACAAAGAGAGCAAAAAAAAGGGGGGGTTGTGGGCTATAAATGCCTTCCAACTTCTACCACTACCTTATCCTATCATTTCATCCAATTTTCGAAATCCACAATACTATATATATAGAGAGAGAGAGGGGGATGAGGTTTACTTTACAAACCACATTATATGTACAAACTTCATTTAACCAATCATAATTTTTCATTTTGTTTATTTTTTTTGTAATTATGAGAGGTTGATTAATCATTTTTATTGTGAAATGTGTTAATCATGGATATTATCATCTTTATTATATTAATTTTAGAGAAATACATGAAACAGTTTCATTATAATTTCATAAGTATTATATGAAACAACTTTTTCAAAAAAAAAAGTATTATATGAAACAATTTCATGAAAAAAAATTCATAAGATTAAACTATGAAATCGACGGATAAGGGTGGTTTACACGGTTTGTACAAATATGAGTGGTTTGCATTTGATCGATCCTCTCTCTCTCTCTCTCTCTATATATATATATATATATATATATATTCATAATTTTCTCAGCATCATATAAAATATGTTACTGCTTTACCTTTCTAAAAAAAGTAATATAATATTTGATCTATCCTAATTCATCGTTTTAATTTAACATCCCTCGAGGCTCCAGACAGACGATGGCTAACTAACTGATCATTTAACATGTGTATCTTTAAGAACTAGACTCAGAGTTGTAGATACGTATGTATGAAAATGAAGTTTTTCTCAAGAAAAGATGCTAAAGTTTTTGGTATATGTAGTTGCCACAACTTTGGAACATTTTCATAGAATTACTTTTTGGATGAATTTTCTTATCGTTGAAAGCTAAGACGAGTTTAAACTTTAATTAGTATTATTATATGATATATTCGAACAATGAACAGCAAAGCAGTAAGCATCTGGATGGCAATGATTTGATGACGAACAAAGCGTACGATGTCGATTAATCTATCACCACGATTGTGTTGTCAAAAAGCATATGAAGAGACATCATAATATAAAAATTAAGAGTCTTCGACATGACAATTCATTATTACATATACGGCAAATTGCCTTTTTGCTTCATTGATCATCAACCTAATGTTTTCAACCAATTAATTGATTTAATTTTATACATATTTTGTCAAATATATCTTCTTCTTTTTCGGGACAAAGGACGACACCTCTAACAAACATTACAAAAATAAATAACACCTACTCGACGAGGGACTCCCATCCCAATTACCAAAACATATATAAAATATATGTTTTGCTTCAGTTAACTTAGGGGCCCTTTACTAAACGCTTGCCCACTAGGTGCTTACTGGACAATTTTTCTTACTAGACGAACATGGCAAGACCCAAGAATCTTACCTGGTAAGAGCGATGATAAGAATGAAAACCTTACCTGGTAAGTGAGGGTGACGACTCTTACCCGGGTAAGCGCTTACCATATATATTATTGCACACGATACCATTTTGATATAGTACTACAATCTTATCTAGAAAATAAATTAACGGTAAACGCTTACCGGGTAAGCATTTAGGTAAACAACCCCTTACTTTCAAAAAACTATATTTTGATGTCTACAAAAACATCTTAAATAAGAAAGTTTAATAATTTTTGTAAGAATCATGATTTCCGTTTACAAAATCATAACGTGTTCCATTTCGTTCACAAAATAATATTACGTCCCCTTAATTACATAAAACACATTGTATGTTCCCTTAATTGCATAAAATATATCGTATGTTCCTCTATAACGAAGCTTAAAAAAGGGTTCATCAAATAGGAATTGAAACAAAGTACCCTCAAACACTCGAATCTGATGGTAACCACTTCGAAAATCTCCTGCTACCATGTAATTCATCAAGCAATTCTTCAGTGGACGTGGTTATTGGTAAAAACTTATTAAATCCATCGTTTGGGAGAAGGAGAAGAGGAAGTACGACGAAAAAGGTATGAAATAGGTTGCTTGTGAAAAGGGTGGAAATAGTTTAATCAATTTCATGAATTATTAGAATCTATCTTATCAAATTCATATTTTATCTGATCCTCAGTGACGGAATTATCCTTATTTACAACATACTCTCATGACATTAACTTTTTTTTCATCAAAGGGAATTTTACAAGTTTTTAGTTTTGGACAAGAATATATTCCATATACGTAGATGATATTACGTACTTAAACCATGGACGGAACCAGCTATGTGGTATAGGTGGCACGTGTCATCATATTATTTCTTCGCTGAAGGGTAAAAAAATTAGGTTTTGTGAACGGTCCATATTAATTTGTTGTGTGCCACCGTATGTATTTTGAAACTACAATGAGAACAAGTTTTATTTGGTAGAATTGGTTTGGAAGATTTTTATTCTACCCCAGACCCAAGTTCGAATCCTGTTAGTGTTATTTTCTTAGTCAAATCGTGCTACCGTTTGAAAAAAAATTCCGTATGTTTGTTTCTTATAGTCAAACGGTACCACCGTTTGAAAAACTTTCCCTATATTTTTTTTCTTATGGTGTCACCATTTGAAAAGAATTATGGGTCCGTCCCTGACTTAAACTGATTTATTTTTAATATATATAGCAAATAAACATGTCAATGAAACGATAAATGATCCAAGTACATAAACTTTGACAAAAATATTAATTAATTAATTAATAATATTTGCATGAAAAAGTAAATCTAAGACTCATATAAAAAAGACATGATATGAAATCTAGAGATGGAAGTGTGCCAAAAATGAGGTTCGACTTGTTCCATGCCAATTTCATCAATAATGGAACCAAATCAAATCCTAAGAAATGTCATAATTCTTGTCAAAGGTGAAAATGGCTTTTTCTTCCTTTGGATAAATTTGGCATATATTTGTACTCCAAGAATGTCAAAAAAATAAAAAACATGCATGTAGGGTATTTTATTAAAAAAAGGATATTGATGGATATTTTTATCAGTAATTAGAAATACTGTCACTTTTTGCAACCTAAAAAGTAGTAACCAATTTTCGACAGATTACCAAGAAGGCAACATACGTTGGTAATCATTTTGCAGATCAACAATGAATTATCAACAACTTTACAATGACTTAACGTTTAATTAGTAAATACCGGTAAGTGCTAAAAGTTTTTATTTATTTTTTGTGACTCCCTTTGGAAACCCGTTTGAAATTTGAAAAGATTACCGACAACAATGTATTTTAATTTTATTGTTTATGACAACGATCGGTATTTAAAACAGATTACTAATGGATTTTCGACAAAAATGTACAATTTATTCTCTTGTGAAATCCAATCGGTAACCCATCGGTCATGCTTACATATTACGAACGACAATTTTTTTTTAATTTCTAACTGGGTTGTAATTGTTTCTAACAAGTCTTGATAGATTGTAACTGGATTTAACAGACCTTGATGGTTGTAATGGATTATAGCATATCTTAGTGGGTTGATATAATTGGTTCACGAATCTAGAAGGGTTGTATTGGGTTTTAATGAACCTTAATGAGTTGTCATTGAACTTAATATGTCGCCTTATATATGTGTATAATGATAATACGGAGTTTTGTTTGAGGTCTATATGTATGAGTGACATATACATACACACACACACACACACACACATATATATATATATATATATATATATATACATATAAAAGAACCTAATCAAATAAGAACTGATTAGTTTGTGTTAACTGTGAGGTACAATCTCAACCATAAATCAACGGATAAATTAGGAAATTAATAATTATGATAGTTTGAGTTAAAATTATAATTAGAGGGCATATTAGGTATTTTTAAAAAATTCTTCTCTCCTCTCTCCTCTCTCATCTCTTCAACTTCCAATCTCCCGCCTCCGGTGAACATTAATCCGGCAGGTATCACAGTATATCACAATGAGTATCACATTGTATATCTTTGTTTTTAAGGTTTGAGTTGGTATCACAATGGTATCACAATATATCACAATGGGTATCACATTGTGTATCTTTGTGATTACTTGGTACCTGCCAGATTAATGTTCACCGGAGGCCCGAGATTGGAGGTCGGGGAGATGAAAGAGGAGAGAAGAGTTTTTTAAAAATACATAAAATGCCCTCTAATTATAATTTTAACTCAAACTATCATAATTATTAATTTTCTAATTTATCCGTTGATTTGTGATTCAGATTGGATCTCACAGTTACCACAAACTAATCAGTTCTCCCTTGAATGATCCCATATATATATTAGAAGCGTACTCACGCAATGCAACGAGATAGATCATGATTTTAGTATTTATATTTGGTTTAATAATATAATTTTCTTATAAAGATAATAATATATTATTATGTTAAAACTCGATAATTATCCTAATTATATTTTAGATTTTTTATATTTTAAAATAAGATGTTTATCCTCTATTTGATTATATTTATCCGCAATTAGTT
>NC_037542.1:931111-937344 GCF_001531365.2 Cynara cardunculus var. scolymus | reverse complement strand
TGTTAGAACTCAATGATTATCCTAATTATATTTTAGATTTTTTATATTTAAAATGAGATGTTTATGCTGTATTTGATTGTGTTTATCTGCAGTTTGTTACACGAATTCAGATATGGGATGAAATCGGATAGGGATGAACGAGTTTAAAAGTTTTTAAGAGTTTTAAGAGTTTTTAAGAGTTTTAACCAAATGCTTTATAAGATAGTATAGATATATGATTGTTTTTGTGTATACGTATCATGATCATCTATAATGTATATGTATGAGTATCATGACATGACTATGTATATGTATGAGTATGTATAGCTACACGCACACATACACACACACACACACACACACTCTCTCTCTCTCTCTCTCATATATACAATAACTACCTATACATACATACTAGCTATACATAGTTATATACACACATGTAAGAAAATTGACATATATACATCCAATCATATGTATGTGCTTGCAAATGCACCATTTCTGAATTTTCTTTGAAATATCGTTAGTAGTTAGTCAAAAATATGATATATCACCGACAAATAAATATAAAATCGGTAGACTACTTGTTCTAGCATCACATGCAGAACATGTGTGTAACGGCCCAAAGACACAATAAACTTAACTTCTTAAATATAACATACTTTACATACATAAAGAAGTTTAAGTAGTCCCATTTACAACTGTAAACATCAATATTACAGCAAAAGACCACCATTCTAACATGCTTCTTATAAAAAAAATAGACAAAGAGTTTAGGTCAAAGATAAACTATCTTGTGATTGTCACTCATACTGCATTCGACTAACATACTTCACATCTTACCCTTGCCTTTGTCTTTACTCTCCAAATGACGTCCCAAAATGCATATTTTAAATAAAATGAAGGTTAGACCAAATGGTATAGTGAGCTTCCTTGTTAGTACAAGAGTCCAATAATATCCACTTTGATATAGACAATTACATCAAATTAAATCAGTATAGGCTCGCAAGACTGCATCCCATAAGGTAACCATCCACAATAGTCTCTTTACTAAAAGTATACACTCTGACTTGATTGTAATCAATATCGGCAGTGAACCACATGAAACACATTCATGGGTTATAATTATCATCTCTATGTGGACCATCACAATCACCAACACACACGTGCTCCTACTATGTAGGTTTCTTATCACAAATAACAAATACAAAGACATATATGTTTGGATCAAACAGTATGTATCATATATCATATAACAATTAATGATAAACTCTAAGCATACCGATAATTTATATCATTATCATACTAATCATTTGGTAAGAATATGCATTTCAGTTAGAAAAGCTACTAGAAAACTTACTTGCCACGATATGCTATATCACAACTCTAAATGGTATGAGAAATCAACACCGAATACTTAAATCTGGATAAAATGGGGTAATGATTACAATATATATGAATAGACACAAACTTTATCTCTAAATAACACCTAAGGAATACCTTGAAAGACCCCAAAGTGACAAGAAAGAAAAACTGAAAACCATACCACAATGACTTATGCAACTAGCGTAATGGCCTAGGTCGCGGGATAAGTGTTGGTCACAATAAGGGTTCTACAAGAGTTTAAAGATATAACAGTTTATAGAAGGGGGGGATGCGTTGAATACAAACACACAAATTTTTACTTTTTTAATGTTTTTTTATTGATATAAGAAGATTAATACAAAAATTTACAAACTGTTGTGAAATAAGATAGGGTAAAAAAACCTAATCTAATCAATCTTTGAGAATTACTAAGTTGGTTTGCATAAAAAAGAGATAAAAGGAAAAAAGAATGTGTGTGATGTGATAGTAAGAGGAGGGCTCCTCTCATCTATTTATACCCACTGAATTAAATATATTTAAGAAGGTACAATCCATGTGGCAAGAGATGAGTGTAGAGATATTTTCTTGTTCTTCAGATATGTAGGATTTTGGCCGCATATGAACAATTCACGTAATTGGTAAGCACACTTGGAGACAATAAAGCAAATCCACGTGTACTTTTCTATGGAAAGCATGGATATCTCCTTTGTGCAAAAGAGGATAAGCCAAAATCTAATCTTGTTGCACAAGACTCTTTGATCAATGATAGTAAGGAATCGATGAGGACTCTTCAGCTATCGCCGAGTCTTGATCAGATTTCACACTTGTTGTAGACAGTCTTGTTATTATTGAATGTCTGCTTCAGATCATGAATAGACTGATCTCTATCTTTAGCTTCATCTTCGATATCGTTGAAGGTTTCTTTGGTATGAGTTTTGTCTTTGAGGAATATTTAAATTCTAAAGCTGTTACAATACAAGTTCAGCGATTACTGAACATACTCACTGTTGATCGCTGGAACTAAAAAACAAATAAAACTAAGTATTTTCACTAAGTATAAAGAGTCATCATCAAATCACTGAGAAAGTTTGGATCAACAATCTTCCACTATATGATGATGACAAAGGAATAGTAAAAAAATTGCTAAGTAAGATACAATAAGGAAATGGAAATCATAAAAATACTTGTCCCATTTACTGTCTTGAGGGATCTTTTTCAGTACATAATATACATAATTGAATTTTGACTTAACTTGAAACGTAAGATTACAATTATAAATGACATTACAAGACATAAAGTACTATGCACTAAAAAGTAGAACTCTGATAAGTTACAAAATAAAACCTATCAATCAAGATCATAAAAAGGAATTTAGTCAGAGACATTTTCTCCTTGATTCTTTCTCTTCAACAACTTCTTTCTGATCTTGAGTGAGGAATCATACAAAGACAGCACCTTGATCATGCAGTTGTTGAGGGATAACCTCACTCTATTGAACCTTTTTTTTTTTTTGCTATGATTCAAGTCAAGTTCCAACATGAAATAAGATTTACAAAATGGGAAATGGGAGATGGGAAAATTATTTAAACAATATTAGGGGTTTGACTATTTCATCAAATAAGATCAAATTTAGAAACTTTTATAAGCCAGATTATGAGAACTCAAAGCACAATGGAACAATTGTATGTTGAAAAAAGAATTGCTATGGTTCAGTTGCAAATAAGATGAAACAGATGAAGTTAGACCTAATTGTGGGTGTACACTGAGCCAGAAGCAGCATAACAGCTCGTAGACGTACATGGAGAATATAATTGTAGGATACATTTTACTCGAATTCAAAAAGTAACTTGTTGGTCCCGGCTGGGTCTACAAGAGTTTTAGATGAACAGTTTGTAGAAGGGGGGGATGAATATAAACACAAAAACTTTCAAATTTAAAAATATATATTGATAAAGAAAGATCAATATAGATTTTTGTAGATTGTATGCAAAAATAGACAAGTTATAGATAACCTATCTAAAACAATCTAAGTTTACACACATATATTCTTAGTAAAATAGAAAAGATTTGCTGAAAGATAAAGAAAGAAAGATGTTCTTCTTGGGTAAGAACTTTTAGAATACTTGATAGGGATTCTAACTTTCTTGAAGATAAGCGAGTGTTCTTTTAGATGTATGCAAATATGCGTGTGTGTATATGTATATCCTTCATGGAGAGAGCACTCATCTATTTATATCCATTGCATTAAATGCAATTCAGAAGGGTTTGAACATACGTCAAGCTTTTGGAAGAAAGCTTGTCCTTTGCTACAGTGAATAGTATAGTTGTCTATTCATGAGCAGACATCCTTTCATGGCGTTGGTGGATACTAGAGTCAACTAGTCGGCTCCATACTGTACTATACTCCAGAAAGGGTATGGGTTTGTCCTCTGTGTGTGGAAGGACAATACAAAAACAATCTTGCACAACAAGCTTCATTTGATTGTTGAATGCTGGAACAACACTTAAGGTCTCCTCAACATTCGCTGAGGCTTGGGCAGTCTTCACACATATGTTGACCAGGTTGTAATCACTAAATGCCGCTTCAAATCACGAACGCGCCAGTCACTAATCTTCAGTTCCAGTCTTCGATTTTCACTGAAGGTTCTTTGGTGTGAGTTTTTCTTCTTGAAGTATCGCTGTCGCTATAGGATTTACAGTACATGTTTCAGCAATCACTGAATAGACTCAGTGATGATCACTGAAGCTGAAAGAACAGAAACATAATACTTCGAAATATGTAAAAGGGATTATCATCAAATCAMTGAGAGAGAGGATCAACATAACTGCTAGCACACCAATGGATAGTAGACCCTGTATAGTGTAATTGCTTAGAAGTCATACCTAATAATGGGTGTATACTGAGCCAGAAACAACATAATAGCCTGTATACTTACATGGTATATAATTGTAGGACACATTTTACTCGAATTCAAGAAGTAACTGCTAACACAACAATTGATAGCAGCTTGCTGCAATACCACTTTATTAGACCCTGTATAGTGTAATTGCTTAAAAGGATCTTATTTTTATCCCAAAGTAAGAGTAGAAAGTAACATAATCTAACATAGAAACATTTCCTTGAACTTCTATAAGATAACTTATTACTATATGGAAAAAGAATTCATAAAGCAAACTCTCCTACAAAATTCTTATCTGGCTAATTGATCTTCTGAAAAGAGTACACAAAACCAACTAATATTTTCTGCCAATTAAATTATTGTTATGACCAAAAGAGATGGTAGCAGCGATACATTTAATTTCAAAGCATTAACCACTAAGTTTTCTATACTTATGTCTACTCGAATATGAAGTGAAAACAAAAGAAAACAAACCAATTCAATCATGACACAAGGAAATCAAAACCCAATATCTATAGACAGATTAATCCACGTAGACAACTTCATCTACACATAACTTAATAAAAACCCAACCAAACAGCCCCTTAATCGAATATCTGAAATGCCCTTCGTGCATAGTTTAGTGGCAGTTTTTAATCTCAGTGGGATATCTAACGACAAACCTTATGAATCTAAATCTATGCATCAACACATGGTAATATTGGATCAAATTTTTGTTAGAAAAGGAAATGTTGCATTTATAGATAAGCATCTGATACCATCTTCAGGCTCAGGAGAAGCTACTGTTTTCTACTACAAGAAATGGACATCAAATGGACATTAAATCTGATGTTGATCTGTTCTAAATGATTAAATTACAGGGCCTGCCATTTGGCTAAACAAGCTTTTGATGAGGCAATTACTGAGTTGGATACCTTGAGTGAGGATTCATACAAAGACAACACCTTGATAATGTAGCTGTTGAAGGATAACCTCACTCTATTGAACCTTTTTTTTTTTTTTGCTATGATTCAATTTAAATTCCCAACATGAAATAAGATCTACAAAATGGGAAATGGGAGGTGGGAAAATTATTCAAACAAGATCAGGGGTTTGACTATTTCATCAAATAAGAACAAATTCAAAAAAATTTATAAGCCAGATTATGAGAACTCAAAGCACAATGGAACAATTATATGTTGAAAAAAGAATTGCTACGGTTCAGTTGCAAATAAGATGAAATAGATGAACTCAACTATAAGAGTCTGACATCCAAATAATAAACTAAGATCAAGAAATTTCCTTATTAGTTTTGCTACAAATTCATGGATGAACAAAACCCTAACATCCCCAAATCAATTAAGCTTTTCATGGATCGAGATTTCATATTAATGCATTTATATCCAAAAATATTGCTAGCCTAATTTAACAAGTTGCTTCATCCCTTTAATCACATAAGAAATAGAAAAACCGCATAAATAAGTGAGCTTAACATCGCATGCTAACAATGAAATAACATACCCTACTTGCTTATCTTAATTGAAGTCGTTGCTTGAATGCTTGAACTTCAACAATGCTTCTTGCCTACTTGCTTACATCAATTCTTCTCCAAAAGCACATTAGGGAGGAGGGAGTCATATGTATTAATGAGGTTGTGATACATCAAATTGCTTTGGTACATGAAATTGAACATCTGATTGAGGTGATACATCAAAACCACCATTGTTAAAAGGAACGAGGTATGTGAAGAAGAAAGGTATTTGTATCTAACCCAAATTGGTTTTGGTTGCATATTAGATCAGATACAGGAGAAGAAGAAAGCCCATATTGGTTATTTTAGAAGTCCAAGGAGAGAAAGCAAGTTTGAACCCATTAAGATTTGGTGTTGTAGGAAACACTTACATAAAGAGATCGAATCCAGAAGAAGAAGAAGAAGAAGAAGAAGAAGAAGAAGAAGAAGAAGAAGAAGAAGAAGAAGAAGAAGAAGAAGAAGAAGAAGAAGAAGAAGAAGAA
>NC_037542.1:913659-931011 GCF_001531365.2 Cynara cardunculus var. scolymus | reverse complement strand
ATAAATAATTATTATCTTTATAAAAAAATTATATTATTAAACCAAATATAAATTACTTCGTTATTATACATAAATTAAATTATAAAAAATTGAATTAAAAAATTATACAAAAAAATGAGAAATTTCAAATAGTTAATTTGATATTAATATCGATATATTTTTGTCAAATTTTTATGATATCTTCAAACATATATTTTATTCAAAAATAAAAACATCATTGCTTTCTCAAAATCACATAAAACCATATTATAACATCGACTGAGATAAAGAATAAAATGAAATATTAAAATAACGATGTATCTCGCTGCATTGTGCGAGTACGCTTCTAATATTATATAGTATTTGATAAAAACTCTTAAAAATCATTTTTATGCATGAAATACTTTTTATTAATGCATATTACTTAAAATTCAAGATTACAAGCAATTTTACATAAGTACAACTTATTAAAGCTCCATTTTTAAATTCATGTAACTTACTGTAGATAAATATAATCAAATACAGGATAAACATCCATTTTACATATAGAAAATCTAAAATATAATTAAGATAATCGTTGAGTTCTAACAAAATATTTAATTATTATCTTTAAAAAAATTATATTATTAAACAAAAAATAAATTACTTTGTTATCAAATCTAAATTAAATTATAACTAAAAATTTCATACAAAATGAGAAATGTTAAATAGTAAACTCAATATTAATATCGATTATTTTTGTCAAAATTTTATAATATTTTCAAATTTATATTTTATTCAAAAATAAAAACATCATCGTTTTTTCAGAATCACATAAGACCATATTGTAACATCGACTGAGATAAAGAATAAAATAAAATACTAAAATCAAGCTATTTTGTTACATTACATAGGTATCCTTCTAGTATTTTAATATACCATTTTATTTCATATCTTAGTTTTTGTTTGCGTTTGAAGATTAATAGTAAAAAGAATGCATGAATCATATAAAATTTCTTTGTTCAAAAACTATGCCACCAATTAAGTGAGAGCACGTTGTATCGTCCTTAAAATATTTTGTTTTGTATAATGATAATAATATTACATCTAAGGAGCAAATTTGTCAAAGTTGATGGGTTTCTTGGCAACTCCGTTGGCCTATAAACAGCTACCAACTTTATTCACATTTCATCCAACATTATCAACCTTTTCTTAAACATTCACTACTAAATCATGACTTCTGTTAGCATTCAGATTGAGGTTCCATCTGCATTTCCTGCCGACAAGGTTTTTAAGGTGTTAAGTGATTTTGATAATATTGCACCCAAAGTGAATCCTGCAGTTTTCAAGTCTATCAAGACAGTCGAAGGCAATGGAGGTGTCGGAACCATAAAGATCTTCACATTTGGGGATGGTAAGAAATTCATCATCTTTTTTCAGATAATTTTAATTCTTTGATTTGTTTGACTTGTAAACTAAAGAAATTATATTTGATGGTTTTTTGTTACTTTTTTTTCACTATATTTCATTTCTTAACATAAATTATCATATACAGCTGTCCCATTCACAAGTGGAAAATATAAGGTTGACGCTATTGATGCGGGCAACTTTAGCTACAACTACTCATTTTTCGAAGGTGATAGCTTGATGGGAATATTAGACTCCATCAATCATCATATCAAGGTCATACCTACTGATGGAGGAAGCATATTCAAGCAAACCGTTACTTATAACTGCAAAGGTAGTGATAAGCCATCTGAAGATATTCTTAAGGCTGAAAAAGAAATATATGAGAAAACGTACAAAGCTATTGAGGCTTATGGTGCTGCCCATCCTGAAACTTATTGATTTATTTTCATCAACATGTTCTATTATGGTCACAAATATGTATGTTAGTATGCTGTTTTTCTTCCGTTTCTATTATGGTTTGGAATAATGGATAAAGATCCACTTATATAAATGTTTTACCATGTTCTCACTTGATATGATGAAACAACTTTTTTTTTTGTAATTTATCGGCATGATGAATGTGAACAAACTTTACATCAATAGTATGGTAAAAGATCATTCCTATCCGTTATTGTTTTTCTACACAACAAACTTACATTCAATCACTATTGTTAAAGTCTCGTCAATTTAACGTCCATGTACTTCATGGTGACAATTGTACGTCTTCCACATTTCATTAACCTCCATTGTATTGGATCTGTCATTGTGACAAGGTGCAATCACATGGAGGCGATAGTGGGATTGCCTCTGAATGCGAGGGAGTGTTCAATGCTAACTAGTAACCTAATCATTTTAGAGATCAGAAGTTCAAGCCTCATTAAATATGAGGATTGTGTGTAACTTCTATAAATATTATATACTTCAAACAATGTAAGGGAGTGTTCTACATTTTATCGGTTTTACTTTTACATCATTAAGAATCACATTATTCTAGTGATAACCTACCTATCGCGATGGGTCTCCAGGAAAATGGAAGTAGATATGGTTGGGTGAAAGGTTAAATCCCCTTCCCTTTCTCTAACCTTTTACTTTTAGCACTTGTTGAAATAATATTAAGTTATGTGAGTTATTTTTAGTTTATTGCTGTAGAAATGTTAAAAACCAATCAGAATGGAAAAAAATACGATAATAAGTCATTCCCTCCTCTAGGTTGTCAGATCAAGCGGTATTAGCGTGGGACTTCGGAATTTTCGATTTTGTATTTTGAAAACCTTAAAACCCTCTTTGAATCATTTTTGGAGTTTTCATTTTGAAAATCGATTCTTATTCAGTTTTTACTTTGAAAATGAATAAATGATCTTTGTTGGTGTGCTTTTCTTGGAAAATAAATAGTTTGAAGATCAAAATGTTTACCTTGAATTTTTTTGGAATTTTTTAAAATTTTCAAATATTATGCTTAATAAGAATAATCTCTTCATCAACACTAAAGATCAGTTCAGTTTCAGAGAAAGAAATACAAATTCAAAGGAAAAAGTTCTTTCAGGAAAAATATCTGTGACTTTGATAAGATTTTCTTTTATATTTTTGAATGTTTAAAAATCTTTGATGAAAATGTCACATAGTTATTATGTAGAATTTATGCTTCAAAATGTATGGCAATCTCAGGGTTGGTCGAAAAAAGCTTTAATGGGTTGTTTAAGGGTTATGGCTTATTCAATTAGTTATAAGAAGCTTTTTCGGTTGTGACTTATTCGTTTAGCTGAAAAAACACATTAGTAAATACACTTAGCCATTAATACTTCACAACAACCCTTACATTAAAGATTCATAAACCACAACAGCGGTGCCTGATTGGTTTGAGCTTGGACTCCAAATGCCAAAAGTGTCTAGAGGTCCCAAGTTCAAATCCAAAGAGGAATGAAAATCCCCTTATGGCGATAGAGGTTTAAATGTGGTGACTCCGGACTACGTGCAAAGAAAAACAAAGAAACAAAGCAGGTAATTGTTCTGGGACTAATCGACTCGCATAACAGGTTGGATATCTAGATTAATATAAATAAAAAAAAGGACTCAAAGATTACCCTAGTTACATGCAATCTTTGCGGCTCAAATATCTGAAATGCTCTTCTTCCTGCATCACCGATCTTCCCTCCTTACCTTTTACAACGGAGGGTGGCTTTTTGTTAAAATATATCAAATACTTGCAATCTTGACTGACTTAACTGTTGTCCTTATTTTGACAGATTATTAACAGAGAAGGGTAGAAAGTGTTGATATTACAAAGTCAAGTTGTTCAAGATAGATGAGGGACTACGCCTCCCATATTGGAAGTCTTAAAGGGTAGCAGAGCATGAAGTCTCATTTTTCAAGGACCATTCTTGCAATTTTTTGGAAAATATATAAACGGTTTATTTCCTATGATCTGGTTCATATTTTGTAATCAAGCTACGTTTAGCTCTCGTCATTTTTCTCTCTAGATCATTCTATATTATTCTATCTCTCTAAAATAGGTTAAGATATGATTGTATATTGTTTTTATTATAGTTTAGATTTAGATTCTTGAAGTAGATTTTATAAGTTTTTATGTTGTATTCTTGTTTGATTCATGAAATAAAGTTTTTTTTCCAAATATGTTCAGTTTTAACATGGTATCAGAGCTAAATGGCTCGATTATTTTGAAAAATATCTCAGTTTTTCGTTTCTATTGTATGTGAATCGAATACAAATTCAGTTAGGGTTTCTCGGTCCACGAGGTTGCAAGATTTCGATCACCGGTTCCCCTCTGTAATATCCGTTCTGCTTGTTATGTTTTTGTTTCCTGTTCTGAGAGGTAAATGATCATTTGGGGTCGTGTGCCTTGTTAAGATCTCTAAGATCTTGCTAAGGTCCCCATTTCGTGATCCCTGTCCGTTAGTTGGCTCCTCTTCAAATCTGTTTCTTGTTTTTGAAAGGTAGATGACGGTTTTGGGTTGTGTGCCTTACTAAGATCTCTAAGATCTTGCTTTAGTCCCCATTACTTGATCCTTGTTCTTTGTTTGTTGTTATGCTATGTTGACTATTGTATATCTCATATCTGCATCCTAATCTAGATCTGGTTTATATTTCTACTTATTCTTGTTTAGTTTGTACAGGTTGTATCCTGGATCCTATTGCATGTTATTTTAGTAAAGGTTATTTGAATTTTGTTATCTTGTGTTGATTGTTGTACATCTCAGATCTGCGTCCTAATCCATATTTGGTTTATATTTCTGCTTATTCTTGTTTAGTTTCATTATATTGTGTTGACTGTTGTATATCTTAGATCTATGTCCTAATCCAAATCTGGTTATATTTCTGCTTATTCTTGTTTAGTTTGTTCAGGTTGTATCCTGGATCTGTCCTTCAAGTCATCTCTTCTTTTCCTTTTAACAAAAGTTAAAAGGCGTTGTGGTAAGGCCTTGATTGTTCTATACAGGTAACTCCCTTTTCCTTTTAACAAAAGTTAAAAGGCGTGGTGGACTTAGGGATGGCAACGGGGCGGGGATGGGGTGGGGTTTGCAATCCCTGGCCCCGGCCCCGGTTTATATCCACAGTCCCAGTCCCCGGCCCTGGTACCCGGCGGGTACGGGAATTTTCTTTTCATCCCCGGTCAACACCCCGGTCAAATTAAAGTTAATAAGTTTTTTCCAAGCAACATCAACATCATTACATCATATCTAGTCTTGCCTAATAAAAATAATAAAATTGTAAAATTAACAACAATTCAATGAGACGTAAAATTTAAAACAAGTTTTTTCAAGCAACACATAATTCCAGTCCCTCAACAATCAACATCTTCATCGTATCCAATTGTTTGATCAAATCCTTTTGTTTCTCCGTGTTTTTTATCTGAAATAAAATAATGCGAGTCAGAAAAATTATATATACCAATTACAATTTACATAATTATTACAACAAACAATTTATATAATTACTACCTTCAATTTCTTTCCTTAGCCAACTTTGGCTGCACATCGAAGCCCCAATTGTTTGCGATTTTAATCGACTTCGTTGTTTCGTTACCTTGTTTCCACTCATGCTAAAAGCCGATTCTGAAGCTACTGTTGAAATAGGAATGGCCAACACATCCCTCGCAATCCGCTGCATGATAGGAAACTTGGCACCGTTGCACTTCCACCACATTAATATATCAAACCCTTCATCCTGCGGTAACAATTTCTCTGACAAATAATCATCCAACTCAGTCGTTTCAAACATGTCATCCTCAGAGATCATATTCTCAAAATCTAATTGCCATGAGGCCTTGTTTGAAGAAGATTTCCCCTCACTTGAAACAGTTGTTCCACTTTGTCCTTTCCTTTTATTCTGATCATGTTTCTTTTTGTACTTCTCAAATAAATCATTACATAAAGTCCGTATCCTCATAACCTCCTAAATCTTTGGGAAGAAATAATTTATCAACTTTAACTTATATCTAGGATCTAGAACAATAGCCACACTCATCACATCATGTATGACTCCCCAATATTTATCGAACTTAAGCAACAAACTTGATGCCATGTTCCTAATAACGTCATTTTGATCGTCTTCCCAACTCTTAATAGATAATTTTATCTCACATATCAAAGGGAAGAACATGTTGGAAGTGGGATATTTGGTCCTGGAGAATGTCTCTGTCACACGATAAAATAAACCTAACTTATCACATACATTAGTCGCCATTCTCCAGTCCTCTTCACTAGGTAAAGAAACATAATGTTTCTCTTTCTTGCTTAAACGAGTAAAGACATCTTTATATTCTAAAGCAACATTCAACATTGTATAAACAGAATTCCACCTAGTCTTACAATCAAGCACTAATTCTCTTTCACAATCTACACCTAGTTGTCGTGCAACGAGTCTAAAGTCTTGGGCTCTTTTAGGAGAACATGTCAAAAATGAGACACTATCCCTAACATTCTTGATTGCTTTCTCAATCATAGAAAACCCATCTTGCACAATGAGATTAATGATATGTGCACAATATCTCATGTGAAACAACTTACCCTTCAAAATTAAGGAGGAAGGAGAAAAAGTACGTAAGAGCCTGTCAACCAAATCATCATTTGTTGAACAATTGTCAAGTGTCAATGTTGACAACTTGTTGTCAATGTTCCAATCCATAAAGCACTCGATCATAACTTGGGACAATGCATCAGCAGTGTGTGGAGATGACACATGTAAAAAGCTGCATCAAAGATTCAAATAATATATTAAAATGAGAATATTAACATTGAATTATAAAAATAGCACAAAATACTAAAAAAAATAAATAACCTGATAATCTGATTTTGTAACTTCCAATTGGCATCTATGTAGTGTGATGTTAGTGCCATGTAACCTTTGTTTTGGTTACCGGTTGTCCACATATCCGAAGTAAGAGCAATCCTACTTTCGTTTTCTTCCAAACATCACAATACACCACCTCTTTTTGTTTCGTATATCTTCATGATGTCAGACTTGATTGTAGCTCTACAAGGCACCTTAAATAAAGGTTGAAGACCATTTGAATACTTCCGAAAGCCATGATGCTCAACAATAGAAAGTGGATAATCATGAAGAATGATCATTTTAGCTAAATCATCTTTTGAGCTTTCAGCACTAAAGTTATAATTACTCAATAAAGATGTTTTTCCATCCTTAGCAGTCTGCTCTTGAACTAGAATATGTTGCCTTATGTCTTTTGTAACTCTCCTCAGACATATCTTGAAGTGATCTTTCAAATGTGTTGTCCCATCATTAGGTCTACCGGCCATCTGCTTATTACAATACTTACATTTTGCAAATCGGTGAAGACCATCAATATATTTTGCTTCAAAATGGTTCCAGACAACATATTTCAATCTTTTGTTTGCTGGTTCACTTACTTCAGTCTCGGGGATAATATTTGAACCCATAGGCATGCTTACAGATTCGTTTGTGTCATTACAAGTCGTATTATCCTTATCGTTTCCTTCCGTAGCATTACGTCCAATATTTTCTATGTTCTTGTTTTGTGAATTTTCCATCTTAGAAAAAGAATTTGAAATTAGAACATATTGTTGATGAATAATTACCTTTCAACACTAACATTAATTAACTAACAAACAAGTAAGACCATTTTCAAGATAAACTCAAATCTCCAACCAACAAGCATACCCAACTCCAAAAATTCCCTTATAATATTAATCTATTCATTCCATAAAAAAGTGACGAAGTTTGACTATTTAAAGTCAATCCTCTAGTGTTTCCAAATATTTCCAATAACATATGCTATCAATGTCATACAGATGGTCAGATGCTGTCATACTCATACAGTGACGAGTCAAGAGTCATACAGTCACACAATCACAGATGCCATCATAATGGGTTTAATCTAGTAGCATTGAAGAACTCAAAAAATCTTATAACATTTTTCAAGATGAACTCAATATACAGATGATGTATATAGAATTATAGATGGTGTCAATTATACAGTCATACAGATGCTGTCATACAGTGATACAGATGATGTCATAATGGGTTTAATGACTTTAATTTAGTAGCATTTAATAACTCAAAGAACCCATAGTCCCACATCAATTCTGAAATTAGAAAAAGCAATTTAGGAAAGAAAGTTATACAAAGTATAAATTCATTACTCTATAGGGGAAGGGGTGTTATTGTTTGACGAAAAAGAAAAGAGTCAAAGACTGACCTCGAAGGCTGAAGGCTGGAAGAATCGACCAACGACCGATGTGGTGGCTGTGGGCTGTGGCTCACTGCTGCAACTCGATGATGAAAAACAACTAGGGTTGTTGGTTGTGGGTTGATTACTGCTCGATTGAGTCGTGGGTTATGATGAGGACGAGCCGGAAACAACAGTCGACAACAACAGTCTTCGATTACATGCAGTACCTACAACAATAACAGTCTCAACAACAGTCGACGGCGACTAGGGTTATGAGCCAACTTTAGGGTGATTGTGTTTGTATGAATGAGAAGAGAAGAGAAATTAGCCGGTACTGTGAGTCTGCGAGCGTGTATGAAACAAAAGTGAAAAGCCCAAGCCCTATACTGGTTGTCTGGTAGGTACTAGGTACTGCGCTAAATGCTAATTGCGTATATGAAACAAAAGCCCAATGTCCAAGCCCAAGCCATAGGTAGCCTATGAAATAAGTCAATATTATATTACCGGGTACGGGGCGGGTCAGGGGATACAATACCCGGCCCTGGCCCCAACCCTGGTTTGCCTCGACCGGGGATCCCCGGCCCCGGTACCTGTTTTAGCGGGGAATCCCCGTCCTCGTCCGGGTCGGGTGAACCGGGTTCCCCACCGGGTCGGGCCAAATCACCATCCCTAGTGGTGGTATGTTTTTTTGTGTGCTGTATTTTTCCTCTTTGTGGTTCTGTGCGGCTTTTTTTTTCCTTTTCTTTCTTCTCTCTGTTTTCTTGCCTGGTAACTGAATAGTTAGCTTGACTAGCACGATTTACTGTTTTAGGAGTTCTGCTTATATCTATTCAATTCCCCTTTTTTCTTCCTTTTGTTTGTGTTCATGTCATCTCCAATAGCTGAAACTGGAAGTCTAATGGAATCAAAAGTCACAAAATTAGACTTTGGAGATCCATTGTACCTACATCCTAGTGACACTAGTGGAGCTTCTCTTTTATCGTTCAAGTTAAGTGGTACGGACAATTATAGAGTCTCATGTGCCATGACTTTAGCTTTGGAAACTAAGAAAAAACTAGTTTTATTGATGGGTCCTGTCATCGCCCTATAAACGACCGTGTCTTAGAAAGACAATGGGATCGATGTAATTTGGTTGTTCTTACTTGGATCTTCAATTCAATGACTGGGGATCTTTTCCTAGGACAAGTTATTTCTAAAGAATCGTCCCAAGTTTGAGAAGAATTAAAAGAAACATATGACAAAGTAGATGGGTCGATCACATTCAATTTCTACCAGAAAATTAACTCCTTAAGTCAAAATGGCACCTCTGTTTATAAATATTATCATAAGCTAAATTCTCTTTAGAAACAATTTGATGCTCTTGTAAAACTCCCATCCTGTACTTGTAAGGCCTTTCACGATTTTTTGGAACATAGCCAACTAATTAAACTCATATAGTTTCTTATGGGATTGGATGATGTTTACCAACCCATTAGAAGTAACATTTTAACTAGGGACCCTCTTCCTTCTGTTAAAACTGCTTTCTCTCTTGGTTTCAAGGGAGAAATCTTATAGGGGGAACCTGTCTCAAAACCGTACTAAAACTCAACATTCTGCCTTCCTTAGTAAAACTGTTGACAATAGAAGAAGGCCAGGCATAAACTTTACTACTCTTGTGTGTAAACATTGTGGAACTACAAACATACCATTGAGAGGTGTTTTAAACGAATAGGTTTTCCAAAGGATTTTCAAAATCAACCCAGACCTCAAAATCAAGGTTTTAAACCTCAAAATCGAAATTTTAAACCCTCTGCCAGTAATGCTGCTGTCTTTGAACCTATTTCTCCTAAATCTTTTTTCCCATTTTCTGAGGAACAGGTTGCCAAAATTCTAGGTTTAATTGATCAGAACCCCACTTTTGAGGGAGCAATTACCAATATGGCAGATACTTTTAAAACATACCAATCAGGTTGGATTATTAATTTAGGTGCCAACCAACATATGACTTCAAATTGTTCTAATATGGAAAATGTTGTAGATGTCACTGATTTAAATCTTAAAGTTAGTCATCCAAATGGAACAAAAGCAAAAATTAACAAAATTGGAAACCTGAAATTGTCTAATAATGTTACTCTCTTCGATGTGTCAGTTGTTCCTGATTTCATTGTAAATCTTTTATCTGTACATAAGATCGCTAGAGATAATAAAGTATTCATTGGGTTTGATGAATCAAAATGCTATGTTCAGGATTTTCATCAAAAGAGTATTGTGGGGACTGGTAGTCAGGATGTGGGTTGCATTTCTTTGACCAAAATGTTAATAGCGAGTCATCCTTCCCTTCTAATAATCTTGGTATGGTTTGTTTTGTGTCTACTCAATTGTGGCACAGTCGCCTTGGTCACCCAGCTGACCAAGTGCTAAAAGTCCTAAAAGATAGACTTAACATTGGAAGTGACGTATATGGCCCTTGTGAGGTTTACCACAAGGCAAAACAAATACAAAGAAGTTTGATTCTAGCTTACACAAATCCAAAAGTCTTGGTGAACTTGTTCACTTGGATGTTTGGGGACCCTATCATGTTGAGAGTAGGGAAGGCTTCAAATATTTCCTTGCCATCATTGATGACTTTATACGTGCGGTTTGGGTTTTTCTTTTAAAAGGAAAACGTGAAGTTAGTGAATTTATTGAAAACTTTTACAATCTTCTTCATACTCAATTTGGAAAGTTTGTAAAAAAAAAATTAGAAGTGATAATGGATATGAGTTTATTGATAAAAAATTAAGTGAGTTTTTTAAGCTAAGAGGAATTATTCATCAAACCTCCTGCAGTTATACACCTCAAAAGAATGGGGTTGGTGAATGTAAACACCGTCATTTGCTTAATGTTTCTAGGGCTCTTATGTTTTAGGGTGGAGTTCCGCTCAATATTTGAAGGAAGTCTTTGTTGAGTTAGTGCCTTTATTAGATCTTTAGTAGCTAAGAGGATGATCTTGGTGTATCGAGATTGAGTAAAGTAGTTATTCTATTCTTTCTTGTTGAATTGCTTTTGTTAGTTAATGGTGAGTTACTCGTTTCATTTTTATCGATTCTCGTTATTATTTGATGCAATTATCCAAAATCCAAAATGCTTGAAAGAAGTGTCATTTGAGCCAATTAGGTTTTGATTGTAGGTAGTTGTCTTAAGTTTTAATTGATTTACTTGAGTAAGCATATCTAAGTGACACATGTGCATTCAGCTAACATAAACAATTAGTTTAACCACTGACTCCTCGAGAAGAATGATACCCGACTTATTCATTTAATGTATTAAGTAAGGTTTATAAACTTAAACCTTGTTGTGCGTTTAACGACATGTGCATCAAGTTTTGCGGACGTTATCAGGGAGTTGTGCGCTTGGGTTAAATTTGTTTGCTTTTGCATTATCCCTTGAATCAATTGCTACTCGTGTTGTGTTGCAGTTCTCTTGCTTGATCTCTTATGGATCAAGTAAGTCTTTGTTGGTCCCAAATGGGTTCTACAAGACTTTATCGGTATAACAGTTTGTGAACGGGGGGTTGAATACGAATTTTACTTTATAGATTTGTTTATTGACATGAATAAATCAATACATAATTTACAGATTGTTGCAAAATAAGATAAGGTCAAAACCTAATCTAAACTATCCAAGAATCACAAAGTAGATGCATAAGAATATATGGGATAAAAGCATAAAGGATTAGATGAAGAAAAAGCCTTCTAAGGATAGAAGAATGAGAGGGTGGTTAGCTAAGGTGAAGGCTCTTCTTAGCTATGTATACCCATTGCATTAAATGCAAGTCAGATGATACAATCCACATGGCAAAGATCTATTGGAGAGTTCGTTCTTTATCTTCACGTATGCAGGCTTTTGGCCGCATATGAACATTTGACTTTATAATGTTCGTAAGAACATTTGACTTTATAATGTTCGTAAGCACATTTGGAGACAATAAAGTAACTCTCGTACATGTACCTTTATGAGTAATGTCATGGGGTTGTCCTTTTGTGCATATAGGATAAAACAAAAAAATAATCTTTTAGAGCAAGATTCATTTGATCGTAGAAATTGATTTATCTCTGAGGATTCTTCAGTTATTGCCGAGTCTTGGTCAGATTTCACACTTTGATTTAGACATTCTTATCTCTAACTTATCTCTTTCTTCGGTTATTTCTTTGAGATTGATGTAGGTTCCTTTGGTGTGACTTTTGTCTTTGGGAAATACTGGAGTTAAGTGAGAGATACAGACGTGTTTGAGTGATCAATGAATACACTTAGTGAGGATCACTGAAATTGAATAGAATCAAACCTGAGTAAATTTTCACTAAGCATAAAGGCTCATCATTAAATCACTGAGAGAGCTTGGATCAATAATATTATTTCCTTTGTTTCCAGTTTTTTTTTGGTGTATTTTCTTTGGTATGCTTAGTAGAAGTCTTTTCTTTTCAAAAAAGAAAAACGAAAAGGAAAAGTTTTTTGGTGTTTTATTGTTAGTTTAATCTTTACTTTAACTATTTTTTGTAGTTTAATTGTTATTAGGTTGACTGCCACGTAGTTCTAAGTTTTGAACTGATTGCGGTTAAGAACTAGTTTCTTAAGTTGCGTGCACCACATTAGATCCAAAAAATGTTTGTCATTATTTGGAGTGCATGAATTAGATGAAACCGAACGTCGAGCTAGAAATAGGAGTTCTACGATTGAGGAGCCTAGCTTTGAAATTGACAAAAAAAAATCATGAATGACATTAGTGAAGAAATGGATAATTGAACAACATGATCACCACCACTACCAAATCAACCTCCAATTGGAAATTTATTTCCAACTTAGAATGTATGAGAATCCATCCCCAAACTTCCATGATGATGATGATGATGATGCTTACTTTGAGATTTTCCCTCATCTCATTCAGTCAGTTCCAAACTTCCATGACCTATCAAAATAAGAATCGCATAATCACTTATACGTTTATCGTTGTCTGCAATATCAACAATATTTGAGGTCTCACCCAAGAACATCTTAGGCTCATACTCTTCCCTTTTTCTCTGAAAGGGAAAGAAAATAGTAGTTTATATCACTTGAGCGAGGAAGAAATTTTAATTGGGATGGTATGCAGAAAACGTTTTTAGCTGAGTATATCCCTATCAACAATACTACAGAGATACGTCGTGATCTCCAATTTTCAGCAGCAACCTAGGGAAGAGTTTCTAAGGCATTTGAGCGAGTCAAAGAGTTTATTCATTTTTCCCTCTCCATGATACCTGAAAATGGACCTTGGTGACGACATTCTTGGATGGTTTAGACCCGACTCTCAAAGTTCTAGTTAATATCACAAGTGGGGAACGATGATGACCAAGAACGATGAGGGGATATGATAATTCTTAGAAATATACAGTTGAAGCCTTGCATCCACACAATAGTTGATTTGAGAAAAGAATTCAAATGTGAGATCGATGAGTGGTCTAAAAGTTAGATCTTGTCTTAGGTGGGATGGCTAAGAAAAAAAAATGATGTTTTTCAAGTTCAAAATGCATGGACCAACTCTGGGGATCCTTTGAACTCTCCAAGTGAGTGCATACTTTTCCATACGGAGAGCGAAATCAATCCTAGTAGTTTGATATTCACAATCAAGACCCATTTGCAAACACTTACGATATGGGATGGCAAAAGTATCCCAATTTTTCTTAGAAAAATAATCAAAAGGGTCCTTCAAGTCAAACTCGTTTCAAGAATCATCACTATAATGAGGGCAGTAGAGTCAGCCCAAATTCCAAGGACATATTCACAATTACGTTTGGTCATTGCTTATCATCCATATGATATGGATGTTGGATTTTGCCAACCAATCCAATGGATGATTGGATCGGTTCAATTTCATCCATTAGATATTTTTTATTGCATATTTATTAGATCGAATTGCATTCATCCAAGATTAATTGGATTGGATCGTATTGGATCGATCTGACATCCGGTTTGTTAATTCAATCTGATATTCCATCAATAAAACAAGTTGATTAATCACTTAATTGATGTGTTAAAACCAACACAAACGGGCCTAAAAAAATCCAAAACTATCACAAAACAAATCTCCATTTCAGCAAATTGAAAAGAAATTAATTGGATAGTAGTTGAACAATCGTTAGATGGATAACTGAATGGTCATCAGATGGTTAATTAGATAGATAATTGGATGTTGTTCAGTTTGGTTCGGGTGGTTCTGAACTGCAATCCAAGAACCGATTGGTTCAAATTGGATGTTGATATTCTCAATTTGATTTGATCTAATTACAATTATAATATCTAATTATGGCCAACCGGTTCTAATTGGATCGGTTGTCTTTCTCTTAATCACTCTTACTCTAGAAATTACCACCATAATGGTAAAAATCACAGCGAAAGCTTTGGTGGTAATAATACTAATTATAACAACAACATACATGGGTCACCGCCACTTAAAAATAAAATGAAATATATATTGGAAATGATGAAAAATTATTGATAATAACAAACGACAATACCGATTTTGTTTCTAATACTACTACTCCATCTGTTGTTGCTCTAAATCTGTTATATGAGCGGAAGCAAAAGGCATTGACAACTATTATAGACTAAATAAAGATGAAGGTGATGAAATAAGTACAAATGATAAACTGGATCATTGAAGTCATCATGTGTATTTTTCTATCTCAACAAAGGATGATCTGTTGGAAATTTGTTGGTTGGAAGTTAACCTTCCATCCCACATTGGTAGAGAATTTATTTCTAGAGAAGCTTATAAGCCTTTATCTAGAAGTGGGCTTTGAACTTGTTAGTGGACTCATGGTGGGGGTCTTGAGTGGAAGACCCAACACAAACGCGCACGCGTGGCCGTGGCCGAGGACGCGGGCGTGGGATTCGCGAAGGTGGCGCGAGGAGGCGCACTTTGCACTTCGCACGTTGCCGAGTATCTTTTTAATAGAAATTCGTCAGAGGATAATTATCAGTTAAGTTTAGATATATATTAATTTTAATTTGAAATAAATCGGATTTAAGATAATTATTATTTTTAATTTGAATTTATTCCAATTTTGACTTGGTTTTTGATAAAAATCGGTTGAGTAAATTTCTCCCTCTATCCCCGTTTTTTGGAGAGGTTCGTGGGCCATTCTCTTGGGCTCGATCTAGGTTTCACCCAGTATAAATACTGGGTGAAGCCGTATCAATTAACACATACGAAAACTACTTTTCCTCTGACGAAATTCTGCTCCCGTCTCCTATTTCTCTCTACCGGTTTTGCTAAAAAAAAACCTACTCTATATTCTTTGTGATAGTTGTTCACAAAAGAGTAACCTATTGCATCAAATCCTGGGGATTTGCGACTAGCAGACTCACAGCTTCTAAAGAGTGGTCGTATAAAACCTTTAAGGACAGGTTTCTTCCGTGCAGTTCTTCATCCGAATCTACAGCATTTTTACCAGGTTGGTTTTATAATTTTTTGCATTCTATTTAAATTTTCCATTCACAAAGTGAACACTCTGCTTCTACCCCTTTCTTTCATTGAATCTATCGCGAAGGATAGATTCAATATGTGTGAATCGGCACGTATTGAGGTTTTGGTGGGTCTGAATTCAAAAGGTTTAACCGGTTTATTGTTATAATATAATTAAATTATATAAAGATTAAATCTTTATTTGGTGTTCATTTTCTTATTATTTTATATTTTTCAACAATCTTAAAGGTTTTATAACAAATGGACACCGGCAATTATCGGATTCTCAATCAAGACATGATGAAATTAGACAAGTTTGACGGGTCGAGTTACACTCGCTGGGCCGAAAAAGTGAAATTTATGCTCATTGTATTGAAACTCTACTATGTCTTGGACCCAAGCCTCCCTCCCATTCCAGAAGATCCGGTCCCTGAACCAGGACAACAACCGGATCTTCAAAGAATTCCCGATCTCCAAAAGCTTAGAATGATCCGCAAGGAAGAGGAAAGTCTTGCTTGTGGACACATTAAGAATGCTATGTCAGATCGTTTGTATGATCTGTATGCCCCGATTACGTGCCCTAGAGAGTTGTGGAATGCATTGGAATTCAAATACAAGTCACAAGAAGATGGCACCAACAAATATCTTGTGTCTCAGTATTTGAGATTTCAAATGGTTGATGATAAACCTATTCTGGAGCAAGTGCATGAGCTCCAAGTTTTAGTAAATAAATTGAAAATGCTATCTATTACTATCCCTGAAATTTTCCAAGTAGGGGCAGTGATTGACAAACTGCCTCCATCTTGGAAAGATTTTTCAAAGAGAATGATGCATAAAACCGAAGATTATTCTTTGGACGATTTACTAAAACACCTTCGTATTGAAGAAGAGGCACGTAATCGGGAGAGGAGAGGCAAGTCTGTGATGAATGCCAACAGCGTGCAGGCTGGAGGCAAGGGTAAGGGAAGGGTCGGAGGGCCAAACAAGAAGTGGAACTTGGGTCCACAAAAGAAGAGTATTAAGAGACCAGGCAGTCAATCAAACATGGGACAGAAGTTCAAGAGGGTTGGAAAATGTCATGTCGGCGGAAAGACGGGACATTATGCTCGTGAGTGCAAGGACCGAAAGTCTGGACCCCTTGTTGCTAATTCTGTTGAGGGGATTCAACACCTTGTGGCGAATCTCCACATGGAGGAGATTGACATGATTTTTCAGAGGTCGCCACGAAAATTGTAGCTGCAAGAGGTGGATGGTACTTGGACTCTGGAGCCACTGTTCACGTTTGTGACTCCAGGTCCAAGTTTGTTGAATATGGACCAGTGAGAGATGGGAAACAAGTGATTGTTGCAAACAATGGCCGTGCGGATGTCATTGGAATGGGGACTGTGCTACTGAAGTTCATGTCCGGCAAGACCGTCACTCTCTGAAACGTTCTTCACGTACCTTCCATTAACAAGAACTTAGTCTCTGCAACCAAGCTCGATGAAAACGGGTTTGGAATATCAATAGAGGCTAGGAAGGTCGTGATCTACAAGAGGAAGGTTTTTGTTGGAAAGGGATACAACCAGTTGAGTATGTATCGCCTTAATCTGAGCGAAGATGGTTGTGAGGAGGACGAAACGAATGAATCGGTAGGAAGTAATTTGTTAGCCACGTCTGATAGTGATACAAAATTTTCTGTTTCTATGGTTGATACTGATGTAATCCCGAATGATTTTAATGAATTTGCTTTTTCGGATTATTCTGTTTGTTCAATTTCTTTATGGCATAAACGTCTTGCGCATACAAATGTGAAAAATATTGAAAAGATGCATAACAA
>NC_037542.1:902199-913519 GCF_001531365.2 Cynara cardunculus var. scolymus | reverse complement strand
AATTTTAGAATTAATTCATTCTGATATTTGCGAATTAAATGGAATACTTACCCGAGGAGGTAAAATGTATTTCATAACTTTTTGTGATGACTTCAGTCGGTTTTTACAAGTTTATTTGTTACATTCAAAAGACGAAGCTTTTGACGCTTTTAAACTCTACAAAGCTGAAGTCGAAAATCAACTTGAAAAACGGATAAAAATACTTCGATCAGACAAAGGTGGTGAATATTTTAATAGAGAATTTGATACATTCTGTGAAGAGAATGGTATCAAACATGAATGGACCTCACCATTTACTTCTCAAGAAAATGGCTTGGCGGAACGAAAGAACCGAACCCTTGTTGAAATGGTCAACTGTATGTTGAACCAATCAGGGTTGGCTAACAATCTCTGGGGAGAAGCTCTGTTGTCGGCGTGTCATATTCACAACCGAATCACTAGTCGTGTGATTCCAACCAGTCCATATGAGCTCTCGAAAGGTAGAAAACCAAATTTGAACTATCTAAAGGTTTGGGGATGTATTGCATACTATAGAACTCCTGATCCAAAAAGATCTAAATTGGGAGCCCATGCTATTAAGAGCATATTCGTTGGATATGCAGTAAATAGCAAGGCTTATAGATTATTGGACAAAGAATCAAGAGTTATAGTAGAATCCAGAGATGTGGAGTTCTTTGAAGATAGATTTTTAGAAGATGCTGAAAAATCAGAACCAATATTGGCCTCTAATCCCTCTTGCTCATCTCATGCTAGTTCCAAAACCTCTATAAAGGCGGACGAACCACGAAGAAGTACAAGAGTGAGAAAAGAGAAAAATATGGAAAATGACTTTTTCTCGTATTTGGTAGAGGAAACTCAAAGTAAAGTGACAAGATAGTTCATTTTCTCTATCAGTACTGAAGATGATCCAAAAACATTTAAAGAGGCCATAACTTCAAAGGATGCTCCAATGTGGAAAGAAGCCATAAAAGATGAGATGGACTCCATTTTGGGTAATGGAACTTGGGTGCTGGCAAATTTGCCAACATGGGTGAAACCCATTGGTTCCAAGTGGATATTCAAAATAAAGATGCACCCTGATGGTTCAATATCATTCTTCAAGGCTAGATTGGTAACAAAAGAATATAGACAAAAAGAGGGTGTCGATTATTTCGACACTTATGCTCCAGTTGCTAGAATTAGTTCCATTTGAACTCTCATAGCAATTTCCGCCATAAAAGGACTGTATATTCACCAAATGGACGTGAAAACAGCTTTCTTGAATGGCTATTTAAACGAGGAGGTTTACATGGAGCAACCTGAAGGATTTGTAATACCCGGACAAGAGAATAAAGTGTGTAAACTAGTTAAATCTCTATACGGGTTAAAACAAGCTCCTAAATAGTGGCACGAAAGGTTTGATACGACTATCACATCTTTCGGGTTCCGACATAATGGGGTCGACCGGTGCATCTACTCAAAATGCACGAGAGAGTACACTGTGGTAATCTGTCTTTATGTCGATGATATGTTAATCATTGGAACCAATCTAGATGGTATTCTTGAGACAAAAAGATACTTATTCTCGAACTTTAAGATGAAAGATCTTGGAGAAGTAGATACCATCCTTGGGATAAAGATCAAAAGATCAGCATCTCAAATCTCTCTATGTCAGTCTCATTACATAGAGAAGATAYTGACAAAGTTTCAACATTTGAATATAAAAGAGTTTAATACTCTGTTTGATTCAAGTGTGAAACTCAATAAAAATACTGGTAGAGCAGTGGCTCAACTAGAATATGCTAGTGCAATAGGATGCATGATGTATGCAATGCATTGCACTAGAATGGATATTGCTTTTGCTGTGAGTAGACTGAGTCAATATACGTGCAATCCGGGTTCAGATCACTGGAAATCAATTGGTAGAGTATTAGGCTACTTGAAAAGAACCCAAGAACTAGAATTGACATACTCTACGCGTCCAGGAATCTTGGAGGGATATTCTGACGCCAGTTGGATAGATCACTCAAGTGATTCTAAATCCACAAGTGGATGGATTTATACTCTTGCTGGAGGGACGATTTCTTGGGCGAGCAAGAAACAAACGTGTATCGCCCATTCGACTATGGAAACCGAATTTATTGCCCTAGCGGCAGCGGGCAAAAAGGCCAAATGGATTAGAGACTTGTTGACAGATATCCATTTATGGCCTCAACCGACTCCCTCTATTCCTATGTATTGTGACAGTGAGGCCACACTGTCCAAAGTATACAATGCTGTATATAATGGAAAGTCACGACACATAGGTCTTCGACACAACTACGTGAGACAACTAATTGATGATGGTACCATAAGTATTGTGTTTGTCAAGTCTTGTGGAAACTTGGCGGATCCACTAACCAAGCCTCTAACGAGAGACTTGGTAGGGTCAACCACCAGAGACATGGGTCTGAAACCACATAGAATCGGTCAGTGATGGAAACCCAACTTGAATATAGTGTTCCTATTTACCAAGTTTAAAGGGTAACAACAAGTCACTTGACTGATAGAAGGTACTATCAAACGATAGATCCATGTAAAGTGAAAGATAGTACGGCGTTGTCGAGAACAAGGATGAGTTAATCTCTTAACAAAGTTTAGAGGCATCTTAACAACGAAGATGTTATAGAACTTTTCCTATATGACTTAGAGGTGGTGCCGCCTCAAAAGAAGATTAGTGGTTTCTGTTTGAGTAAGTCATGAATCAGGGTTTAGCGCATGGCCATATTAGAGCTCAGTGAGAGAGCAAGGTGGATAGATGATGTGTGTAGGTAAGTCGAAGTGGTCGCAAGATTCAAGGTTTAAATCCTAAGGATACCTTTGGATTGATCCATTCTTGCATACTTACATTAAACAAGGTTTAATCTTAGTGACACCACTGTAACATTGTCTACCATAAATGTCAGGAAACTTTCCAACCTGGTGGGGATTGTTGGAAATTTGTAGGTTGGAAGTTAACCTTCCATCCTACATTGGTAGAGAATTTATTTCTAGAGAAGCTTATAAGGCTTTCTCTAGAAGTGGGCTTTGAACTTGTTAGTGGACTCTTGGTGAGGGTCTTGAGTGGAAGGCCCATCACACACGCGTGCGCATGGCCGTGGCCGAGGCCGAGGCCGAGGACGCGGGCGCGGGATTCGCGAAGGTGACACGAGGAGGCGCACTTTGCACTTCGCATGCTGCCGAGTATCTTTTTAATAGAAATTCGTTAGAGGATAATTATCAGTTAAGTTTAGATAATTATTAATTTTAATTTGAAATAAATCGGATTTGAGATAATTATTATTTTTAATTTGAATTTATTCCGATTTTGACTTGGTTTTTGATAAAAATCGGTTGAGTAAATTTCTCCCTCTATCCCAGTTTTTTAGAGAGGTTCGTGGGCCACTCTCTTAGGCTCGATCTAGGGTTTCGTATCAATTAACACTTACAAAAACTACTTTTCCTCTGACGAAATTTTGCTCTCGTCTCCTATTTCTCTCTACCGGTTTTGCTAAAAAAAACCTGGTCTATATTCTTTGTGATAGCTGTTCACAAACGAATAACCTACTGCATCAAATCCTGGGGCTTTGCGACTAGCAGACTCACAGCTTCTAAAAAGTGGTCGTATAAAACCTTTAAGGACAGGTTTCTTCCGTACAGTTCTTCATCCGAATCGACAGCTTTTTTACCAGGTTGGTTTTATAATCTTTTGCATTGTATTTAAATTTTCCGTTCACAAAGTGAACACTCTGCTTCTATCCCTTTCTTTCATTGAATCTATCGCGAATGATAGATTCAATATGTGTGAATCGGTACGTATTGAGGTTTTGGTGGGTCTGAATTCAAAAGGTTTAACCGGTTTATTGTTATAATATAATTAAATTATATAAAAATTAAATCTTTATTTGGTGTTATTTTCTTATTATTTTATATTTTTCAACATGATCTTGATCTAGTAGATTTACATGAGGTTCAGGCATTGCTTGTTGAGCCACTTATGTCTAATCAACCATCCTGGTCTCATAAGGTTGAGTCATTGCCAAATCCAATGCATGAATCCCCAGAGAGTTCAGTTGAAAAACCACGGGTGCTAGAACTGAAGACGCTAGCAGATCATCTTAAGGATTTCTTCCTAGAAGATGATGACACCGTACCTGTTATTATCTCATTGTCGCTCACACCTGATCAGGAAGACATGCTTATTTATTTTCTAAAAGATCATAAAGAGACAATTGGATGGTCCATAGTTGATTTGAGAAGGAGTAGTCCTTCAGTATGCATGCACATAATTCACACTGAGACTAATGCCAAGCCCTCACGTGAACTTCTAAGACGCCTGAACCCGGACATGAAGGATTTTTGAAGAAATAAGTGATCATGTGGTTGGACATCGGGATCATTTATCGTCCCTTTGGGTGAGCCCGACGCAAATGGTGCCCAAAAAATCAGGCATCACCATTGTGGAGAGAAGAGGGGAAAAGATTCCTACACGCAATGTCACGGGGTGGCAAGTCTGCATCAATTATAGGAATTTGAATGCAGTCAGATTCAAATATCATTTCCCCTTACCTTTCATCGACCAAATTCCAAAAAAGCTGGCAGCACAGTAGTGCTTCATCGATGGTTATTCAAGATACAATCAAGTGGCCATACACCCCGATGACCAAGAGAAGACTACATGCGCTTCTCCTTATGTTTGACAACAACTTAGGAAGCATGAGCAACGGGTTTCATGAAAGAATGGATCGAGTTTGTAAGATTTCAACTTAAAATCATTATTAGGTCAATAGTAGAAGATATTATAAAAGGGATTAGCGTCTTTAATTGGTGTAAGGGGCTGTTTGTTTGGCTCTTAATGGTGACATTAAGAGCCAACCTCTTAATCGGTAAGAGGCAAGGGTTGCTTGGCAAAAAAAAAAAGAACCTCTTAATGGTTACAAAAGGCTCTTAACCATTTAGGGGCTAGGGCTCCCCTCAACGATTCAGAGGGGTCTTCTTCCATTTTTGGCCTCTCCTCAACAGCCTGCTGCTCCCACGCCTCCTTCCTCCTTCCAATCGATCTCGTCTCCTCCCACGCCTCCCACCCTCCTTCCAGTCGATCTCGCCTCCTCCCATGAGTTGCTGCCTCTCATGAGTAGCCGGTAGCCTCCACCATCTCCGTCCCCGTCTCCGGTAGCCTCCGCCTCCATCGTCTCCGCCTCCATCGTCTCCGTCTCCAGGAATCCATTTAAGATAAAAATCAGTTGGCTAAACTCAAAAACCACTAGCGAGTGTTTAAGGTTGGGTCCTTGTCTGCGGTTGTTTCTTCGAAGGAGGAGGATGAGAAAGATGAATGAAATTAGCACAGAGATGATACTTCCATTTTTTTAACTGATTTCTTGCAACATTTTTTTAGATTGATTGATGATGTAGATTAGGGTTGACTGATTCAGTTTTTGAAGTTGACTAGAAGCTAGTTCTAGTTGATAATTTGCTCTGTTTGTTGTTAATTTAGGTCATACAAGTGTTTAAGGTTGAAGTGGCATCCCTAATGTGAATAAGGGTTAAAATGGTAACTTACTGTCATTCAGAGAACAATTACCAAACAACATTATTTCATTCAGCACTTAACCATTCTGGTCCTCTTAACCATTCTGACCACTTAACCATTCGGCACCAAACCATTCAGCAACTGCCAAACAGCCCCTAAGAGAACAACATATGTATAATTGTATTGAATTAGCGAGATAAAACTTCAAATTAATGTGTATTCAATTATGAGAATCATGCTCCAGTATGCAATATGTTAGGTATATGTATTGAAAATCTTGTTACACAAAAAGAATGAGGTGATTTTGTACAAAAATCCAAGTACTTTGAGCTTATTCATTTTGAGCTTAGAACAGTCGAACAATGACCATATATGTAGCACGTATTCGTTAATCAATTGTACCCGATTGGAACTAGCAATCGGGTCCTATATGCAGAAAATTTTCTTTAATAACATTACAACACGCAAATAACTGTGTGTGATGCATCATAATAAGACCCCGATTGTGTAAAACCAATTGAGTTTCATATCTGAAAGGGTGTGATGTTTAAAAATAATACCTTGACTGTGTCTCCTCTAATAGGTTACAATGCTCCACTACAGCAAATAGCCAACATTCAGCCTCATGAAACAGATTCATTAACAAATGAGATTTTGTTTCTAAAAATCACTTGTTTTACTTTAAGAAGATGAATATATACACATTAGTGACTTAGAGTTCGTTTACCAAACACTTACCCGGTAAGTATTTGCCATTAAAATTTAACACTATTATTTTACTTACCGGGTAAGATATTAATCCATCAAAACGACATTGTATGCAACAATTCACCCGGTAAGCGCTTACCTTGGTAAGAGTCGTCGCCCTCACTTACCGGGGTAAGACTCAAGGTCCTTGTCTCGCTCTTACCGGGTAAGATTCTTAGTCGTTACCATATTTATCCGGTGAGGTAATGTGACTTAGTAAGCGCTTACCCGGGTAAGTGTTTTGTAAACGGCCGTTTAGAGGATCTACCTAGTTAGTCGAGCAGACACAGTTAGCTAAGTAGTTTGTTGAGTTTATACGTGCATAGTACCAATTAGAACCCCATTCCTCTTCCCCTACCTTCATAGTAGGTGTAGTGTACAAACAAGTTTATCTTGTTATTATGTAAATCATACCAATAGATTTGGGTATTTATACAGGAAATACCTTTTTTTTAATTATTTAAAAGAATAGAGAATCACACCGGTGGTCCTTATGGTTTGCTCAAAACTTGATCCCTAAAACGCACTATCCATATTCATAGTCCATAACTTTTCAATTTCATAACACTCAAGGTCTCATTTTTTTTATTACGCCAGTCAACAACAGTTGTGAAGGACAATCAGACTTTAGGCAAGCTAGAGGAACCAAAAAAAGTAATTCGCTCTAATATTAATGGTGATTTACATTTTCTAAATGTGATAACCGGATCTTGATTATCACCCAAGGTAATTAATGTGTGATTATCTGATTAAATGATTACGTGATAGCATGATAAATTGATACGTTTGATCATGCTGGTATGTGGAATTGTGCATTAATTGGATATATATATATATATATATATATATATATATTTATATATATAAATGCATGATATATGTGTATATATGCATAGGTATATATGTATGTGTGCATGGTTTGTGGGTATGCATGCACATGGATTAGCCGCCATCTTGTTATAGAAGGGTATAAAAGGAGGTTGAAGCCTCCATATTTCTNGAAATTGTCCAAGAAACTTCTGAAAAGATCGAACAGATCTGCGAAAGAATCAAAACAGCACAAGATCGTCAGAAAAGTTATGCTAATAATCGTCGAAAGCCAATTKAGTTTGGTGTAGGTGATTTTGTGATGTTAAAAGTTTCACCATGGAAGGGTGTCATCAGATTTGGAAAGAAAGAGAAGCTTAGTCCGAGGTATGTAGGGCCGTTCAGAATATGTAAGCGAATTGGGTCAGTAGCATATCAGTTAGAGCTGCCAGAAGAGCTGAGTCTGATTCACAACACTTTCATGTGTCAAATCTGTAGAAATGTTTGGCCGATCCGAGTCTAGCCATACCGATGCCAGAGATTAAATTAGACAGTAAACTGAACTTTGTGGAAACACCGGAAGCTGTAATTGATCAAAAGACCAGAGTGTTGAGAAACAAAGAGATAAGTATGGTTAAGGTTCAGTGGAAGTTTCACAAAGGACCAGAAGCRACATGGGAATTGGAGTCAAAGATGAGATCAGAATACCCTTGGCTTTTTGATTTAAGGAATTCCGAGACAAAATTCTTTTGAGGGGTGGATAATATGATAACTGTATCCTGATTATCATCCAAGGTAATTAATGTGTGATTATCTGATTAAATGATTACGTGACAGCATGATAAATTGATACGTTTGATCATGCTGGTATATGGAATTGTGCATTAATTGGATATATATATATATATATATATATATAAATGCATGATATATGTGTATATATGCATAGGTATATACGTATGTGTGCATGGTTTGTGGGTATGCATGCACATGGATTAGCCGCCATCTTGTTATAGAAGGGTATAAAAGGAGGTTGAAGCCTCCATATTTCTCTTCTTGCTATTTTGATAAAAGTAAGCGATTTAAAGAGATAGAGTTGACCGGATTKCAAGTGCCTGATTTCAAGTGTTTGGTTTCAAAAGSCTTGTTAAAGTGAGTGGTTTCTAAACCTTTTTGCATAAAAATTGTTACTGGTTTTATTTGAAWGTTATTTATTATTGGAAAGAAATCAGTTATTTRCTTAAGGGTTTTATCCGRGTAAAGGTTGATCGGATTAAGTTTAAATCGGACAAAGCTTGTCTGGATTATTTATAAATCGGTCAAGGGTTGGGCGATTAAGCCTTAAATCGCTCAGRTGTTRAAYGGTTTAGTMTTAAACCGGTTAAGTGTCAAGCGGGTTATGATTGGTAAGAATGGTTATCATTTTCAACTGAGAAGTAGGAATACGACCATGTGGTGACCRRATTATTTTTTTAAATYGGTCARRCTTTGGGCGATGTATTGTCCGGMCTTGTTATCCGGACAAAGGTGTTGGAATTTATTCTAAGTGTTAAATCGGACAAGTCTTGGGCGATAAGTTGTCCGGATTTGGTAAACCGGCCAAGATTTGACCGGAGATGAAGTTCGGTCAAGCCTAGGTTGACCGGATTTGAGTTGTGCCTTGTGTTTAAATGATAGAAATTGTTATTTTATCATAAAATGAAGATTTGATATAAATGAGTTTGAATTGATAATAATTTCAATGGTTGCGGTCTATTTGGAATTATTTTTGTGAAATGTTTTGATGAGGAGATAAGGGTGGCATATCAAGGAGAGGTGTACCATGGGATAAGGGTGGCATATCAAGGAGAGGTGTACATTTGGATATAAGGGTGGCATTTGTATGTGTGTTGTATGATATAACTCTTTCTATTATGTCCCTTAAGACTACCGTGGTCTGGAATCTTTATTCTTTGTGATTTAAAGATTTAGGATCAATGTTCTTATTGGAAATCATAGTCTCGATGTTATTAAGAAGAAAGTATCAGGTTTGGCCTGAAACTTTATATAAACCTTTTTTTGATTAGAAAAGGTTTAAAAGTGGCATTATGTGAAACCTGATTAGTTCAAAAGTATGAGATTTGAATAGCTGAAAGCTTTGCTTAAAGAGTGAAAATGATCTGGTATCATATCCCTATTTGTTCATATATTTGTTATATATATGAAAGGTTGTTTTCCATAAAGGTTTTGGTGAATTTTCACCCTGCAATATCATAAAAAGGGTAACTCACTAGACCCTTCGGTCTAACCCTCGCTTTGTGATTTTAACTATGTGTTGCAGGAGGTGCGGACGGTAAGGGAAAGGGGAAAGTGTAATATTTTTCTATTTGCATTTCTGCATGAAGATCTGTCCTTGATGTACAATTTTGATTGATTAGTACAAGAAATGTATATTGAATTTTTGGACCTTGTATTTGGTCATGTTAGATTTTTGTACTAAGGGACCTGAATGAGATAATATCATGTATTTCTTCCGTATGAAATATGTGTTACATGCAATGTGTGTTACGGGGTGTTACAAAAAGTGGTATCAAAGCCTGAGTTTAAGGGATTTAGGTATTTAACAGCATGATACCTAGACTTAAACTGTTTTTTTGCATATTTAGGGTCCCGAACATAGTTAGCACCATTGGAAATAAATATTATGGGTTAAAAGAACAGTGTGTAAGGTAAATTTTAATTACATCTGGCCAGTGTAATTATGAATTTACAGGTACACATCTGAACTTGAATACTTCATTATATTTGGGAATGTGAATACGTGATTATTAATTCTAAACTCTACAGATGTCTAGCCGAACTAGAAGATCTGAAAGAACGGCTCGTCCAGAGTCTGAAGAAAGGGAAGAGTCACCTGTTAATCTTCCAACTAGCACGTCCAGAAATAGAGGTCGGGAAAGACCAAGGGGACGAGGTAGAGGAAGAAGCCAGTCTCAGGGAAGGGGTCGGACCGAAATACATTCTGAACATGAGGAATCCCACTCTGGGAATGTTCAGGAAAGGTTGGTGCCACACCCAGAATATATAACCAGAGATATGTTGGCAGAGAAAATGGGGAAGTTGCGGGAAACTCTGACATCTATCATGGGAATACCGGCTAGGGTGGAAACGGAAAGAGTGGAAATTCATCCCTCTGTTCTAGTCACCCATAATAAGGAAGGGGATATTATGATGTTTTTGGCATGTAAACCACCAACCTTTTCTAGGGAGAGAGATCCAGTGAAAGCTATGTGCTGGATCAAGGAGATGAAATCTGTGTTCAACACCATTCGTTGTCCGAAAACAGATAAAGTTTGATTTGCTGTTTCTGTATTAAAGTCAAATGCTTTATTTTGGTGGGAAGTTGAATCGTCAGCCAGAACAAATGTTTTACAGACTTTGTCATGGGTAGAATTTGTGGAACAATTCAAGAATCAATTTTGCCCTAAAACAACAGTAAGACAAATGGAGGAAGATTTCCTGAAACTAGAACAAGGAAATGGAACAGTTCGGGAGTATACTGAAAGATTCATTGAATACTCTCGTTTTGCTGAACACTATGTTTCGACCGAACCCAGGAAGATAGAAAGGTATATTTGGGGTTTGAAACCCTCAATTAGAGAGTTTGAAATTGCCATGAACCCCAACACTTTTTCATTGACAGTAGACGCGGTCGAAGTGACCGAACGAAATAAGAACCGACAACCAGAAGGAAAGGTTGTAGAGAAGAGAAAATGAGAAGGGCCTTCATCTTTTCGAGGGCCGAAAACTGTAAGATATGATAACAGATCTGAGCAGAAGAGCAGTGAGAAAATCTGTTCACAGTGCCGACAGGTTCATCAGGGTGAATGCAAGATGGACCCAAGGAAATGTTATAAATGCGGCAAAGCAGGTCATCTGTCTAGAAACTGCCCAACTAACAGAAAGTGTTTTAATTGCAATTCTCCGAATCATATTCGACCGAATTGTCCCTTGTTAAGAACTCCGCAGTTAACGATGGGGAGTAACGCGTCGGGCACTCGGGGAAGGCCTACTGTGAACAAAGGAGGGGAAGGAGGGGCGCGGGGACGGTCCTTCCAAATGACTAAGAACGAGGCAGAAGCATCGCCGGATGTAGTAACATGTACATTTCTTCTGAATTCAATACGTGCTAAGGTGTTATTTGATTCTGGTGCAAACTTTTCATTTGTATCACCATTGTTTGCTCAAACTGCATGTCTG
>NC_037542.1:896722-900954 GCF_001531365.2 Cynara cardunculus var. scolymus | reverse complement strand
AGTGGGAAAGAGAACAACAAGAAGCTTTTCAACTGTTAAAAGATCATCTTTGTAGCGCACCAGTATTGACTTTACCAGATGGATCTGAAGACTTTGTGGTTTATAGCGATGCCTSAAAATTAGGGTTAGGATGTGTTCTGATGCAGAGAGGAAAGGTGATTTCTTATGTGTCAAGACAATTGAAAGATCATAAGAAGCAGTATCCAACCCATGACATGGAATTAGCTGCAGTAGTATTCGCTCCAAAAATTTGGAGACACTATCTTCTGGGAACAAAATGTCAGATTTATACTGACCATAAAAGTTTACAACATTTATTCAGCCAGAAAGAATTAAATATGCGACAGCGTCGGTGGATTGAGCTGGTTAATGACTATGATTGTGAAATTCTCTACCACCCGGGAAAAACTAACGTGGTGGCTGATGCTTTAAGCCGGAATGAAAAGAGTGGAACCATTAAAACAGTGGCAATGAGAATGAACTTGATCCCTGACATTCGTAAAGAAATTTAGAGATGCCAACAAAGCTATAAAAGAAGAATTTGTTAAAGAAGAAAGGTTGGGTAAAATAATTTCAACCTTGGAACAGAATGATGAAGGACTAATGTGTTTTCAAGGGCAAATTTGGATACCATGTTTTGGAGATATCCGAAACCTTATATTAAATGAAAGCCATAAGTCCCGATACTCTATTCATCCAGGCACCAATAAGATGTATAGAGATTTGAAACCTTTTCATTGGTGTCCAGAGTTGAAAAGGGACATAGCTAAATATGTGGAACAGTGTCTGACATGTTTACAGGTTAAGATTGAACATCAGAAGCCATATGGAAGTCTTCAATCTTTAGAGATACCTGTATGGAAATGGGATCACATTACCATGGATTTCGTCATGAAGTTACCTCGAACTCCAAAGGGGTACGACGCGATTTGGGTAATTGTTGATCGTTTATCTAAATCTGCGCATTTTCTGCCAATAAGAGAGAAATACTCTTTAGAAAAGCTAGCGCAGATTTACATCAAAAAAATTGTTACTAGACACGGTGTTCCCTTGTCTATTATCTCTGATAGAAATAGTCAGTTTACTTCAAAGTTCTGGGAAGGATTGCAGAAAGCTTTGGGATCTGAAATCCGATTAAGTACAACTTATCATCCGCAGACTGACGGGCAGAGTGAAAGAACTATTCAGACTCTCGATGATATGTTGAGAAGTTGTATTATTGACTTCGGGGGATCATGGGAAGATCACTTGTTATTGATAGAGTTTGCATATAACAATAGTTACCATTCCAGCATCCAAGCGGCACCATATGAAGTGTTTTATGGACGTAAATGCCGAACGTCGTTGTGTTGGAATGAGGTTGGTGAAAAACAGCTGACGGGTCCTGAAATTGTCCAAGAAACTTCTGAAAAGATCGAACAGATCTGCGAAAGAATCAAAACAGCACAAGATCGTCAGAAAAGTTATGCTAATAATCGTCGAAAGCCAATTKAGTTTGGTGTAGGTGATTTTGTGATGTTAAAAGTTTCACCATGGAAGGGTGTCATCAGATTTGGAAAGAAAGAGAAGCTTAGTCCGAGGTATGTAGGGCCGTTCAGAATATGTAAGCGAATTGGGTCAGTAGCATATCAGTTAGAGCTGCCAGAAGAGCTGAGTCTGATTCACAACACTTTCATGTGTCAAATCTGTAGAAATGTTTGGCCGATCCGAGTCTAGCCATACCGATGCCAGAGATTAAATTAGACAGTAAACTGAACTTTGTGGAAACACCGGAAGCTGTAATTGATCAAAAGACCAGAGTGTTGAGAAACAAAGAGATAAGTATGGTTAAGGTTCAGTGGAAGTTTCACAAAGGACCAGAAGCRACATGGGAATTGGAGTCAAAGATGAGATCAGAATACCCTTGGCTTTTTGATTTAAGGAATTCCGAGACAAAATTCTTTTGAGGGGTGGATAATATGATAACTGTATCCTGATTATCATCCAAGGTAATTAATGTGTGATTATCTGATTAAATGATTACGTGACAGCATGATAAATTGATACGTTTGATCATGCTGGTATATGGAATTGTGCATTAATTGGATATATATATATATATATATATATATAAATGCATGATATATGTGTATATATGCATAGGTATATACGTATGTGTGCATGGTTTGTGGGTATGCATGCACATGGATTAGCCGCCATCTTGTTATAGAAGGGTATAAAAGGAGGTTGAAGCCTCCATATTTCTCTTCTTGCTATTTTGATAAAAGTAAGCGATTTAAAGAGATAGAGTTGACCGGATTKCAAGTGCCTGATTTCAAGTGTTTGGTTTCAAAAGSCTTGTTAAAGTGAGTGGTTTCTAAACCTTTTTGCATAAAAATTGTTACTGGTTTTATTTGAAWGTTATTTATTATTGGAAAGAAATCAGTTATTTRCTTAAGGGTTTTATCCGRGTAAAGGTTGATCGGATTAAGTTTAAATCGGACAAAGCTTGTCTGGATTATTTATAAATCGGTCAAGGGTTGGGCGATTAAGCCTTAAATCGCTCAGGTGTTGAACGGTTTAGTATTAAACCGGTTAAGTGTCAAGCGGGTTATGATTGGTAAGAATGGTTATCATTTTCAACTGAGAAGTAGGAATACGACCATGTGGTGACCGAATTATTTTTTTAAATTGGTCAAACTTTGGGCGATGTATTGTCCGGACTTGTTATCCGGACAAAGGTGTTGGAATTTATTCTAAGTGTTAAATCGGACAAGTCTTGGGCGATAAGTTGTCCGGATTTGGTAAACCGGCCAAGACTTGACCGGAGATGAAGTCCGGCAGAACCTAGGTTGACCGGATTTGAGTTGTGCCTTGTGTTTAAATGATAGAAATTGTTATTTTATCATAAAATGAAGATTTGATATAAATGAGTTTGAATTGATAATAATTTCAATGGTTGCGGTCTATTTGGAATTATTTTTGTGAAATGTTTTGATAAGGAGATAAGGGTGGCATATCAATGAGAGGTGTACCATGGGATAAGGGTGGTATATCAAGGAGAGGTGTACCATGGGATAAAGGTGGCATATCAAGGAGATGTGTACATTTGGATATAAGGGTGGCATTTATATGTGTGTTGTATGATATAACTCTTTCTATTATATCCCTTAAGACTACCGTGGTCTGGAATCTTTATTTCTTTGTGATTTAAAGATTTAGGATCAAGGTTCTTATTGGAAATCATAGTCTGGATGTTATTGAGGAGAAAATATCAGGTTTGGCCTGAAACTTTATATAAACCTTGTTTGATTAGAAAAGGTTTAAAAGTGGCATTATGTGAAACCTGATTGGTTCAAAAGAATGAGATTTGAATAGCTGGAAGCTTTGCTTAAAGAGTGAAAATGATCTGGTATTATATCCCTATTTGTTCATATATTTGTTATATATATGAAATGTTGTTTTCCATAAAGGTTTTGGTGATTTTTCACCCTGCAATATCATAAAAAAGGTAACTCACTAGACCCTTCGGTCTAACCCTCACTTTGTGATTTTAACTATGTGTTGCAGGAGGTGCGGACGGTAAGGGAAAGGGGAAAGTGTAATATTTTCCTATATGCATTTCTGCATGAAGATCTGTCATTGATGTACAGTTTTGATTGATTAGTATAAAAAATGTATTTTGAATTTTTGGACCTTGTATTTGGTCATGTTAGATTTTTGGACTAAGGGACATGAATGAGATAATATCATGTATTTCTTCTGTATGAAATATGTACTACATACAATATGTATTACGGGGTGTTACACTAAAGTTTCTTCATTAAATTTTTTTTATATATCCGATCCCAAATTAAATTTCTAAAATAATAAGATTAGATTTATTGTAAAACCTATTAGATAGACAAAATGATTTTTGCTTTATAAAATTTAAAGTTTAGAAAAAACAAAGGAAAACAAATACACTTAACTTGAGATAATTATCTGTACTATATTATAAAATATTTGACAAAAACTCTTAAAAACCATTTTTTATGCATAAAGTACTGTATATTGATGCATATTATTTAACATTCAAGATTACAAGTAAATTATGAATAAGTACAACTTATTAAAGCTTCATATTTGAATTTGTGTAACTAACTACAGATAAATATAATCAAATAAAGGATAAAAATCTCATTTTAAAATATAAAAATTCTAAAATATAATTAGGATAATTATCGAGTTCTCACAAAATAATTAATTATTAT
>NC_037542.1:894769-896419 GCF_001531365.2 Cynara cardunculus var. scolymus | reverse complement strand
ATACTAATACTGATATGTTTTTATCAAATTTTTATGATATCCTCAATTTTATATTATATTCAAAAATAAAAACATAATCGTTTTTTTTAAATCACATAAGAACATATTATAACATCTACTATAATAAAGAATAAAATGAAATATTAAAATCAAGATGTATATTGTTATATTGTACGAGTATCCCTCTAATATATTAAAATATTTTTGTTATAATAAGTATTTTTTTTATGAAAAAAATAATCATGCTTTATCATGTACATTAGGATAATCATGTATTTTTGGACAGGAAACGTTATCTTTGTAATCGCTTACATGATTACCCTTTATTCTTATAAGATTTGACAATAATTTTCTTAATTGTTTGAAAATCGGTGCTTTTTTAATATTTATAACAGTTGTATATGTCCAAAATGTTATAGTTTTTCAGATGTTATTTTGTTATTACTTTAATTATTTATTGTTTGACTATATATTAATAACCTCTCTATTATACACTACTAAAAAAAAGGGCATCACCGACGGATTTTTCTGGCGGAACTTCCGTCGGAAATATTCCCGACGGATCCCAAAAAAGTCAAACAAAGTCAACGTTTATCCATATCCGCCACAGATCCCCTACAAATCCCCCACTGAATTTTTTGGAAAAAAAATTAAAATTAGTTAAAACCGATTTGTGACGGATTTCTGACGGATTTCTTATTCGAAACCGTCACAAATCCGTCGGGAATCCGTCGCAACATTTGTCTAATTTTTTTAAAAAAATTAATTAGTGTTAATCCAAAACATTTCCGACGGATTTCCGACGGAATTTTATTTTTAATAACAACAAATCAAATTCCGTCGGAAATCCGTCAGAAATTATTTTAGATTAACACTAATTAAACCTTTATATATATATATATATATATATATATATATATATATCTTTGTTAGGAAATAAATAAAAAAACATTTTTTAAACATTTCCGACAGAATTTAGTTTTTATTTAAAAAAAAGTAAATTATGTCGGAAATATTAAACCTTTTTAAAAAAATATATAAATATATATTGTTAGGAAAAAAATAAAAAACATTTTTAAACATTTCCGACGGAATTTATTTATTTTTAAATAAAAACTAAATTCCGTCGGAAATCCGTCGTAAATGTTTAAAAATATTTTTTTATTTTTTTCCTAACAAAGATGTATATATATATATATCTTTGTTATGAATTAATAAAAAAACATTTCTAAACAAAAAAACATTTTTTAAAAACCTTTATATATATATATATATATATATATATATATCTTTGTTAAGAAATAAATAAAAAAAACATTTTTTAAAAATTTCCGACGGAATTTAGTTTTTTATTTAAAAAAAAGTAAATTCCGTCAGAAATCCGTCGGAAATATTAAACCTTTTTAAAAAAATATATAAAGATATATATATATACATCTATAATTATAAATATAACATTTTTAAACATTTCCGACGGATTTCCGACGGAATTTATTTTTTTTAAATAAAAACTAAATTCCGTCAGAAATCCGTCGGAAATGTTTAAAAATATTTTTTTATTTTTTTCCTAACAAAGATATATATATATATATATCTTTGTTATGAATTAATAAAAAAACATTTCTAAACAAAAAAACATTTTTTAAAAAC
>NC_037542.1:893628-894658 GCF_001531365.2 Cynara cardunculus var. scolymus | reverse complement strand
ATTAATAAAAAAACATTTTTAAACAAAAAAACATTTTTTACAAACCTTCATATATTTATATATATATATATATATATATATATCTCTTTGTTAGGAAATAAATAAAAAAACATTTTTTAAAAATTTCCGACGGATTTCCGACGGAATTTAGTTTTTATTTAAAAAAAGTAAATTCCGTCGGAAATCCGTCGGAAATATTAAAACTTTTTAAAAAAATATATAAAGATATATATTTATAAATATAACATTTTTAAACATTTCCGACGGATTTCCGACGGAATTTATTTATTTTTAAATAAAAACTAAATTCCGTCGGAAATCCGTCGAAAATATTTTAATTTTTTTTTTATTTATTCATAACAAAGATACATATATATACATATATATTTATAAATATAAAGGTTTTAAACATTTTCGACGGATTTCCGATGGAATTCAATTTTTTAAATAAATTAAACCGTTTTATATATTTATATGTATCTTGTTAGAAAAAAAACACTTTTTTAAAATTTTCCGACGTATTTCCGACGGAATTTAATTTTTATTTAAAAAAAATTAAATTATTATATTTAATTATTATATAAATTTTAATTTTTTCCAAGTTTAAGTTATTATAAACCTTTTTATTAAATATTATTAACGGAGTAGTCGTATGTTCAGTTACATTTAATGGATTTATCGGCTTTATTCGGTTCAATTGGACTTTTATATGTATTATTGGGTTTTATTTGATTTTGGTGGAATTTAATGGATCTTAGTGGATTTTTTTTGGTTCAAATAGGATTTAATGGAGCTATTAGATTTTATTCGGTTCAATTTGGCATTAACGGGTACTAATTGGGTCTTATTTGGTTCAATTGGACATTAACAGATACTGTTGGGCCTTATTCGGTTCAACTGGACATTAACGGATATTGTTGGGCCTTATTCGGTTCAACTGGACATTAACGGATATTGTTGGGCCTTATTCGGTTCAACTGGACATTAACGGATAATGTTGGGCCTTATTCGGTTCAACGGGACATTAACG
>NC_037542.1:889705-893172 GCF_001531365.2 Cynara cardunculus var. scolymus | reverse complement strand
GATACTGTTGGGCCTTATTCGGTTCAACTGGACTTTAATAGATCTTAGTGGACTTTAACAGGTACTATTTGGTTCAACTAGGCTTTAATGGAGCTAATAAGTCTTATTTGGTTCAATTGGGTATTAATTGGGCTTTAACGGATATTATTGAGTTTTATTCGGTTTAACTGGGTTTTAAAGGGTATTAATAGGCTTTAATAGATCTTAGTGGACTTTAATGGATTATTGGGCTTTAACGGGTACTATTTGGTCGTTAATGGATCTTAATGGATTTTAACGGGTATATTGACTTTAATTTTTATTTTAAATATAAACATCTGTTGAAAATCTTATAAAAATATTTTGTATATTTAAATAAATGTTCCGATGGATTTTCGACGGATTTCATTATTTTATTTTAAAAATTATTTTTTCCGACGGAATACCGACGGATCTGTCCGTCGGAAATTTGAATATTTTAACCCCCCGCCCAAAGCCCAAATTGTATTATAGAGTTAGGTTAACCGACCCTGTTCTTCCTCTCGACTCTCGCCTCCCTCTCGCCTCACGCTGTCACTCACGACCATCGACTCACGTTGTCACTCACGACCATCGACTCACGCCTGTTCTTCCTCCAACGCTGTCACTCACGACTCACGCCTCCCGCTCCCCATTTCCCCCAAATCTGAAATCCCCTCCACTCTTGAATCCAGTCCTCCAGCAGCAAGCGACATCGGCAACCAGTGAGGCGTGAGAGACGAGACGAAGACGAGAGCCTCCAGTGACCGACGATTGTGGGAGGGATGCCAGAGATTTTCAAAGTTACAAGCAGCGACAAAGTTTTTGAATTGGAAGGCAGATTGCAACGTACCAGAGACAACCTACAATCGTAACCTTTCTATGGTAAAAGAAATGCTACCTGACGGTGAACAACTAGTTGGTAGCTTCTACGAGACAAAGAAGATGTTGAAGCAACTTATTCTTCCGAAAGAAAGGATCCATGCATGCAAAAACCATTGCATGCTATTYTATAAGGAGTATGCTGATGATAACAGTTGTCGAGTGTGTGGGGAGCCACGTTACAAGACAACTGCCTGAAACAATAAGGTGCCTAATTTCGTGTTGACTTATTTACCGGTTACACCAAGATTACAACAGTTGTACTTGTGTAAGAAAACAGCAAAGGAGATGACTTGGCATCGTGATCATCAGACTCAGTCCGGAAAGATGGTACATCCGAGTGACGGGGAGGCTTGGAAACATTTCGATAGGATGCATCCTGATTTTGCTCAAGAGATCGAGAATGTTCGTCTTGGCTTATGTACGGATGGTTTCAACCCTAATAACTCGAACTCCAATCCGTATTCGTTGTGGCCTGTTTTTCTTACAAACTACAATCTACCACCTTGGATGTGCATCAAAGAGTGCTATGTCCACCTCGCTTTGCTGATTCCCGGCAAGAAGTGCCCTGGACAGAATTTGGATGTATTTCTTCGGCCCTTAATTGACGAGTTGAAGATGTTATTCTTCGACGGTGTCCTTACCTATGATTCTTTTCGGAGGACGAATTTCATAATGAGGGTCGTACTGTTATGGACAGTTAGTGACTTCCCTGCTTATGCCATGCTGTCTGGTTGGAGCACGCATCAAACTAGCATGTCTTTATTGCATGGGTAATGCATGTGCGTTCCAATTACTAATCGGAGGAAAGTCTTGTTGGTTTGACTGTCATCGCAAGTTCCTACCTATGAGACATCCTTTCAGGCGTGATAGGAACCAATTTCGTGTTAGACATGCCGAAAAAGCTGATGCACCCCCGCTATTAACGGGAGAGCAAATATGGGCAGAAGTCTGTAGACTTCCTACCGTTTATGATGGCGCCCCGCATGGATCAAGACACTATAGAAAGCCCGCAGGTTTTGGAGTAACTCACAATTGGGTAAAGCGGAGAATTTTTTGGGAGTTGCCCTATTGGCATACTTTGTTAATTCGACACAACCTGGATGTAATGCACATTGAAAAGAATGTGTTTGATAATTTGTTTCACACGATTATGGATACACCAAAATCAAAGGACAACATAAAAGCAAGGAAAGACATAGCAGAATATTGCAACCGACCGGAGTTGCATATACGTGAGGAACGAAATAAAGTATTTAAACCGAAAGCCTCTTACACATTGAACAAAGAGCAAGTACGAAAGGTGTGTGGTTGGTTGAAGAAGTTGAAATTTCTAGATGGCTATGCTTCCAACATAGGGGCATTAGTAAATGTTGAAAGTGGTCCATGTTGACAACTTGCTTCAATTGCAGACGACAATAGTTGAAAGTATATGCAAGTTGGAAAGAGTCTTTCCACCGGGGTTCTTTGATTCCATGGAACACCTTGTGGTACATCTAGCGCTTGAAGCATTAGTAGGTGGTCCAGTTCAATATCGATGGATGTATCTCTACGAGAGACGTCTAGGGCCCTTGAAAAGGACAGTAAGAAATAGAGCAAGGGTAGAAGGGTCGATTGTTGAGGCATATTTGGTTAACGAACTATCCACGTATTGCTCGTTGTATTTTGAACCAACGGTAGAGACGCGGCTAAATCGTGAGCCTCGGAATTTTGCCCCCGAATGTTCGTCTTTCGATATGCGGTTAAGCATATTTAAGACCCCGTCTCGGAAACTATATGGTAAGGCTGGAACACACTGTCGGCTACAAGATGGAGATCTATACAAGGCTCACACATACATCTTGTTGAATTGTGAAGAAGTATCTCCTTTGATTGTAGTGTTCGATGAAGAGGTTAAACGTAACGAGCCGTATATTGATGAAACAGGGCTCGATAGACGAAGAAGTGAAGATTTTGCGGGTTGGTTTGAGACCTACGTAAGTATATACATATTGTAATTATTCATCCTTATTTATATGTCTTCAATAGAATGTTACAAATTACATGATTATTTGTCATTATAGGTTATGTCTGGGATAAAATTTTTAGCTTCAAGACCACTCCGTTATGCTATTCAACACCCTGGGTTTTTCGTAAATGGTTACAAGTTCCACACCCTAACTCACGGTACCGGTCGCACCACTCATAACAGTGGAGTATGCGTGAGAGGCTCTTGTTACTCAGAGTATGAGTCTGACTACTATGGGTTGTTGGATGAAGTCCTAGAGATAGAATATCATGGGTATGGACTCAGTCGTTGTGCTGTACCAATATTCAGATGCACATGGTTTGATACAGTTAATGGCGTTTGAGTTGACCCAAAACATAATATTGTGGATGTCAAACATAGATCAAGACTTCGTTTAGACGACCCGTTTATTCTAGCATCACAAGCTGAACAAGTATATTATGTACCATATCCATCAAACTCATTAAAGGATTGGTGGTCTGTGGTGAAAACAAAGCCAAGAGGGGTCTATGACTTAGCATCATGTGTAACCGAAGTACCTTTCGATGAAAATGTGGATGAGGAACAATTTTTTCAAGAA
>NC_037542.1:886214-887940 GCF_001531365.2 Cynara cardunculus var. scolymus | reverse complement strand
GTCTTGAAAGTTAAATATAGTCTATAATTGTAAAAGTCAGCGTGTTTGACTTTCTTATAGGAGTTTGACTTTGACTTGTCTTTAGTATGTTGACCATATAAATACTAGCTAGTCTTTGTAATTTGAAGAAGAGAGCTTATTTGTAATAATACATACAAAAGAGAGGTTTGACTATCCTTTGAATGCATTGACTTTCTCTCTCATTGTTCTTGGTGTTCTTACAAGTTATATCCTAATCTGCCATTGTTATGAAGATTGATCAGTGATAAAAGGGACTCTCAGGTTGTCGTATGTTGGAAACGTTAGGATTATTTAAGTTAAAATGTTAGTGTATATGTATGTGATATATATTTCTATCTAGTTTGGGTTGCCATTTGTTGGGCAAATATTAGGATTGTTTAAGTTAGAATGTTAATATATATATATATAGTTTGGGTTGCCATTTGTTGGGCAAACGTTAGGGTTGTTTTAGTTGGAAACGTTCCATTTATAGTCGTTATGCTGCCGAAATTGACTGGTAGTATTTTTTTAAACCACAGGAWACCTATTCAAACAATYTCWMYGAAAAGTACGGCGAGGATCCCTCGGCCTATCCCCTAGTTGATACTGACTTGTGGAATGAGGCGGTTGGGGGATCCAAGAAAGGCCGTCTATTTGGGTTCAGGTACAATGAAGATCCCAATTTGGTCTTGACCGGGACATCCTCACAAGCAAATTCAAGTGGATCGCCTAACGTAGATAGTCATGTATGTACCTTTTTATCCTTTGATGTTTATTTATTTCATTTATACTTCTTATTAGAAATTTTAACGTTTTATTGTATTTATAGTTAATTAACAACTTACAATCCCAAATTGAAGAAATGCGCACTCAAGATGAGATCCGACAGAAGGAGGTTGAGGATCTTATTCGCCGAAATGAGATTCGAGAGAAGGAGGTTGAGGAACTTCTTCGCCGAGAAGAGATCCGAAACAGGGAAAATGAGATCCGAAACAGGGAAGATGAGATCCGGAAGAAAGAGCATGCAGACCTGATGGATATGATGAAGAGGTTTACACAATCTCAACAGTTTCTGCCTACTCCGCCGCAATAGATTTAATATAGTGCATTAATGAACTAGCGTCATCAATCGAATTTATATATGTATATGTATATTATTTCGTCCGGATAATCATATTAGGTATTTATGACATATTTGTGTATTGTATATTTGTATTTAATTACAGGATATTTATATTTTGGTTTTTTTTCCTGTACCAGCTAAATTTCCGACGGATTTTTGGCGGAAAATCCGTCGGTAAATATAAGTTTTATTTAAAAAATTTCCGACGGATTTCCGATGGAAAAATCCGTCGGTAAATATTTTCCGTCAATTAAAAATAAAAATATATTAATATTTTAAATTAGGAAAAAAAATTAAAATATAATTACCGACGGAATTTCCGTCGGAAATCCGTCGGAAAGAAATGCTATTTTTATTTTTAAATACCAATGGACTTTCTTGTTTGGAATGATTAAGTCCTTGGACTTTTTTTTGGAACAAATAAATCGTTGGACATTCCAAAACATGTTAAATAAGTCAATGGACAATTTTTTGGAACAAATAAGTCATTGGACATTCCAAAATATGTTAAATAAGTCATTGGACAATTTTTTGAGCAAATAAGTTCTTGGACATTCCAAAAAATGTTAAATAACTCCTTGGACAATTTTTGGAACAAATAAG
>NC_037542.1:873339-885089 GCF_001531365.2 Cynara cardunculus var. scolymus | reverse complement strand
ATATCCGTCGGAAAATACAAATCCGTCGGAAATTCCGTCGGAAAAGACATTTAGCGGCGGGGGTTTTTCCGACGGCAAAATCCGTCGGAAATCCGTCAGAAAGTTGTTTTTCCGACGGATTTCCGACAGATTTTGCTGTCGGAAAAACCCGATTTTTTAGTAGTGTAATTAATAATATTTTACTTGCATATTTCAATGTCCAACCCAAAATACATGTAAAGTTCTCTTAATTTTTTTTGTTTTTCTAAATTGGGATTTTCGAGCAAACATCATTTTGTCAATTTAATAGTTTTTAAATAAATATAATTTTTTTAAATGTATTTTAATTTAATAAATTGGATTTGTGATTGAATATATAAAATATTTTTAATACACAAATTTTATAAAAAAATGTGAATCATAACTGTTGCAAACTCATAGAGTTAACTATATAGACCATGAATGTTATGAAATTAAAAAGTAATGAACTATCAATGCAAATAGTTCTTTTTAAACAGAAAATCCGAATTTTGAGCAAATTGATGTGGGTCCCTTCGACAACCCTGTGTGAAGTCTTTACCCACGAACATTTGATTGAAGGACTTCCATCGACAACCTAAGCCTTCTCTAATGCATCACAGGAGACTCTGTCCTTTGTTCAAAGTCCTCTAAATTGTAGTGAATGTATTCAATTAGGGTACAACGACAACTATTGTTTCGAGTCACCTAAGTCATTTGTCGTAACAACAAACTCAAGGTTCCTTTCATCATTTATGATCACATCAGATACAAACATACAACAACAATGTTATAAACTAGTGTCCGTTTTACTATGGTAGAAAAACACACTTATGAAACCATTTGAAATCGAAAGAAAATGTGACGATTTGTGGTTGATCAATAAGCATCAACATTAGCAAGGACATGGGCCTCGATTGCCTTAAAGACTTTCTTGTATCCTTCATTGGTCTGGGTAAGCATCTCTTCCGGTACGGTTGCTTCGCCTTTACAATTAAATACAGTTGTGTGCTTGTATACAGAGCCACCATCAGCACCAGGTGAGATCTTAATATGATGAGTGATAGAGTCTAAAAAATCGAACAAGGCATCACCTTCATAGATCGTGTAGCTGACGCTAAGGTTACTCACGTCAACTGCATCAACCTTTTGTATCGATGTTGTGTATGGTACAGCTACATAAAACACACAATCGGAAATAACTTTAGTACAGTCTCACATCAATTATAGCTGTTTCATTTCTTCTCAATATAAGTTGGAATCTCCATTATCTCCTCAAAAGCTCTTTTGCTAAGTAATCTAATGAGACTTTACATATTCTCACAAACTTTTAGCATTTAAAAGTCACCACAAAATATTGGGTTTATGGGAAGTGTTTGTAAAGTTAGTTTATAGAACTTAATATTATATGACCAAACAATAAACCGTCTTATCTAAACGTATTACAGTAAGTTTATATAATATTTTTGGACGTCATAACAAGTATTTCGAAATGGTGTGTTTTCTTACCATCACCGTGAATGCATTTCTTGATAGTTCCGACACCTCCATCGCCCTCGACGATGGAGATGGACTTGAAAACTTGAGGAGTAACCTTGGGTGCAAGTGAATCAAAGCTAACAATCACCTTGAAAAGCTTATCTGCAGGAAATGCAGCAGCGATCTCAACCTCAGTAGTAACAACAGTCATGATGTATCAATTAATTTCAGAAAAACTATTAAAACGAAATAATAATGTTTGATGATTTTGTGTAATTAAATGTGAGTAGAGATCTTGGTATTTGTAGGCAATTGGAGTTGGAATGGTTGGTGAAATGGCACAAGAATATTGACCGTTGAAATAATAAACAAAGTTAATAAAAAGTACATTATTCTCATGAATATTAAATTGTGTTCAATAATGTAATAACCTTTACATTTAGGCTTTCAATATATATTTTTGATGCATAATGCGCAAGTGAATGTATGCCAAATTCACTTGAGGACATTCTCGTTAATTAAGAATGAAAACGAGACGGGTAATAGATAGGGAATGTGTCTCTCGACACCGACCTACCTCCCCCATCCTTCACCCTGTCTTGCCTAATCCCTAACGATTTCGAGGGAAAAAGTTCCTCGACCAGTATGCAAAACCTGTTTATGAAAAAATAATTATGTATTTTAAAATGAAAAAAAAAATGAGTTTTTAATGCTCAAGACAAATAAATAAACCTCAAGTTTCAGAAATACACACTGATACAACCAACAACATATAATCGTAGTTCATTACAATTTTAAAAGTATAAAATTATTAAGAAAAAAAAAATGAAATTAATCAAATTATATATTAAAAGTTCGTATATCAGGTATTATTTGGGGCAGGTAGGACCATCCTCGACCTCGAACCTGCTTCACGTAAGAAAAGCAATACCCATCTCTTCCTCGTTATCCGATCCAGCTGGCAAAATTTCCATCATCATCTCCAAAACACTCTACGAAATAAAGAAACCGGAGGTTTTAAAGAGTTGTGTAAGTTTTTTTTGTTTCAACAAAATTTTCAAAATGGCGAAAGTAGAGAGAGTGCGAATTTCTCAAGATCTTGAAAACTCCTAAAAAATGAATATGATGAAAGATTAAATTACATGTGATTTTAATTGAAAATTTTATTGGAGTTGAATGCACTTTATTTAGAAATGTTGAACTTTAATTCTTCAGTTTAATTATATCTCTCAAGAATCTTAAATTACATGTGATTTTAATGGAAAATCACTTCTGATTTGGTGATTCTCTTATTTTTTTTATTTTGTCACTGTTCTCCTTTGAACCCGACTATATATAATATTATATATACAAAAAAGCAAAATTACAATCTACATTGTAACACCCTAAATTTCGTTATAATAATTTGGAGTTTATCATGTGAGTCTTGACTTTGAAATACCTTCCATTTTCTGTATTTATGGTAGACTGTGTTGTGTTTGATTTGAACTATTAAAGACTAGAAAAAAGATGTAGTTAGAGATTGGTACAGTGTCCCATGGGTAGCCATTCAGGCAAACCCATTGTGGTGTTTGGCCTGGAGGACATGGGCGACTAATGCCGCGAGCTTAGCCGCGTTAAAAGTCGCGAGAGGCTCTGATCTGTATACTAAAGTCCAGAAATTTGGGTTTTTCTCTCATTTCTCTTCACCAACATTTCCTCTACTTGATTTCTTCCCTCCCTCCTCATTTACTCCGATTTTTAAAGCATTTATTTGACTTCTCCAACCGCTCAAAGAGGTTTAATCATCATCCTAGCTAGGATTTCAAAGCTAGAACTCAAGATCCAAGCTATCACCTTCATTTTCAAGGGTTTTCTTGATTTCTAAATTTTCACCAAAACCTAGTTTTGAGAGTTCATTATATACTTTTATAAAACTATATACATGTTAAGATGACATATTTTACTTCCTCTGAGTTCCCATTTCAAATATTTCACATTTGATTGATTTTGAACCAACTAAGTCAAATTTAGGATTTGGGGGATTTCATATATTTTGACAAAATAATTATGGGGACTGATTTTATATACATGGGAGATGATTGCTTCAAAGCTTGATGAGTCTTGGAACCTAAACTTGTAATATTCATTTCTTTGTTTTTATTGGTATATTGTAGATTTACTCACTTAATGGCTATTTGTATACAAATGTTGATATAATGGGTATGTTTTGATATATCTACAAGGTTACGTACTTTAGACTAGAATACAATGGATCTATAGACATAGAATTCATTTTATTTGATACGTATGTGATGATAAATCCCTATTTGTAACTTGAAATAGGCATTGCGTTTACATAAGCATTATGGTGTGGACTCTTAGAGTCGGTCATTGACCAATATAATGTAATTTCTAAGTGAACGAGTTTAACTTAGATTTTTAGAGATCTCAAGGTATAGAACTAGAAAGGTTGAACTTGGTGACTATACAAACAAAAGATTTGAAGTAGTTAAGCTTGTTAATTGATTAAACTATAGACCTCGAGCAGTTGATCTTAATGATTGGTTATCCATAAGTGATGCTTATATAACATTGTAAGGTGGCTTACTTAAGATGTTTTGTCAATCCAAAGGGTGAGCTCGATTGAAAATGCATGAAATGACTTGTTAAAGCTACATTTTCAGTTTTATTATTTTATAGCTTTATGCTATAATTGACACTTTTTCTTAATTGTTATGTATATCAAGATCTCTTGGCAGTGGGGTCCTAATGCTTGAGTGGAGCAATGTTTTCCAGTAGAGACATTTTTAAGTTATCATCTTTTGGAGGACATTCGGGAGTTACTGCTGATAAATATTATTTTGAGGATTGTAGCGACACTCAGTTGTAACCTAGATCTAAAATTGATTTAGATTTGTAAATTGTTGGCTACCCTCCATTCTTTGATGTAAACTCTGTTACTATTTCCTCTTTGTTGGGTAATTATATTTGATCCAAGTTTTAATCTTCTTTCTCTCTATGGTTTAAATATCTTCTATTTTAGGTGTGTTGAATACATGCTTTATAAACATATAATCCCCAATTATCATCTTATTTTCTTTTAAAGACGTTGAACGGTCGTTTGACGATGAAATTAAGAGTTTTATAGATTGATTGAGTTAGTACAATCTAATTCAAATACCCAAAGTTATAAGAAAAAAGAAAAATTATATACTTAATGACATTATTTTGAAACATTTAAATATTAGTAACACTAAGGGGCTATTTGTTTGGTTGGTTTCTCATTAAGTCATGTATGGATAAAATTGTCTATGTGAATCAATTTGTCTGTATAAATTGAGGAAAGTTTTTTTAGGAGGATTTTCTGTAGATGAAAGAAGCATATATTTAAATTCCGAGAGGTAGGTTTGAAAAAAAAAAGATCCAAACTTTTAAAAGCTTAATAAATAAGCCATTTTCTCCCCTAGAAGCTTGATGAATAAGTTATTTTTTATATCATTAAATTATTATCAAATAATCATATATAACTATAACCGACTGAATAAACTATAAGTATCGTAATATGAACATGGATGAAATTTTTTGGTATTTTATTGGATAATTCATAAATATTTTGATCTAGATGTATATAAAATATTATAAAAATATAAGTGAAGATGTTTTTTAGTTTAAAATATTGAGGTACACAAATATTGACTTTTGACTCATGATTTGGATATATTTTATTTGAATCCTTCGTTTTCTCCACCCGCCCATGACGCTCTGCACATTACTATTTTACTAATTCAAAGCTTACACATAATTTAGATTGAATATTAAATACTTCATTTGTTTAAAAATTATAATAATTTATTTTACTAATTCAAAGCTTATACATAATCTAGATTGAATATTAAATACTTTATTTGTTTGAAAAATATAATAAATTATTTTACTAATTCAAAGCTTATACATAATTTAGATCGAGTATTAAATACTTTATTTGTTTGAAAAATATAATAATTTGTGCTTGGAGTTGTTTAACCTATATATATATATATATTATAAAAAATTTAGATTGTTACTTTTAAAACTTTTAACTATTTTTAGGTAAATTATTGAATTATTAAGTTGTTAATCCAGACTCTCTTAATGATTTGATGATGATCTTTTATACCTAACGAAAAATACTTAGTAATGTTTTATTCAGTTTCAATAATCATCACGGAGTCTGTTCTGTGATCACTGAACATGTATTGTAAACTTCTCTAATGAACAAATATTTTTCAAGAAGACAAAACTCACACCAAAAGAACTTTCAACGATGTCGAAGATAAAGCTGAAGACAGAGACATGGAGTTTATGATCTGGAGCGGTTTTCAGTGATAACAAGCATGTCTACAATCAAGTATGAAGTATATTCGAGATTTAGCGAACACTGAAGAAACTCTAGAGTTATGCCGGTGCTAGCGATCAAATGATACTTGTTCTACAAGATTAGTTTTTGTCTTATCTTCCTGCACACAAAGGACAACCCCATACCTCTCAAAGTAAAGCAAATGTACGAAGTCACTCTATTGTCTCCAAAAGTGCTTACCTACTTTTGGAAGACTATTGTTCATATACGGCCAAAAGCTTGTATATATGAATACAAAGAACAAGTTCATCTCTAGAAGTTTGCCACGTGCTTTGTACCCTCTGACTTGCATTTAATGTAATGGGTACAAATAGCCAATGAGACTCTCTTCTCCATATCCACAAAGATAAGCTTACCTACAACGAAGAACAACACATACATGCAAAATTAAGCTTACTCTCAAGCAAAATTATAACATCTTCTTAAGCAAACCTTTTCTCTCTTGCTTTTCTACATCTTGTGTGCTTCTTAGATTGTTTTGATAAATTTTGTATCTTATCTTTTTCTACAAACAATTTGTAAATTATGTATTGATCTTCTCATATCAATAAAGGACTTTAAAAGGTGAATTTTATGTATTTGTATTCACCCCCTTCTTCTATAAACTGTTACCTATAAACTCTTGTAGATTCGTCTGGGACCATCAAGTGGTGTCAGAGTAGTATTTATTATCTCCTTTCTTTAAGATAATTTACTAACCTGCAAAATTCAAGAAAAAACTTTCATGGATAATGACTCTCTTGCCAAACCTCCCCAATTCATCAGACACAAATTCAGTCTCCGAAGAATCGGATGTCCATTTTCCTGGAATGTGTGGATCCTGAGATTCCATATTATATTGAGAATGGACCTTATGTTCAATTCTCAATATCTCCAGCAGTTCACGCAACTGTTATGACTGCCGCTATTCCTGAGAGGCATATTTCTAAGCTCCCTTGTTAATAGAGTTACAAAGACAAGAAAAAGATGACTTTAGATAATAGAGCTAGATCTATAATAGCCATATCTCTTCCTGACAAGGTTTATCACTCTATAATGAAGCTAAGAACCTCGAAATCCATGTGAGACACTCTATATTTTCAATATGAAGGTACATATGATGTACAACATTCGAGGAAGATAAATCTGGTGAGACAATATAAACGTTTTCTCTGTGAAAAATCTGAATCTTTGTCTAAAGTACACTAACGTTTTAATTGTCTTCTTATCGACCTCGTGATATTTGTTAGAGAATATTCCAACTCTGAGACGCTGATAAAATGTTAGAATACAAGCACTTACTACTACGCCAAAAGCAATTGCTGATGGAGAAGACACAACTTATTTTCTTATAGCATGGCAGTCAGCATCACGTTTCGATTTAGGAAGATGAGCGATGAAGATGGATTTTCCATATTATCGCCCATGCCTTAGGGGGGTACCCCCATGAAACCTGTATATCGCCCACGCCTTGTGCGATGAGCAATGTAATCGCTCATGCCTTGGGAGGATATACTGCAACTTTCTTTCATCACTCAAAATAAGGGTCATTGCTTGAAGCATTAGGCGGATAGAGAGGTTATTGGGCAACACATTATTGCTCAAGATAAGTAACAAGGAAAACTATTAAGTTCATTGCCCATCAAACTACACTTCATCCCTTGATGTGTTAGGCGATGAGCATTCTTATCGCTCAACACTTTGGGCGAATAACATCTTGAAAGCTCATGACTTGGACGATGAGCATGGTCATTGGGCAAGCTTTAGGCGATGAAAAGGTATTGTCGCTCAAAACTTACAAAAACTCATCCAAGTCAAGAAAGTTATCGCTCAACACAGTTTACAATACCAAGTTAGAAAATCAATCCTTTGGCCGATAAGCACTCTTTTATTGCTTAATCTATCTTCAAACCTTCATTAGGCGATGAACAACCCTTTATCACTCAACAAGAACATTTAAAGAGTGATGAAGCAATATTTGACAGTATCAAGGCACAGTTCGACCAAAAATCATCAAATTATCAAAACTTATAAAGTAAATTCCAAAATTGATGATTGAAATAGATTTATATTCACCAATAACCAAATCCTGTAGAATGAATTCAATTAGAATATTGAAATCAATGGTGAATTATGATCTTTTAAGCATAAAATAGTCGAATAGGAAGTTGAGGTCCATATGAGTACTGCTCCATAGCCAAAAGTAGAAACTTTGGTTGAAATTGCTGCAGAAAGAATGATCGTATCTAATAGATGTTTTGATTCTGGTCTGATACCAATTATGAGTCACATATCTAACAACAATTCAATATACAAAAAGTAATTGAGAGAATTAAGAGATGAAGATCAAGAACTTGATGAAATGGATGATTATCATATTGATAAAAACAGTAAAGAACAAACTCTTTCAAATCTCTAGAAAACTCTCTTGTGAAGATGAATACAGAATGAACAACTGACTATTCTAAGCCCATGTCACCTATTTATAGATAACATTTACAATGTAAAGCCCAAGGCCCTTAGCCCAATTACTTGAATATAACAATACAATACAAGTAAAAGGACTTTATAGAACTTTCTAATAATTAGGACTATTTTAGTCCTAACAACCCAAGAGGAAGTGCATACCTACTACTTGGTATTGTGTATTTTCCTTTTCCAACAAGTGCACTTCTAGCAAATTTGGCAGCCAAGATCAAGCCAATAGGAAAATTCTCACAATGTTTCATGTAATTGCATTTAAAAAGCATTATGATTATGCTACTGATACGTACTAAGTATTTAGTACGTAAAGTACCTTTTTATTCTCTTTAGATAGGTTATTTTTCATTTATATCCCAACTTTGAGTCATTTTATCTATTTTCTCTATTTTTATGCTGAAGTAAGTGATGAACCTGTTTCTAGTGGATTTTGGTCTAAATTAAGCTTATTTTGGACAAATTGGAGCAGGTCGATGCTGTGGGAATGTGGTAGCATGACCTAATGGCAGATGAAGAGATGGATGAGACTTGGAGTTGACTGACATGACTTGGGAAGACATTTGAAAGCCTTCTAAAGTGAACCAACTGTAGTTTAATCAGATTAGCTGGAGTTTACAAGACTAATTGTAGTTACTTTCTAAATATTAGTTTACTATTATGTACTATTTAGTTTCTTTTGAACTAGTTGGGTGTGATTTTACCTTTTTGCCCTCACTCCATCCCTAGTATAAAAAGGGATGTTGGGAGGAGTATTGGAGACACCTCATTCAACACACCTCAACTTCTATTCCACACTTTTCTCTCAAGTAGTTCTCCAAACTACTTGGAGAATAAGTTGTCTTCTAAAAATTAGAAATCTTTTGGTATTTCAAGTTCTTTAATCGCTTTATTTATATTACCGTTATTTATATTCCGTCATTTATTTATTTACGCTTACCGCATCTTTATTATTCCGTCATTTATATTCCGTCATTTACTTTCCGCATTTATTTTATGTCTTTACTTATCGCAATTTATATTTCTTGTCATTTATTTTTCGTCATGAGTAGCTAATTTTATTAGCTCGGGTGTATGACGAAAAGGGTGAGTTTTTAAACCAAAATATAGTCGACCCTTTCATGTAACAACGATGTTTTACTTTTTCATTTCAAGTTTTATAAAACCAATGACACTTCTTGACGAGTTGATCACTTTGAAAGTGTTAAAGTGHCKTKGACTCTAAGCTGAGCCATTGTTTGCACGTCAACTTGGATGATATGGAAAGTAGACTTGAGAGATTTGCTAACAACGAGATTTGTTGTCCGTATTTTCTAAGTTGTTAATTCTCAATGGGTTGATCACTCTTGAGTGTTAAAGTGGAATGGATTCAGATATGAGCCATTCAGAACACATCAACTTGAATGATATGGGAATCCACTCGAGAGGGTAATTTTTAACAAAGAGATTTGTTTATCCATATACTTTGAAGACACCATTTGTCATTTTCATTGGTCTGGATATCTCATAGAGATATGGGTGAAAGCTATAATATCAGTGCATTGGTGAAGTCCGAGAGGAATACCTTCAAAGTAATTGGTAAAAATAGTTGTTACTGATTGACTGCTGTAGCAATCTGTCAGCATGGTTTCATGCTGTAGCATTTTGACAGCATTGGTCGACTAGAATTAGTATTTGCATCTCACCCGAAAAGTCATACACCCTAGCTTGCTTTTATATTCTGTTATCTCCTGTTTTTAGTTGTGTTAACTCTGTTCAAATCTAAGTCTTCGAATTCGCCTTCTGAAATCATTTCATTAACTTTACTTTCTTTTAAACTTTTACTACGATCCCTGTGGACGATACTCGGTACTTGTACTACTTTTATTACTTGAAAGACGATATTGGGACTATTTGTATACTTGCTTTTGGTCCTGATTGTAGTCTGTGGTTTCAAGACCGATCAAGTTTTTGGCGTTGCTGCCGGAGATTAGTTAGTTAAAAGTTTTCTTTTTAGTAAAGTAAAAGATTTGATTTTTCTTGTCCCGTTTTTAAAATCTTTTTAAAAGTGGTGTATGTGACGGAGACATCGCGGGGAATTTTTTGAATTGGATCCCGATATTGAGAGAACGTTTCGCCAAAGAAGGAGGGCTCAACGAGCATTTTTTGCTCTACTCTCTCCCAACATGGAGTTACCTCCCCCAATCATCCCTGAGATTCCACATTTAGAAAACCAACCGCCTGCCTTTGGGACAATACCACCTTTTCCGAATTTTCAGCAAGAACACCACCACCATAATAATCATAAAGAGGAAACAGAGTCGGAGAATAATGAACAACCAAGTGAGCAAACTCCGAATATCATTAATTTGGCAAATTCCAAAAATGGAAGGATCATGGACTATGCCATTCCAGATTTTGAGCAATTAAATTCCGCGATAGTTAGGCCGCATATGACCGCTCTTCATTTTGAACTAAAACCTATTATGTTTCACATGTTGCAAACAAACGGATAATTTGCCGGATTACCTTCGGAGGACCCACACTCACATTTGAAATCCTTTATGGAAATCACTGATGCTTTCCTGATCTCAGGAGTGTCTAATGACGCTCTGAGACTCACTTTATTCCCATTTTCTCTGAGGGATCGGGCAAAGGCATGGTTCAATTCATTAACTCTGGGGTCTGTGCCTTCATGGAGTAATATGGCGGAAAAGTTTTTGCGAAAATATTTCCCACCAACCAGGAACGCTAAGTCCAGGAATGAAATTTGCCTTTTTAAACAAATGGACGATGAAGCTGTTCCTGACGCTTGGGAAAGGTTCAAAGAGTTGTTAAGAAGATGCCCTCACCATGGCATCCCATACTGTATTCAACTCGAGACGTTTTACAATGGGTTAAATCCCATGGCAAAACAAATGCTCGATGCGACTACAGGCGGATCCTTTACAACTATGACCTACAATGAAGGATATGAGATCCTAGAGAAAATTTCTGCTAATAATGGACATTGGGCTGATCCACGTGCCCAACCGCAAAAGAAGACAACATGAATACATGATGTTGATGCATATACTGCATTGACAGCACAACTCTCTTCTATGGCCAATATGCTTAAAAATCTAACTTCTGGCCAAGGAGTGCAGTCAGTTGTCACATCACCTATTCCAGCTGCCCTCTCAGTGCAATGTGTCTGTTGTGGAGGGGAACACTCTTATGAACTTTGTCCACAAAATGCTGAAAGTGTGAATTATGTTCATAACAGATCGAATCCCTACATTAACACATACAATGCCAGTTGGAGACTGTTGATCCTCTCTCTCAGTGATTTGATGATAATCCCTTTTTCCTTTCGATGTATTTCTGTATCTGTAATTTCAGTTCCAGCGATCATACACTGAGCTTGTTCAGTGATCGTTGAAGAACTTGTTTTGAAATTCATTCAGAGACAACGATACTT
>NC_037542.1:867374-873239 GCF_001531365.2 Cynara cardunculus var. scolymus | reverse complement strand
CCACTCGGCCCACCCACCATCCACGATTTCGACCTAAATACCTTAGGGGAGGAGTTTCTTTTCGATTTTGAAGCCAATACCTCTAATAATCCTGAAGATTTATTTCCTTTTTCCGACCTTGGGCTGATCATACAAGCCTCTATCTTGACTGCCGTGCAAAGGACAAATTCCCGCCTGGTCTTTCCGGCCCTAATCACCAAACTCTTGGCCAAGGCTAGGGTCCCGACTGTTGATGAGGATTCTATTGTTGTCGGCTCTCCTTTGTTGGGACAGAACACCATTGATCACCCGCATAGGGCATCTCGGCCCTATGTACATTTTGAGCCTTCTGTCCCGGTTGAGAGAGATACGAAAGAGCCCGTAGCGCCATCCATCGTTCAACAAAATACGCCACCGGTTGTCCTTCTCGAGCCACAGGTTGCTGCCGTTTCTGAGTCGCCGAGTGTTGCCGTTAGCGAGCCACCTGCCGTGCATATATCTGAGCCAACCGATGTCCCCATGGCCGAACCAACTGCCAAGATCCCAAGATGCGGAGATGATATGGCCAGCCCCTCCGAGCCACCGCCAAGCAACCCTTTAGGCTCGGGGTATGGGTCGGCCACTTGGCTGTCCATTTTGGCGCTTCAATGGGAGGAAATGAATAAGAAATTGGAAGCGATATTGTCAAAGGTTGGAGGTATTGAGGACCGAGTCTCCGAGTTGGAAAAAAAGAGTGCTCGTTATTGGGCATACACTAGAGACTAGAACCGGTTGGAAAGACAACTTTATGGACGTCATGATACTCTCTTGACTGCCCAACTTCCATGGTTCCCCAGCGGTCTTTGCCCACCTCAAGTCCGGTGCTTCCCACCATTGCAAGCCCACTTGCCGACGTCCGTTGTTGCTGCGCCCTTTGCTCCGGCTCCCCACATTCCTGTTGTTGCTACGTTGCCTACCACAACTGCGATCGTTCCTGCGGTTGCTGTTTCCATTACTGCTCCGATTATCCACAGCTCCGAGGTGGCAGATGCAGCTACTGTTTACCCACAGTGAGCAGTTTAACAGATATGGTTAAATTCTGAACTTTTGATCCAACCTCTTTGAACATTATTTTTTTGGATATATCTTTTAGGTACAGATACACTTTCATTCCGTCTTTTGTGTATGCTTTGCGGAATGTCATTTTCTTTTGTGTCGATATTTATGACATGGGTGTTGGATTTCCTTTTGCTTTGTCTAGTTCCATTGTTCATTTCAGGTACAATTTGCTTGGATGATTTTTGGTAGTGTTAAAGTTAAAAGGATGTAGGCCCTCCTTTTGTTTTTAAACCCAAACACTTTTCCCCTTGCACCCAACCCGTACCCTTTTGGTCCCTTTGGCAACAATGGGGACATTGTTATTATCAAGTTTGGGGGGATGTGTTCAAAATATATATATATATATATATACCTTCGAAAAATTGGGAGGTATGAAAAAAAAATATAGAAAAAAAGAAAAAAAAAATAGAAGAATCGGTCTTCGGAAAATTGGAAGACGAAAATAAAAAGCCCGGTATTCCAAATGGCAAGTTTATGCCAAGATATGGGTCGCGAACTTTTTCCAAAGTACTCAAAAGTGAATCGACGAGAACTTTTGTTTCAAACCCTTTTGTAGTATAGGATAAGTTTGGGGGAGGGATACACGTTATCATTGCCAAAAACACTAACCCGAAAGTCCTACTGATTAACGGCAACACTACGAAGATCAAGCAAGGAAATTGTACATCCTCTTTACTAGATGAATTTCCAACACCTTCCGTAAGTGTTTCGTTCTTGTTCCTTTCTTTTTGTGTCTTTTTAAATTATTTTCTTTTACTTGAGTACAAGTAATACCTCAAGTTTGGGGGTGTGATAACTCTCATTTTGTGAGAGTTATTTGTTGTTCTATACCCCTATTTTATTGTATCTTCGGTACCCATTTTGTTGGGTTCAAGATTAGAGCTAAAATGTTGTATTCAAGTTTCTCCATTTACTTAGCTTTATTGTCATTAGTTTAGCTTTATTTTCCTTAGTATAAATAGTCTTTCCTTTGTAATTGTAATTACACATTGATTACATCATTAATCAGAAAAAAGGTGATTTGACAGCAAAGTAATTCTCTCTCTCCAATCTATCTTATATTCATCTTTGTTCTTGAGATTTGATGACGATTACTTCAAGATTCGAATGAAATCTGGACTTTTCAATTGGTATCCTATATTTTCAAGATTTGATCCAAATTATGTAAAGAGGTGATGAAAGTTTTAGAATTTAATTATTTTCTATAAAACCCATTACTGTTGGTACATTTTGCATCTAGTTGGATTTGAACAAAATTATGATATTCATATTCTTGAATATTAATGAGATTTAATGCTAAGTTCAGATCTAAACATTTAGTTGCATGGAAGAATGGACCCGGTTAAGTGATGAAAAGACATGGAAGAACTTCTACTTTTACTATGATGGAAAAGCCTTCTTATCATATTTAATGGGAGTACTTTCACCTTTTGCAACCTTTCAAAGAAGAAGTGACTTGGTCAAAGATTGAAGTAGACTTGTGGTGATGGGTGGTCCTTACCCATTGGACAAAAAGTATCCGGGTCCCACATTTCTCCTATATATTTGAAGGCTTTCTCTCAAGCAAATCATCCACTTTTTCCACCAGCAACTTAGTCAAGCACCTTGAGCATCCTCTTAAGCTTTGTAGCAGTAGAACTAGTTTAATTTCAGTTTGTAATTTAATTTTCGTAGTTCATCTTTTATTCTCGCCACTGTATTGTGTGCCCTCTCTGGGCACCAGTAAGTATTTATTTTCAGTTCAAGTATTTCTTATGCATTCTTCTTCTTCTATTTCTGTTATGTTTTCTAATTTCATTATGAGCTAAGCACCCCTTTGGGTATGGGTGTGAGTTAAGCTTAAGGATTTAAGGGCACACTTGGGTGTTGCCATTTTTATTGATTCTTAAGCTTGGTCATTTAAGTCAGGACGTAAAATCACCGCAGATAAGCTGATCACTTTGAAGTGTTAACATTAGATCCTTGATCCAAAGATGGGCGGATCTGAAATATGGCTTAGATGATGCACAAAGGTTCGAGAGAGTCTTTGATAATCATGCAGAGATGCGGGTTTTGCATGTTTTTAGATTTTGTTCAGATATTAGTCGAGTTTATGCTACAATACGTTATGAGTATAAATCTTTAGACTAGTGGAGCCAGATATCATTTTATCTAGTAGCTAAATCGGCAAGTTTAAGATTGATAAATTTGGATGCTTTGTGGGCACTCTGTGGGCACAGTATATAAGAATTCGCTGTCGAGAGAAAGGAGTTCTTATAGAAATCCCATGGGTTTCTGACCAAGTCGTTCCTGTAGTATTCTTAAGCAAAGCTTACACCCATACCCATCTTTTAATATTAAAAGTTTATTTCGTATTTTAAACACTTTGCACCAATCAAAACTCAAATATTTTCTCAACTCGAAGCACTGTTCAAGAAGTTCATGAAAGTCTCTGATTCTCAGTAAGTCTGGTCCCTGTGGAAACGATCTTGGTACTATACCACTTTATTACTTGAAGCGATCTTAGTGTCGGCGTGCACTTGCATCGCCACTTTGGGGATTTTGTGCCCACTGTGTGCACACTTATGATTTTAGCACATCAATAGGCTAAACAAATCCATATGAAGTAGCTGAAGAGGATAAGTCATTGAAGAGACTTGTTTTGATTTATAACTAGCCTTGGTTTGCATTCTTTTTTCGCACCTTGAGCAAAGAGATTCCTTTGCAAAGGAGTGCTAAGGAAGGCCAGTGACATGTTCTTTTCTAGATAGCTCGTTCAATGTCTTGAAGTTGAGATGAAAAATTCGTTTGTTCCATAGCCAGTTGATGTATGACGAGTCTTTAGAAAGAAATCAACTATTTTCAGTGAGAGGAGAAAACTTATCGATGACGTATACATTCTCTACGCGAGTGCCTATTAATGCGAAATTTTCATCCTTGTCGACGACTGAACATGTATTTTTTTGAGAAATTAACTGTGAAATCTTTGTCACACAGTTGACTGATGCTTAGAAGATTGTGCTTTAGTCTTTCAACATAAGCAACACGTCTGAAAGTGGTTGCTCCATTGGTTAATATACCAAAGCCTTTGGTATATCCTTTTGCATCACAGTCAAAGGTCATAGAAGGACCTTTTTCTTCCTTATATTCAGATATCAAGGACTTGGTGTCAGTCATGTGTGTTGAGCATCCACTATCGAGATACCAGATACCTTTGACTTCCTGCAATAAAAGGGATATTAAATTTGCTTTCGTACCTAATTATTCAATGGTTTCATCAGAGTTAGAGGTGGAGGAGGCATCATCATTCTTCATTGAGCCTGAAGGCTTTGTCTCAGTGGTATTCTTCATTGAGCCTGATGGCTTGGCTTCAATGGTATTCTTTAATTAGCCCAATGGCTTGGCTTCAGCGGTATTCTTCACATTAGTTGTTTTACCAACTTTTGTGGTTAATCTTTCTTTAGCTGTCCTAACAGCTAACTTATCAAATTTGGTAGCGGAGGGACACTTTTTGGCAATAAGGGTATTCTCACCATAGTGATGACATTTTCTATAGCTGAAGGAAGCTTTAGGGCTAGGAGTGTCAGCGTTAGAAAGGTTGAGATGAGAGAGACCAACTCCAAAAATACCTTTTTCAGAAGTTCTAGAGGGAGACAACTGATATCTTAGATATCTTGGGTGAAAGGTTAACTTTCAGTTTTGGGGTTGATCTATGAGAGGGTTCAGAGATCTTTTTACCTGAGGTCGAAGGTTTGGAAGAGGTCTTCTTCAGCTTCTGTTCTTTCTCTAGTATGAAGAGGAATGCTAACAATGGATTTACCTTTGTTTATGCATTTTGAACTCTTAGGAGTTATTTCAAGAAAGAGAGACTCAGTTGAAGAGGAACAATGAGTGGAAGAGGTGTCAGGGATTGAGGAGACAAAGTTTCCAAACTTTAGCATGGAATTATCACTAACATGGTCTTCCTTGTCTTGAGAATATCCTAGACCACTCTAAGGCAGGAATCTGAGCATTTATAATCTCATTAGCTTTAATAGAGGCTTTACACCATTCTTTAAAGGTAGCCTTTTTAGTCTTGAGTTCAGCAATAGCTTGCTCACGCTTAGTAACAGCCTGCTCATGCTCGATGTTGATTGTTTGGTTTACAATGACTTGGTATTTAAGATTTTGTTTAATCTTAGAATGAAATTTTTATAATTGATCTTGTAAATCAAGATTTAGCCTTTCAGTTTTAGTTTCGCCATTAAGTGCATTGTAAAGGTCCACGGTCAACGTATCTAAGACAAAGATACTATCAGAACTGGAGATAGAAGGGTCATTCAAATTAAATACCTTAGAAGAAGTTGAGGGATCAGTTAGGAATGACGTATCAAAAGATTCATCTTTGACATCCTTATCCATGAGATAGAGGTAAGTGTTGATCATCTCTCTCAGTGATTTGATGATAATCCCTTTTCTCTTTCACGTTGTGTTTGTGTTTCTGTATTTTCAGTTCCAGCGATCCTCACTGAGTATGTTCAGTGATCGCTGAAGAACTTGCATTGTAAATCTATCAGAGACAGCAATACTTCAAGAAGACAACACTCACACCAAAGAACCTTCAGCAAACGTCGAAGACTGAAACTGAAGATTAGAGACCGGCGAGTACGTGATCTGAAGCGGTATTCAGTATTTACAAGTCTGTCTACATATGTGTGAAGACTGATCAAGCTTTAGCGAATGATGATGAGACCTTCAGGTCATTCCAGCATTCAGCGATCAAAGGAAGCTTGCTTAGCACGATTGTTGTTGTCTTGTCCTTATGCACAC
>NC_037542.1:864897-866804 GCF_001531365.2 Cynara cardunculus var. scolymus | reverse complement strand
TTTACAAATTGCAAAAACACACACACACAAGATAATGGCTCTCTTGCCAAACCTCCCCGGTTTGTCCGTGACAACTTTAGTCTYTGRAAGAACCGGATGTCCCTCTTTCTAGAAGGTGTGGATCCTGAAATTCCATATTACATAGAAAATGGACCATATATTCCATTTGCTATTGTTCTGGCTGTTCCAGAAACAGCTACGACTACCGCGATTCCTAAACGGCAGATTCCAAAGCTTCCACATCAATGGAGCGATGAGGATAAGAAAAAAATAGCTATAGACACGCGTGCTCGGTCTATAATAGCTTTGTCTCTTCCTGATGAGATCTATCACTCAGTGATGGAACTCAAAACTTCTAAATTCGTATGGGATACACTTTGTGTCCAATATGAAGGAACCACTCAGGTTCAGGAGACTAGAAAGATCAATCTAGTAAGACAGTACAAAAGCTTTCTCTGTGGAAAGTCTAAGACGTTGTCTGAAGTACATCAAAGATTTAATTGCCTTCTTATTGATCTTAGGGCTGTTGGCAGGGAATATTCTAATTCTGAAACCTTGACTAAGTTTCTAGAATGCCTTCCTGAGTCTTGGGACACCTTTTCCATGTGTCTCAAGATGTCAAATGACATGTCCACTCTTTGTCTCAAGATGTCAAATGACATGTCCACTCTTTCTCTTTCTACCTTATACGGGATTCTGCTTAACCATGAGCAATCTCGTCAGCTGAAAAGAAATCTTGTAAAAGAATCCAGGAAAATGAAAAGCTCTCCTTTAGCTTTGATCTCTGAAGCTTCTCTAGTTGAAACTTCAACTCTTTTTGTTCTTCTCTACCTCTCATGGTCATCATAGAGATAGATTCTTCTGAGGACATTCCAGAATCTGATTTAACAGATTTTGATGAGTCCCTGGCACTCCTGACTAAGTCATTTAGGAGGTTCGCCAGCAAAAGCAACTTCCGCAGATCTCCTCAGCTATCCTTAAGGGAGAAGCCAAAGTCTAAAAGAATAGACAAGGCTTCAGTTGTCTGCTACAACTGTACCGGCCCGGACATTTTCCAGGTGAATGCAGATCAAAGAAGACTATGACGCCATCTTCTAAAGCTTCCTCCTACTTCAGGACAAAAGATGAAAAATACTTAAAACTGAAGGAGAAATACAAGAAGATGAAGAATAACCAGCGAAAGGCTAAAAGCCTTATTGCTGAAGAGCATGACTGGGCTGAATCATCTGATGAATCATCTTCAGACGAAGAGGATAAAGCCTATGTCTGCTTGATGGCCATTGATGCTGATGAAGGATCTTCTAAAGCATCTACCTCCTATGAGCCATCTTCTTTTACTCAGGTATGTATCCTGAATGAACCTTCTTCTAGTCTTTCTTCACTGGATACGCTGACGGTTGATCTTTACAATGCCCTCAATGGCAAATCAAAAGCTGAGATGCTTAATGTTGATCTTCAAGAGCAATTGAAGATTTGTCATTCTAATATCAAAAAACTGACCTCTGTTGAAAAAATCTTAAAGATCAGGTTATTGTAAACCAAGTCATCACTGTTGAACGTGAGAAAGCTGTTGCTGAGCGTGAGCGAGCAATCGCTGAGCTCAAGGCTGAGAAATCTACCATTGAAGGGTGGTGCAAAGCTTCCCTCAAGGCCTCTGAGATCATTAACGCTCAGATCCTGACCAAGAATACGACTGGTCTAGGATTCTCCTATGATCAGGAAGAATGTGTTAAAGACAGGTCCATGCTTAAATTTGGTACCTTTGTCTCTTCTATTCCTAACAGTTCTTCCTCTCAATCCTCTTCCTTTACTGAGAGTCATATTGAAGGAACTCCTTTGAGTTCTGGGTGCAAAGACAAAGGTAAATCCACTGTCACAACATCCCTTTCTAAGAAGCCTAACAAGTC
>NC_037542.1:857456-859407 GCF_001531365.2 Cynara cardunculus var. scolymus | reverse complement strand
TGAACACCCACGTCTTTTCTCAACCATTTTCTCTTCTCCTCCCTCCTTGGTCTTTACACATGTCGATGATGTATCAGCGACTGTCCTTCCTGATACTGAGACACGTACCACTGGACCTGAGGCTGCTCCTCTCGATGCACCTCAGCATACGGATGTCCATCCTCTCGATGACATCTTTGCTCCTACCAGTGACAATCCTTTTGATGTCACTAAAGGCCCCTCAGGTATCCCATCTTCCTACCCCTTCATTTCTTCTAACCCTGAGCCTTCAGCTCACACTTCTTCTTTTGCAGGTCCTTCTTTGATGCATCAGCCTGATGYTCAAGAAGTGGAAGAGGGAGAAAGAGAGAAAGATGATGGAGGAGATGAAAATGTCGATGATGACTATGATATGTCATCGAATATCATGCTTCTCCTTCCAGCCGTTGATACCGTCCTCACCAGGGTCAACGAAGTTCACCAAGAGATGCCCCGCCAAGGCGATCTTGATGCGAACTTCCTTACCCTCCAGGCGGATGTTCAAGAAGTTCAGAGTCAGCTCCAGACACTCCAAGAAGCTGTTCACACCAACAACGATGCCATTGTTGTTCTTCACAGCAGGGCTGACGATGCTCAAGCGATAGCTGATCAGCAGACTGGTCTTCTTCAACAAATCATGGGTGCTGTCCGTCAACCAGCTCCAGTGATTGCACCTTCCTTCTCTGCCGATGATCGCGCCCAGCTCCATGAGACGCGTGAGGCAATGACAACTCTAGCCAATGCTTTACGAAGGCTGGAGGAATCCATGGTTCTCCAGCGTCAGCGCTTGGACGAACTCTCTGGCCAATTCTCTCGAGTGTTAGCCAGAGAGGGGGAGATGAGGTCCAATGCTGGTGAATCATCTGATGTTGCTTCTACAGCTTCTCAAGCTATTGGTCCAGTATCAGCTTCAGTTGCAGTTCAAGATGAGGCTCTCGGAGCTGAAGCAGTTGCTGCTCCTGTAATCACGTCCACCGAAGCTGCTCTAGCTTAGGTTGTCGAAGCCATCCCTAGGGATGATGTCCATACCATCACTGCTTCTGGTGATGATGATGATGTTGATGATGATGAAGAAGATGATGATGAAGACGATGATGAACCTATCATTCCAGACATCGGAGATGATCTAGATGGTGACGACGACGATGATGATGAAGATGACTTTACCATCAAGTTCTAGAAGCCATCAACCGTCACCAAAGGTGTTGCTCTAGGGGACTCTGCATCCCAGGGGGAGCAAAGTAAATCGACTCCATCAGGGAACCAGGACCCCAAGTCGAAAGGCAAGGCGGTCGCTGAAGAAGGTAACTTGAAGGTACTTTTMAAAATCCCTCAACAAACCTTGTTTGAAGACTCTACCTCTCAGGTAGTGATTACTTCAGAATATCAACTCCATATCCCATCAACAACCTGTGGTCGACTGGAGTGGGTATCTGATCAACCCGTTTCTTGTGCTCCAATAGACCAGCAGATGTCTCAGCTGAAGGAGTCACTTGACCAGACTAGAGTAAAAATTCTTCTTCGTACCTCTAGTGGTGGTGAGTTTGACTTCTTATCTGAAGCTGAAAGACTCGAGACATTAAGGGCTGAAGAAGAGCTAGAGCTTCAAAAGAAGCAGACTGAAGAAGTCCTTCCCAAGAAGAAGTCCAAGAAAACGGTGAATCCTGTCCAAGCCCAAGCTAGACTTCTTTTGATTGCTGAAGCTGAACGCAAGAAGAAGCTAAAGCTGGAGGATAAGGATAAGCAATGGAGCGAAGCAAAACTGAAAAAGAGACTCAGTCCTCGCCCAATCATCAGCGTCAGCATCAGCGGACGTTCTAAARACGGTGGAACACTGGTCTCAATGCTCATCACCAGGGACAATCTTGATGCCGTTACCGAGTACCCTTCCTACCTTGTCCGCTATGGATACAGCGAATGGATGGAGATCAGA
>NC_037542.1:812764-855999 GCF_001531365.2 Cynara cardunculus var. scolymus | reverse complement strand
TACTTCAAGCATCTTCTAACTTAAGTAAATGATCTTTCTTTTAGCAACTTCTTTTCTTGTAATTGCTAAAGCTTTGTGTGTAACCAAAGATTGTTTAGATAGGTTTTTATTACCTTATCTTTCCGCAAAAAATCTTGTAAAATCTGTATTGATCTTCTCTATCAATATATATTTTAAATTTGAAAATACTGTGTTTGTGTTCATCCCCCCTTTCTACAAACTATTTCTCTTCTTGTAGACCCTTACGGGACCAACAGTAAGCCATGTCTTCCTCATATGAGGATGATTTGTTAAATGAATCAGCCCAGTCATGTTCTTCAGCGATAAGTCCCTTACCCTTGAGATAGTGGTTCTTCATCTTCTTATACTTCTCCTTCAACTTTAGATATTTGTTAAATTTAGTCTTGAAGAAGGATGAGGTGGAAGATGGTTTCGTAGCTCTCTTTGACCTGCATTTACTCGTAAAGTGTCCTTTGCATTCACATTTTTAGCAGATCGTTGAAGCTTTATTAACCAGGGTTGATTTTTTCTTTCCAGTGATGGTTAGATAAGGAGATCTACGTAAATTACTTTTTCTGGATAACCTTCTACAAGAATTAATAAGAAGGGTCAGTGACTCATCAAACTCTGAAAAATCAGCGTCTGTTAAGTCCTCAGAGTTAGATGAATCTAAATAGTGATAGAAAGAGAGGAAGAGGTCACTAAAGGAACTTCAGATAGCAAAGCTATAGGAGAGATTTTTAATTCCTATGAATCGCTGATGAGATTCTTCTTCAACTGGCGGGATTGCTCATGATTGATCAAATCCCATAGAGAGTGCTAAGAGAGAGAGAGTGGACATCTCATTAGACATCCTGAGACACATGATATAACTATCACATGATTCTGGCAAATATTCTAGGAATTTTTTCAGCTTCTCAGAGTTTGGAATATTCTCTTCCAACTGTCTTGAGATCAATAAGAAGACAGTTAAAGCGCTGGTGCATTTCAGACAAAGATTCAGCTTTTTGACAAATAAAACTTTTATATTATCTCACCAGGTTTATCTTCCTAGACTCTTGTACATCAAATGTACCTTCATAATGAACACATAAATTGTCTCACATGGATTTCGAGGTCCTTAGCTTCATCACAGAGTGATATACCTCATATGGAAAAGACATAGCTATTGTAGATCTAGTTATAATATTTAAAACTATTTTTTTCTTGTCCTCGTCACTCCATTCATGAGGAAGCTTTGGAATCTATCTATAAGGAATGACGGCAGTCGTAGCAGTAGCAGGGACCGCTGGAGATATTGTGAATGGAAAATAAGATCCATTTTCAATATAGTATGGAATCTCAGGATCCATACTTTCCAAGAATAGGGACATCCGATTTTTCCAGAGATTGAAGTTGTCTATAATGAATCGAGGAGGTTTGGCAAGAGAGCCATTGTCAAGAAAGTTTGTGTTTGTGTTTTGCAAGGCCATTTAAATAAAATGGTTAGTAAATTATCTTTTAGAAATGAGATAATAAACATTGTTATGATATACTTGTTGGTCCCAGATGGGTTCACAATAGTTTATAGGTAACAATTTGTAGAAAGGGAGATGAATACAAACATACAATTTTCACTTTTTAAAATTCTTTATTGATAAAATAAGATCAATACTGAATTTACAGATTGTTCGTAGAAGAAGATAAGATAAAGAACTTATCTAAACAATCTAGGAGGCATACAAGTTACACAGAAGAGCAAGAGAGAAAGTGTTTGCTTAAGAAAAAGCTTGAGAAATCTTGTGTATGCTTGTTTTAGCTTGAGAGTGCTTTGCTTCGCTTCGCCTTTGAGAAGAAAGACTTCTCAGCTTTTTATACCCATTGCATTTAATACAAGGCAGAGGGTACAAAGCATGTGGCAAACTTCTAGTGGAGAGTTTGTCCTTTGTATTTAGATCTACAGACTTTTGGTTGTATATGAACAGTGTTCTTTTATAAAGTAGGTAAGCACGCTTGGTGACAATAAAGTGACTCCGTACATGTGCTTTATTGTGAGGTATGGGGTTGTTCTTTGTATATAAGAGGATAAGACAAAAACCAATCTTGTAAAACAAGATTCATTTGATCCCTGACACTGGCATATAACTCTAGAGTTTCTTCAGTGTTCGTTGAATCTTGATTAGAATTCACACTTGATGTAGACATGCTTGTTATCACTGAATCCAGTTTAGATCACGAATTGCTTTTCTCTATCTTCAGCTATATCTTAGACATTGTTGAAGGTTCCTATGATGTGAGTTTTGTCTTCTTGAAGAATACTTGTCCTTTAGAGAAGTTTATTGTACATGTTAAGCGATACTAAATAGACTCGGTGATGATCACTGAAAATGAACGAAAACATAACTAAGTATTTTTTGCTAAGTATAAAGGATCATCATAGAGAGTTTGGATCAACAAACCTCATCGCTAGAATATCTGCAAGGTTGAAGAAACAAAGAGGATGGATTCACTAATAAGTCAACTCGGCCATTCCAAAGTAAAAATCTCTCTTCATACCTATCGGAATGTTGAGTTTGACTTTCTCTCTGATGCTGAAAAAAGAAGAAGCCCTTAAAAGCATAGTAGGAGCTGGAGAGCACTAAAAGGCAGATGAAAGATAGTCTAGAGCTAGCTAAAGCTCTAGCTGACAAAACTTATATAGAAGAGAAATTCAAGAAAAACAATCCCATAGGTGCTCAGTTTCTTCTAATAAGAGAAGCTGAAAGAGAAAATAAAAAGAGCTTACATGAAGGGATCACGAGTTGAACTGGTGCAAGGAAAGAGTTGAAAGCAGAATGAGCCCACATAGAATAGCCAACATCGCCATTAATGGGCAGATGAAGGATGATGGTCTTTTGGTCTGCAGGGTCTTTTTTAGAGAGAACAAACAGGCTCTCACTAAATACCCATCTTATCTTAGCAGATATGGTCTAGAGTGGTTAGAAATTTAGCATGCAATTCAGAAATCAAAGCCAAAATACAAGGCCTACATCAGAGAAGTATTGAATAAACTGTTCAAGAAAAATTCAAAAACTATTGAAGTTCCTCCTCTACCACATAAGCCTCCTCGAAGAAGAAGAAGAAGAAGAAGAAGAAGAAGAAGAAGAAGAAGAAGAAGAAGAAGAAGAAGAAGAAGAAGAAGAAGAAGAAGAAGAGCTATAGTCTCTGATATTGAAGATGGACCATCCCATAAGAACGGGCATGAAACCAAATTTTCAATGGATGAACTCTTTAAGCACATAAAGAGACCAGACATCTCTATGATGGACTTATCACTATCTGAGAAGGTTCCTTACACTCTCAACCCTATACATATGAAACGTGAGTATGGACTTATGTTCATTAACTATGATGGTGAATATATGTTTCAGTGAGTCTTAGAACTCCATCCCTGTCCTGTAGGACATCTAGAATATCTTCATACTTGGTTGAATGAAGATTTATTTGGAGAGATGATGGACATCAGGATCAGGAAAGAGATGCTAAAGAGAAGGACCGAAGGAGAAGATATCACTGACTACATCCCCCTTAATGATCATGATTGATAGGTTTTATTCTTGTAAATTATCAACTTTTTCTATTTTCAGTGTATTGTACTTTAACTTCTTGTAAATTTCATTCAAGAATTGTAATCTTTAGTTCCAAATCTAATGAAACTTTAATGAAGTGCATTACACCATATTATGTATTGAAAGGATCCCTAAAAACAATAAATGGGGCAAGCATTTATGAGTTCTATTTTCTATCTATTTTAACTTTTATCTCATAATTGATAAACTGTTGTATTTACATTTATCAATTAATATGCCTTCAATGTAATACTTCTCATTATATATAATTTCATTACCACACTTGTAGTTTCTGTTTAACTCAATGAAATTCAGCAAAGTATCTCTGACAGTGAAAAAGATCCCACAAAACAGTAAATGAGACATGCACTTTATAAGTTCCAATTCCCTACTGTAATCTCTTAGCAATTTTCTTAAGTCTTGTTCTGTCATCATCAAATAGGGGGAGATTATTGATCTGAACTCTCTCAGTGATTTAACGATGACTATTTATACTTAGTTATGTTTTCTGTTCAGTTTCAATGATCACATCTGAGTCTGTTCAGTGATAGTTAAACATGTATTGTAAACAACCTTAGAACTTAGTATTCTCTAAAGACAAAACTCACACCAAATGAACCTTCATCGATGTCAAATAAGTCTCTGAAGAAAGAGACAAGTCTGGTCATGATCTGAAGCGGACTCAGTGACAACAAAATTGTCTACAACAAAGTATAATAGATTGTTGGGTTGGGACCAAATCTATATCTTGAATTTGGTTTGTTTTATATGAATTCCTCCGTTATGTATATTTGAAATTTTCGGGTTATTACATAATTATATTTTAATACATATAAGAGATTATGAATTAAATGTAATCTATACTATATTATAAAGTATTTGATAAAAACTTTTAAAAACTATTTTTTATGCATTAAGTACTGTTTATTGATGCATATTACTTAAAATTCATGATTACAAGTAAATTATGCATAAGTACAATTTATTAAGCTCCATATTTGAATTCGTGTAACTAACTGCAGATAAACATAATCAAATGCAGGATAAACATCTATTTTAAATATAGAAAATCTAAAATATAATTAAGATAATGTTTAATTATTATCTTTATAAAAATTATATTGTTAAACCAAAAAAATTACTTTGTTACTAAATCTAATTTATATTATAATAAAAAATTGAATTAAATAAGTTACACCAAAAAAAGAGAACTATTAAATAATTAATTTGATATTAATATCGATTTATTTTTTCAAATTTTTATGTTATCTTCAAATTTATATTTCATTCAAAAATAAAAACATTATTATTTTTTCAAAACCACATACAATCATATTTATATCGTAGAGACGAAGAATAAAAACTAAAAATTAAAATTGTGATTATTTCGTTGTATTACGTGAGCACCCTTCTAGTTCTTATGTGATGCTTGTTAAGGGTGTTTTGGGATCATCTAAATTCTTATATTCAAGGTTTTAGAGATTATGCTTTAAAATAAATATTCGAATTCTGCTCTAGTATTATAAATAATTTTCAAACAGATAAAATAAAATGAGCAACATGGATGTTACAAATATTCGATCATCAAGTTGGTATCCAATGCAAGGGGTTTGGATTGAAAACTAAAATGGTTCTAGAACATTAATGATAGAATGCAAGGGTGCATAGTGTAAATTTGGATCTTTCCAGAAGAATAAATAATGTGTTTTGTTTATGCACTTGATTTCAACGACATGATGAAGTTGAAGAATCTTCCCAGCCATCAATCTATTATAAACTAATCCATACGAAATAAACGAAAACGAGAACACATGCATGTTTAACTCTTCACACAGGATTGGTCAAAATCTATGTGCTCTTTTTGAATAAATTTAATATTAAACTTTTCTATTTTTCTCAAACCTTTTTATAGAAATACTATAAGGGCTCGTTTTACCAAACGCTTATCCAGATAAATACTTACCAAGTTATATTATCTTAGCGAATCAATGTGGCAAGAACCAAAAATATTACCCGGTAAAAACGAAGGCAAGGACTGAAAGTCTTACCTGTTAAGTGACGACAATGACTCTTACCACGGTTACCACTTACTAGGTTAGTTGTTACATACAATACTGTTTTTGGTGAACTAAAATTTTATCCGGTAAGTAATTGATAGTTTTGAATTTTTCCGGTAAGCACTTACCCGGCTAAGTATTGGTAAACAGCCCCTAAATTTTACTTGAGACTCAACTAAGAATATTTGACGCCAGAAGATAACAACAGTAATAAAAATATGTAAGTTAAGGTAACAACAGTAATAAAGTGTTACAATTATAAGTTAAGGTAATAATTTAATTAAAAATTAATTATTTGAAAAAAGTGTTCTTCACTATTTTTGCACACAATTATTTACGAAGATGCTTAATCTATTTATTCAAGTATTTTACGAGGTTGTTAATTTTTCATAACCAGCATCTTCTATTTAATTCTAATTATGGTAACTCCTATTTTAATTATGCCAAGATTTGGGTTCAGCAAGCAAACAAACAATTCACCAGATGTATGCAACCCAAAAGTTGGGTTGGGCGATTTAGGATATCTTTACAACCTAACTCGATTATGACGGTTTGAAAAAATCTTAATCCAATCCAACTTATTCAAAGTATAACTCAAATCAACCCGACGCTTATGCGTTGAGGAGGGTTAGTAGTTACATAAATTTGACAAATGAAATACTTTATAAAACTTAAGTTTATAGGACCATACTATAAAGCGTCATATCTAAAAAAGTTACGATAAGTTTATAGGACGTTTTTGGGTGTTTCAACAAGTTTTTTAGAAAGATATTTTAATAAAATGTCGTATTAGTTATTTTATAGAAACATTTTGAGAAGTGTCCCGTAAACTCATCTATGTATAGGACAATTTTGTTCATATGACATTTTTTTCAAGTAATATCGCATAAAATAACTAATACGACACTTTATTTAAAAGCGTCAAATAAAGATTGTTAAATCTCCCAAAAACTCATCCTATAAATGTATTGTAACTCTTTTATGATTTTTATAACAAGTTTTGCTGGTTTTCACCATGTAATTGCAGAGAAAAGGTATTTTTCACTAGACCTCAAAGTCTAAACCTCATTTTGTGTTTCAAAAATATGCATTGCAAGTCAGGCTATGTCTTGAGATAAGGGGAAAGAGAAAATGTGAATTATTTTCCTATTGTGCTTACCTGTTCTATGAAGATCAGCATGATATATGATAGATTTTTGAATACTTGTTATTTATACAAGTTGTGTAAAGTTGATATCAAAGCCTGAGTTAAAGTGATTTAGGTTGTTAAGAATGATGCCTAGACTTAAACTGTGTTATTTTCATATTAAGGGTCCCGCACATAGATAGAACCATTGGGGAGAAATATGATGGGTTAAGAGAACAGTATGTAAGGTAAATTCGAATTACGACTGACCAATGTAATTATGAATTTACAGGTACATATCTATACTTAAACACCTTATTATATTTGGGAATGTGATTATGTGATTATTAATATTCAGTAACCTGCAGATGGGTAGTCATTCTAGAAGGTCTAAAAGGATTACCTTCCCCAACCCAGATGATAGAGAGAATTCACCTGGAAATGCTCCGACTAGTGTATGTGAAGGTCGAGGCAGGGGAAGAGGTCGGGGTAAAGATCGTGGAAGGGGTCATGGAAGAGGAAGAATCAGTCAGTCTAAGATTCATCCAAACCTGGGTGAGTCAAATTCAAGAAATGTAAACCAAGAATCTATGCCACAGCCGGAGTATGTGACTCGAGATGTCTTAGCGGAGGAGATGAGTAAATTAAGAGAGACTCTAACATCTATTCTTGGGGTACTGGCTAGAGTTGAAACTGAAAGAATTGAAGTAAATCCCCAAATTCAAGCTACAAACAGTAAAAGGGTTGATATAAAGATCTGTTCTTGACTTGTAAACCCTCAACGTTTTCTGGGGAAAGAGATCCTGTCAAACCAATGTGCTGGTTGAAGGAGATTGTATCTGTGTTCAAGACCAGTAAATGTCCAGAAGAAGATAAGGTTAGATTTGCGATGTCGATGTTAAAATCTAATGCTTTATATTGGTGGGATGTGGAATCATTAGCCAAACCGGATATTTTTTGAACTATGCCTTGGTCAGGATTTATAAATAGATTTAACGAACAATTTTGTGCAAAGGTTGCAGTTAGACAAATGAAGGAAGACTTTTTGAAGCTAGAACAAGGCAACCGGACAGTATGGGAATATACCGAGAGATTTATCGAACATTCCCGGTTTGCAGAACACTATATTTCTTCTGAAGCTAGAATGGTTGAAAGGTATATATGGGGTTTAAAACCCTTAGTTCGGGAATTTGTAATTGCGATGAGTCCTTCTACTTTTCCCATGACAGTAGATGCTGCCGAAACGACTGAGAGAAACAAGAATAGGCAGGGAGAAGAAAAAGTGGTTGTAAAGAGAAAGTGTGAAGGATCTTCAACTAGTTTCTGAAGACCCAAGTTTGTAAAAATGGATAACCATCCTGTCCAATATGTTGGTGAAAGACCATGTCCCAGATGTCGTCAGGTTCATCAGGGTAACTGTAGTACTGATTAAAGGAAGTGTTACCAATGTGGTGCAATCGATCATTTATCCAAAGATTGTCCAGCTCCTCGAAGATGTTTCCAATGTAATTCATCTGATCATATTAGACCGAATTGTCCTAAGTTGGGAGCTCCACGATTAACCATGGGAGGAAATGCTCCAAGTACTCGTGAAAGACCAAATGTACAAAGAGGAGGACCGGGAGGGACGCGGGGACTATCTTTTCAAATGACCAAAAGCGAGGTCGAAGCAACTCTAGACGTGGTAATAGGTCTTTTCTCGTTAACTCCACATATGCTAAAGTGTTGTTTGATTATGGTGTGAACTACTCTTTTGTATCACCATTATTTGTGGGGTGTACATACATGAACTCTGTGCCACTTGTCCATATGTTAGTAGTTGATACTGCTAATAGTCAAGTATCTGTTAGCTATGTTTTTGATAATTTCCAAATTGAAATTGAGGGGGTGTGGGCTGGCAATCCGATTATTTCCAATTCCTATGAAAGAGTTTGATATTGTGGTGGGAATGGATTGGTTAGCAGAAAACCATGCCAGTATTACGTTTAATAAAAAGAAGATCTATATCAATTTTTCGGGGAAAGGGCCAATTGTGATTTATGGCAATCGGTAGGATCGTCATACCAGTTTATTGTCTGTTCTGAAAGCCAGAAAGTGTATTCAAAAAGGGTGTCAGGGGTATTTACCCTATGTGAACGATTCGAAGAGAAAAAAGGTTATGCAAGAATCTATTCATGTTGTCTGTTATTATCCTGAAGTATTTTTAGAGGATTTAACTGGTTTACCACCCGATCGGTTCATTGAATTCAGAATTGATTTGGTACCCGGGACAGCACCGGTAGCTAGGGCACCATATCGTTTGGCATCATCATAACTGAAGGAGTTGGTAACAAATTTGAAAGACCTGCTTGACAAAGGCTTTATCAATCCGAGTACTTCACCTTGGGGTGCTCCGGTTCTGTTTGTTAAAAAGAAGGACGGGTCTATGAGGATGTGTATCGACTACAGGGAACTGAATAGGTTAACTATCAAGAACAAATATCCCTTACCAAGAATCGATGATTCATTTGACCAATTGGTTGGAGCTAGTTATTTTTCAAAAATTGATTTATGGTCGGGATATCATCAACTTAAGGTTAAAGATGAAGACATCGCCAAAACATCCTTTCGAACTAGATATGGACATCATGAGTTTTTGGTTATGCATATTTGTTTAACCAACGCTTCTGCAACATTCATGGATCTGATGAATCGGGTATGTAACGAATATCTTGATAAATTTGTTATTGAGTTTATCGATGATATTCTTATATACTCAAATCTAAAGAAGTGCATGTCGAACATCTTCATTTGATCCTTGAACTTTTGAAGAAAGAAAAGTTATTTGCTAAATTGTCCACATGTGAGTTCTGATCAAGAGAAATACAGTTTTTGGGTCACGTTACTTCTGAGGCAAGGGTAAAAGTAGATCATGCAAAGATTGAATTAATCCATAGATGCAAAGTACTGAGAACTCCTACCGAAATCCGTGTAGATCATGCAAAGATTGAATTAATCCATAGATGGAAAGTACTGAGAACTCCTACCGAAATCCGTAGTTTCTTTGGTTTAGCAGGTTATTATCGGAAATTTATTCTAGACTTTTCAAGAATTATTGCACCACTAACCAAGTTAACTAGGAAGAACGTCAAGTTTGAATGGGAAGAAGATCAGCATAAGGCTTTTTAGTTATTAAAAGACCGTCTTTGTCGTACTCTAGTGTCATCACTACCATATGGATCTGAAGATTTGGTGGTATACAGCGATGCTTCGATGCTAGGTTTGGGTTACATATTAATGCAAAGGGGAAAAGTGATTTCTTATATATCCATACAATTGAACGATCATGAGAAACAGTATCCGACTCACGATTTGGAGCTTGTGGTTGTGGTATTCGCATTAAAGATTTGGAGGCATTACTTTGGGAACTAAATATTAGATTTTCATAAATCATAAGAGCCTTCAACACTTGTTTAGCCAGAAAGAGTTGAATATATGATAAAGACGGTGGATTGAATTGGTTGTGATTGTAAAATTATTTACCATCCAGGAAAAGCAAATGTGGTAGATGATAATCTTAGTAGAAAAGAAATGATTCGTATGATCAAAGCCGTTGCAATGAGTACGAATTTGATTCCGGATCTTCATAGTGAAATTTTGAGATGTCAAAGCGAAGCTGTCAAAGAAATCAATTTCAAAGTGGAAAGAGTGGGTAAAATGATTTCAATCTTGGTAAAGAAAGACAAGGGGATTCGGTGCTTCCAAGGCAGGATTTGGATACTGCATTTTGGGAATATCCGGGAGTTAATTCTGGATGAAAGTCACAAATCCTGGCATTCGACTCATCCAGGTACTAATAAAATCTATAAAGATTTAAAATCGTTTTATTGGTGGCCAGGATTGAAGAAAGATATTGCGAGATATGTGGAACGTTCTTTGACGTGTCTACAAGTGAAGGTTGAACATCAAAGACCATATGGGAATTTGCAGTCTTTGGAGATTCCTGTGTGAAAATGGGATCATATCACGATGGATTTTGTCATGAAATTACCACGAACCCCAAAAGGATATGATGCCATATGGGTTATTGTAGACCGTTTGATTAAATCTACACACACTCTACCGATTAAAGAGAATTATCCTTTAGAAATGTTGGCACAGATTTATATTGAAGAGGTTGTGACTCGAGACAGTGTTTCGTTGTCTATCATCTCAGATCAGGATAGTCAGTACCTCAAAGTTTTGAGAGAGTTTTCAAAGAGCCATGGGATCCCAAATCATATTTAGTACGGCGTATCATCCTCAGACGGATGGGCAGAGTGAAAGAACAATCTAGACTCTAAAAAATATGTTAAAATTCTGTATTATTGACTTCGGGGGATCATGAGAAGATCATTTGCCTTTGATTGAATTTTCTTACACCAATAGTTGTCACTCCAGCATCCAAACGGCACCTTATGAAGTTTTGTATGGCCGAAAGTGCAGAACGTTGTTGTGTTGGAATGAAGTGGGAGAGAGGTAGTTAACTAGTCCAGAGATTGTTCAGGTAACTTCTAAAAAGATTGAACAGATTCGTGAACGTATTAAGACAGCTCAGGACTGACAGAAGAGTTATGCAGATAAGCGCCGTAAACCGGTTGAGTTTCTAGTAGGAGATTTTGTGATGTAGAAAGTCTCTCAATGGAAGGGTGTTGTCAGATTTGGAAACAGAGGTAAGATCAGTCTGAGGTATATTGGACCGTTCATAATGTGTAAGCGGGTCGGAATGGTTGCTTATTAGTTAGAACTACCAGATGAGCTCAGCTCAATTCATAACACTTTTCATGTGTTCTAATTTACGAAAGTGTATGGCAGATCCGAGTCTGGCAGTACCGTTACCTGAGGTAAAATTGGATAACAAGCTAAACTTTATGGAAACTCCGGAGGTCGTCACTGACCGAAAAACCGAAGTATTAAGGAACAAAGAAATCAATCTTGTGAAACTTCAGTGGCATTTCCATAAGGGTTCAGAAGCAACTTGGGAATTGGAGTCTGAAATGAGAACAAAGTATTTGTGGTTGTTCAACTGATTGAATTCTGGGACGGGATTCTTTTAAGGGGTGGATAATGTGATAACCAGGATCCGGTTATAGAAATTGAGGTAATTATTTGGTTATGTGGTTATTTGTTTTATATTAAATTCATGATGCATGTATATGTGTATATGCATGCCTGGATATGTGAATGGTGTGTGAAGGGGGGGTTATTATTAAAAGTCTGCACCATCTTATTTGGAAAGGTATTTAAAGGAGAACTTTTTAGAAGACAGTCTCAGTTGCCATTTTTAGAAAAAAAGGAGAGAAAGGGGTGGACTCTGTGTGAATCACTAGTTGTGATCTTAATTTGTGGTAGATGATTTTCTGTGTTGCTAAATTTCATCTTCAAATTTGCATAAGGTGAGGTTTTACAGTAGGCTTTGAATTTAAATATGTTACTGCTGTTAAAATTCTGGTTTTTATATTGTTATGAATTTATGAACAGAAATGGTGTATGTATTTTCTAGTGTTCTTATGCTTGGTCCGATGAGTTCTTTATCGAACACAGGGTTGTCTGATGAAGGACTCTTATCGCACAAGCTTTGACCGGTAAGGACCTTCACTAGATGAATCTCTGTCTTGTAAGGACCTTACTCGGACAAGGTATTGTCCGGATTGGATATCTTATTGCCCAAGTGTTAACCGTATTGAGTATTTGTGATATTAAGTGTCGACCGAATTAGGTGATTCATCGCCCAACGCTTTATCCGGTGAGGATGTTTATCGGACAAAGCATTCTCTGGATTGAATGTTTATTTTCTAAGTATTGACCGATGAGGATTATTACGGTCATAGTGCTAATCGATGAGGATGTTATCGGCCATAGTGTTGGCCAGATAAGGACAGTTGATCGTACACATGTTGTCTGATGAAGAACAGTCATCGGTTAAGTATTTTTCGGTGAAGTGATGTCCGGTCAAGTGTTGTGCTGTAAAGTGATGTCCGGACAAGTGTTATCCGATGAGGACTAATATTACCTATTGTGTATCTTTTCAAATGCTGATTTTAAATTGAGAAGGGTTCTGTTTCTTTCAAAAACTATTGAAAAGAGTAAAATATTTTTGAAAGCTAATTTGAAATGACATTTGAAACTGGGTTTAGAACTGTGAAAGTTCTTAAGATAAAGTTTCATAAATGAAACTGTTTTGAGGTCATTATTGGCTAAAACAACAGATTTATCTGCAATTTAATGAGGAAATAAAGGTGGCATATCAAGGAGAGGTGTACCATGGGATAAAGGTGGCACATCAAGGAGAGGTGTACCATGGGATAAGGGTGGCATATCAAGGAGAGGTGTACCTTGGGATAAAGATGACATTTGTGAGATTTGTGTTACGTTTATAGCTCTTGTTGTCACATTCATAAGATGCGATAATTCTGAGTTATCATTTCTTGGTGACATAAATACATGGAATTATTGCGCTTATTGAAATGATAACAGTTATGTTATTGAGAAGGGGGAAATGGATTATAGTTAGAGGCATTAATTGCCATGATTTCGGATAAACAAATGTTTTTAGATATCGGACATTTCAATTTACAATTGTTCAAAAGGGTAAGTGTTTGATGAATACCCAAAGGGGCTTTAGTTGGTCTTCAAGACTAACCAGAGGGCCTCTGGTTGTGTGGGAAATCTTTTAAGTGCTTTAAAACTCATTTTGACCCAAAGGATCTGTATCATGAATTTAACAAGTATGAGCTCTGTGTCCGAGTTCTGTGTCCGAGCTCTGTGTCCGAGCTCTGTGTTCGAGCTTTGTATCCAAGCTCTGTGTCTGAGCTCTGTCTTTTGAACTTGACCTTGTATTATCTTTATAAGTTTAACCTTTTTAAATATCTTTTACAATTATAGTAGAGAACCAGTGGGGCTCTGGTTATGTCAAAATCTTATTTGTTCTTTTCTTTCCAACAGTTTTGGTCTAGACGGACCAGAGGTTCTGGTCATCCAGAGTGCCTTTGGGTAGTCGTGTATTTTTGTTTATCTTTGGAAGTTGGAGATCAGGGGCTATGGTTAACCATAGGAGCTCTGGTTGGCTTAGGGCCTGTTTGATAACAGCTTAATGAGTTGTATAGCAGATATGATTGATTCGCACAACAATACCTATGTGTTCAGTAAGAGCTTAATCGCTCAGACAAGAGCTGAATCGGTCAGCTACAAAACAACTCTCCTGTCTACTCAGCCACTAAATTGTATTTATTTTCCTCATTTACCCCTCTCCCTAATTACTCACATTCACCATTAATTTGAAAGAAACCCTACCGTATCTGCTCCATTGGCCGACTGCTGCTGCTCCATCGATCAGTTCTTCTCGTCGGTTTTTCTGCTCCATCGTTCTCCACATCAGCGTATGTCGTTCTTGATCAATTTTCTGCTCCATCTTCTTCGATCTATATTTCCTCTCAATCAATATTTCCTCTCATTCTTCATCGATTTTTTGCTCCATCTTCTTTGACTGTATTTCCTCTCTTCTCGATCTGTAATTAGAAAGGAGTCTCTGGAAGAACATCATTCATGTCCATGAACTCTTGGGATTTCCAGCCAACACCATCTGAATCTTGAACTAGAAGTTCTTGACCAAATACGAACCTTATCACAAGAAATGAAGATATAAAGAAAAATCAGAGCAGGGAAAATGAGATAAAATTAGGACAAAAACCCATGTGATGATTTATGGTTCTTGCAGTTGTGGCTACTGTCAAGTAGATGATGAAGTCAAACAATATTTTCCTTCTTCAACTTTTGACTGCAAGTGGAATAACTTGTTTATTTATGCCTAGATAAAGGAAAAATTAATACCAATTGATTTCATGACCAAAATCAAAACTAAAATGAAAATGGCGTAATAAAAGGTGGAATATTTTCTCAATTTTTTGTTTTCTGGATTTAATATATCACATTGACCAGAATATGTAATTGTTTTATTCAAATAAAAATAAAGATTGGGGTAAAATGGTCATTTATGACATTCAAACTGTTTATTCAGCACAACAGCCGAACAACAACTTATTTGTTAACTTACAGACAACTATATCAATACAGACAGTTATATCCATACAGGTCTTAACAGAAAACAAACCGAACAACCCCTTAGCTCTAGTTTTCTTTATCCTTAAGAGCCAAAGGAGCTATGGGTAATCCCGTACAGAGTGATACGAGAACCTGAGTGACATATCAATAAGAGGTGTACCATGGGATAAGGGTGGCACATCAAATAGAGGTGTACCATGGGAAAAATGTGGCATATCAAGGAGACGTCTGCCTTGGGATAAGGGTGACATTTGTGAGATCCGTGTTACGTTTATAGCTCTTGTTGTCACATCCCTAAGATGCGATAATTCTGAGTTATCATTTCTTTGTGACATGAATACTTGGAATTATTGCTTTCATTGAAATGATAACAATGATGTTATTGAGAAGGGGAAATGGATTAGAGCTAGAGGCATTAATTGTCCATGATTTCGGATAAACAAATGTTTTTGGATCGGACATTTCAATTTACAATTGTTCAAAAGGGTAAGTGTTTGATGAGAACCCATAAGGGCTCTAGTTGATCTTCAAGACTAACCAGAGGGCCTCTGGTTGTGTGGGAAATATTTTAAGTGTTTCAAAACTCATTTTGACCCAGAGGCTCTGTATGTGCTATACAGAGGCTCTGTATCATGAATTTAACAAGTCTGAGCACTGTGTACGAGCTCTGTGTTCGAGCTCTGTATCCGAGCTCTGTGTTCGAGCTCTGTGTATGAGTTCTATGTCTGAGCTCTACCTTTTAAACTTGACCTTGTACTATCTTTATAAGTTTAATCTTTTTAAATATCTTTTACAATTATAGTAGAGAGCCAAAGGGGCTCTGGTCATGTCAAAATCTTATTTGTTCTTTTCTTTCCAACAGTTTTGGTCTAGACGGACCAAATGACCTCTGGTTAGTCGTGTATTTTTTTATCTTTGGAAGTTGGAGATCAGGGGCTTTAGTTAATCAGAGGAACTCTGGTTGGCTTAGCTCTAGTTTTCTTAATCCTTAAGAATCAGAGGAGCTCTGGGTAATCCCGTATAGAGTGATGCGAGAACCTAAATGGTTATTTGCCATGTTTGGCTAGACAGATTTATAACTCTTATTGAATTGTGATATCTGAGCTTTGACTTTTAAAAGTTGAAATATATTTGTATGTTTGCAAAGATGATTTTTATAACAGATTTTAGTGGTTTTCACCCTATAATTGCAAAGAAAATGTATTTCTCACTAGACCTCAAGGTATAACCCTCATTTTGTGTTTAAAAAATATGCATTGCAGGTCAGGGTATGTCAAGTGATAAAGGGAAGGGAAAAATGTGAATTATTTTTCTATTGTGCTTACTTATTCTATGAAGATCAGCATGATATCTGATGGATTTTTGAATACTTGTTATTTATACAAGTTGTGTACAAGAATGTTACTTTTGAAAATTTTAAGTTGTAAATTTTGTAATTAAGTATCTTGTACTATTGGGACCGAAGTTGTGTTATGGTATTTGTTAATATATAAAATACATAATCATATGCAAATGTGGAATGTGGAGTATTTCAGAAAAGATTTACCGATGGAAATTCGTCGGTGATTTTGATTGTTTTTTACATAAATTTTTACTCATTTTCCTATTCATTCATACACATATATCTTATATATCAATTTTCTAAAATTACATTCAATCAACAAAAACCAGTTAGAAATTAACTTACATCGATAAATAAGACAAATTAATAACAAAGATAAAACCTCAAAAGATTATAAAAACAAATACCAACATCAATTCGATCATGGCTTTTTACAAACTCGATTCCCAACTGATAATAAAGAAAAACAATTGCATTCAACCAAACGAAAAATCCATATGAAGCTATGAGCAATATTGAAATCAGTCTAAGAACAATCTCTCCAAGTATGAAATAGAAAAAAGCACCTGGTTGGCTTGGTTGTTGATTGTTGCTGTTCAGAATGTCCAACAGCCCTGTTTTGGGCTGTGAAGTTGATGCTGGTTGCTTCTTGTCATTACGTGAAAAACTCTCGTTTCTTTGTTGCTGTCCAACAGCTCCAATCGAGCCTCAAAATTGACCTTTTTGCTGCTGAAAAACAGCCCCCCAAAGTCGATGCTTTTGTTGCTGTCAAAACAGCTCAAATCGTTGCTTTTGCTGCTGTAAACACAGCCTCAATCGATCCTCAAAAACATTGTTTATTTGATGCTCCAACAGCCTTTTCACGACAGTTGAATCAACCTATCTAAACATATAAATTGGAGCAATACAATATAAATGAACGAAGTCACATTGACCCACCCTTGAAAACATAATAAGAGGTCAAGTAATGTGTTACCATGAAGACATAGTTGTGAGGTACATAAGTAAACGAATTTGTGTAAGCTTTAGAACACCATAGTTTGTATTAGAACTAAGATGATCTAAAACTCAACATGCCGGGAGTTTACATAAATCTTAGAACACCATAGTTTGTATTTACCATCTGCGACTACATCAAAACCAAGTGAGAATTTATGTTTTTCGACCTAATTACATAATTTATGATCACTTTATCTAAATGTGTTGTAATAAGTTTATATGATGTTTTGGGGCGTCTTAACAAGTTTTTTAGGACATTTTTGATATAAAGTGTCGCATTAGCAGCTTTATAGGACACTTTTGAGAAAGTGTCCTATAAACTCAATTTTTTATAAGACATTTGTTTTTATATGACAGTTTTTCAAATAGTGTCCTATAATGTTGCTAATGGGACGCTTTATATTAAAAATGTCATAAAAAACTTATTACGACGTCAAAAAACGTCATATAAACTTATTACAACACCTTTAGATAGGGCGCTTTTTTCGGTCCTATAAACTAAGTCTTATAAAGAGTCCTATTAGAACGCTTAGAAATTGACAGTGTCCTATAAACCGATTTTGTTGTAGTGTCGGTCGAGAAATCACAGTGGGGTGGGGGTCTGTCAATTTTACCTCTAAAACAAGAAGTTCGAGAGGTTCTGGTGATAAAGCTAAGAAGACGGATGCAAGAAATCAAGCACGTTTTGCATTGATCTGATTCCGTGTGAAGAAGTCTCAAAAAGGAAAATTGGTTCAAAAGGATAGTTTTGATGTTGCACAAGTAGATAAGAAAAGAAAAAGAAGTACAAGGAAAATAAAGAACAAGTTGAAGAAAAGGAAAAGAAATAGAAGAGGACTACGACGATGAAGAAGAAGAAGAATTTAATAACAATAGAAGGGTTTATTATATGTCTCGGAATGAAGAAAATTTGAAATTAAAAATACCTGACAAAAATCAAAAATACGAAGAAAAATACGTTTGTTTGTTTGAAAAACCTCTTCTAACCTTTTTTTCCGATTATAACCGATGGAATCGTCCATTACGATACATAAGAAAGGTAAAGACAAAAGGCCTTATAAGAAAAGATGCGTCAAAATAATTTTTTTTTTATACATGCCAAAGTGATGGAAAACAAAGAATATTTTTTACATATTCTCCCAGTTTGTCAACTTTTGGGAAAATGATAGCAAGAAGGGTATCGTTGTCTACATTAAAAAAAACTCTTCCCAAAAAATCCAAAAATGAATGATGGTCATGAGTTTGGAGATAATCATAATCAACGAAGTGAGACATAAAATCAAAGAAATATTGAATTTTCAAAAGAAAACAAAGCTACGTCGGGAGTCAAGAATAAATTCAATTTACAGTAGCTATAGTCGGAGTAAGTTGAATTTATATCAAATAATGTCAAAAGCATGTTTGACTTCAATTTAGTTAGTGAATAACCAATTGACAAACTTAAAAGAAGTTATATCAATAACATCTAATGGATTAAGGGATCGTTTACTAAACACTTACTTAGTAAATATTTATCGGATACATTTTTTCATCGGATGAACATGAGAAGGGTCAAGAATCTTACCGGGTTAGAGGGATGAGAATGATGGAGAGTCTTACCAAGGTAAGCGCTTACCCACTAAATTGTTGCATTCGATATGTTTTGATATACTAAAATCTTACGCATCAAAATAAATCTTAGTGTTGACTTATATTGGTAAGCGCTTACCGGGTAACCAATAGGGTAAACGGCCTCTAAATGTAGGCTTGTTGTAATAATAAACAAAACAACTCATCTTTCATATATCAAAGTCACTCATCATAGTTTATTGTAACAAATGGGAACACAGTACAAGAATTAGATAACAAGAATCTTATTCATTATTTCAAACCACATTAAAAAGAGAAACATAAAACATGATATCGAAATTATTTGAAACCATAATAAAAATGTTGATGGAGATGAATTAATAGTTATCTGGATGGGCAACACCATAAGCCTCAATAGCCTTGAACGTTTTCTCATATATGTCCTTTTCAATTTTAAGAACCTCTTCAGACGGCTTCTCATTCCCTTTGCAGTTGTAAATGATTGTTTGCTTGAATATACTTCCTCCGTCGGCAGAAGGTACGATCGTAATTTGATTTGTGATGGAGTCTAATATGCCCATCAAGTTGTCACCTTCAAAGAATGAGTAGGTATAGCTGAAGTTGCTTGCATCAATAGCATCCACCTTATATTTCCCGCTTGTAAATGGGACGGCTGTAGTGGGTAAATCATGTTTACAAAGAAAACGTAATTAGTACAAACTGACAAAGATCATTGGCTTCGCAGAAATATAGTTATTTGGATAATGATGAAAAAGAACCACTGTCTAATGTTATAGTTTCTTACCATCACCAAAAGTGAAGATCTTTATGGTTCCGACACCTCCGTTGCCTTCGCTGGTCTCGATAGCTTTGAATACTTCAGGGTTTACTTTAGGTGCAATGGTGTCAAAATCACTGAACACCTTAAAAATCTTTTCGGCAGAAAATGATGAAGGAATCTCAATGTTGATGCTAACTGAAGTCATGATTTACTAATCACAAAAAAGATAGGAAAAAGGACGATTTGTTTTGCTAAAGAGAAAGGATGCTTTTGTTGGTATGAAATGTGAATGAAGTGCATGGTATTTATAGACCAATGGAATTGGAAAGAAAGCCATCAATTATGACTGATTGCTCATTGGGATAAATAACTTGAATATTATATGTTTGGTGTTGCAATCACATGTGAATAATATTTATTTGTTTCCGTCGTGTCATGTTCTAAGAAAGCTAGAATAATAATACTTCATTAATATATACAATGATTCATTATAACAACTTTAGCTAATCACACCATATGTATTATATATATATATATATATATATATATATAATTGATTTTGTTGTTTTACCCAGAAGACTTGTATATATGTGTAAGGATTAGTTTTCAGTCATTTTCTGGGTAAGAATTTCACTTTTTTTTTTCGAAAACTTTTGCATAAGAATAGTCTACAAAGTGAAATGAAGGTCAAAAAATACTAAAAAAATAAACCCCTTTAAAAAATTGGCTATTTATGTAAATTCTCATTTTAAAACCACATTAATATACAAACCATTGTTTTTCTAAAAGCATTTAATTTACATTTCTAGCCCTTTCAATTGTACATCTACAAAACCTTTGTGTAGGAATTCATAAAGAAACAATCCAATTAATCAAGATAYACAACGAGGGTCGTATTCATACGATTTTGCACTTCTCGACAAATATAATCTGTTTCATTATTCTAAGTGGTTATTCYATTTTGGGTAATAAAGAACTTGTTATTCTTAACTCTTGGGCTCAGGAATTCCTATATAACTTAAGTGACACAATAAAAGCTTTTTCTCTTCTTTTATTAACTGATTTATGTATCGGATTTCATTCGCCCCATGGTTGGGAACTGATGATTGGCTTTGTCTACAAGGATTTTGGATTTGTTCATAATGATCAAATTATATCTGGCCTTGTTTCCCCTTGCCAAACAACCACACATAAGAAATATATATATAGTTTTAACCTCTACATATATATTGTTAAATCTGTTATTGAAACGTATTTTATAATTATCGAAGTTAATTAATTAGAGAAATTAATTTTTCTAAATCGGCTTTTAGTATAATTTACTAATTATCCTTCTTCACCTATGAATGAATGAAAACTTACAAATTTACCATTAAATAAATTAAATCTGACAATAATAAATTTAATGGATAAGGTTGGTTAACAAAGTTAGTAATATTTCAATGGTTAACAAAAGAAAGGGTCTCTCTCTATATATAGGCACAATTATTTATTTGCCAAGTAATAGTATTAACTTTACTAGTTACATGTTAGAGACTGTGTATAGGATTGGATAAAACACAAGAATCGTGTTGAAAAGCACTTTGTGAATACAATGATTCGACCCTATTAGCTTTGGGTTCAGGAATTTCGTATTGGGATAATTCTAGAGTTCTCTTCTTGTTTCCAAAGGCTGTGAAAAATGATATAAATACCCAGATTCTTGTTTTACATATTTAGATGAGAGAATGAAAGATTATTGTTGGTTGAACGGTTACAACCGTTAATGGATAAGGTCAAAGAGTACTTATAACCGAATTTAAGTTCTGGAACCAACAGGTATGAGTCATCGCTAAAAACATATTCAACGATAAGTTCGTTGTTCAGCAACAGTGGAAACTTTTCAGCGACAATTGAAGGCTATTCAAGGACAGCTGATACCTAAAGCTGATTGTTGATTAGTAAAATTCCAAAGTCCAAGAACTTGGATCCAAAGGGGCTCAATGCTTCCCCTCAACCCCACCCGCCGATCTGTCAGCAGGACCACCACCAAGAGTAGGAATGGTGATTTGTTCCGACCCGGTGGGGAACCCAGTTCACCCGACCCGAATGGGGATGGGGATTTCCCGCTAAAACAGGTCCCAGGGCTGAGGATCCTTGTTTGAGGCAAACTGGGTTTAGGGCTAGGGCCGGTATTGTATCCCCCGACCTGCCTCGTACCCGGTATATTAATAGTACTTGGGCTTAGGCTTTGGACTTCACTTAAGCCTTCTATTGTTGGGCTTCACTTGTTGTTTGACTCATGGCCTGCTGTAGTCTGTTGGACTTGGAGTGCATCGTATGTGGCATAACCGCATAAGCCCTCGTCATCGTCAGTCGTCTCATCTCAGCCTCTCAGGACTCAGCGTCTCTGCCGATAGCCAATCGAGATTGTGTCAATAGTCAAATAGTTATCGTTACATCGCAATATCCCATCGAGGTCAGCATGTTGCTCAAACTCTTTTGTTAAATGGAACATTCTATTTACTTATGTTTAAATGCGTCTTCTTTGCAACCACTCTATGTCTTTCTATTTGTCTGTGGATAATTAGAACATGATAAAAGATTATTCCTCAAGAGCTTAAACTAAATTGGCTATTTTTGTTATTTATCACATTCGGCCTACTGCCATCTTTCTTGCAAATCGACAAAGTTACACACACTCATTCATATGTCAACCAACTTTTGATTGTAAGGTTATGCCATCTTTTTGTTTGTAAGTCGACTCACATAACCACACACACATATGGCACCAAGCTTCTGTAAGGCCGCCTTTGCTTGTAAGCTTTTGATTATAATTTCTAAGGCTGCTTTTTTGCTTGTAAGTCGACACACACCATATAATGGCTATGATTAGGCAACGTTGTGAATATTTGGTTTTGGGTTTTTGCCTTCTAATGTTTTATGTTATATATATTTCAAACTATATGTTTTTACTTGGTAATAAAAAATAATGTAAAACATATAGAAACTATTATTCACAGAAGTATTACTAAAAACATACAAGAACTTTTAGTCACTGATTCATAGAATCATAGCTATTATTAAAAACATACAACAACTATTTTACTTGGCTGCCTTTTTTTTATTAAAAACATACAACAACTTGAAGTTGAAGATGGACAGTCTGCCTCTTTGGTAGAAAAATGGTCATCCATTGAGCAGATAACTGGATTTTCCTCTATGAGATTGTGACTGAGGATATCTTTGCTTTTAGCATATAACACAGAAGATATTAGATGTAATGCTACGAAAGGACACGATAAAGATCAAACGACTTGTAATGACACCAACAGATCTGTAAGCATGCCTATGAGGTCAAATATTAGCCCTGAGACTGAACCATCAAACAAAAGATTGAAATATGTTGTCTAGAACCATTTTGAAGCAATATATATTGACGGTCTTCATTGATTTGCAAAATGTAAAAATTGCAATAAACGGATGACTAGTAGACCCAATGATGGGACGACACATTTGAAAGATCATTTTAAGATATGTCCTAGAAGAGTTACAAACGACATAAGCCAATATATTCTAGCTCGAGAGCAGACCGCTAAGGATGGAAAAACATATTTGTTAAGTAATTATAGCTTTAGTGCTGAAAGCTCAAGGGATGATTTAGCTAAGATGATCATTCTTTATGATTATCCACTTTCTATTGTTGAGCATCATGGCTTTCGAAAGTATTCAAATGGTCTTCAACCTTTATTTAAGGTGTCTTGTAGAGCTACAATCAAGTCCGACATCGTGAAGATATATGAAACAAAAATAAGGTTGTAAATTGCGATGTTTGTAAGAAAACAAAAGTAGGATTGCTCTTACTTTGGATATGTGAACAACCTGTAACCAAAACAAAGGTTACATGGCACTAAGAACGCACTACATAGATGCCAATAGGAAGTTACAAAATCGGATTATCATGTTATTTCTCATTTTAGTATTCTGTAAATCTTTATAATTCAATGTTAATATATTATTTGTTGCAACTTTTTACATGTGCCATATCCACACACGGCTTTGTCCCAAGTTATAGTCGAGTGCTTTATGGATTAGAACATTGACAACAAGTTGTCAATATTGACACTTGACAAATGTTCAATAAAATGATGCTTTGGTTGACAGACTCTTAGGTACTCTTACTTCTTCCTCATTAATTTTAAAGGGTAAGTTGTTTTACATGTCGTTGTGCGCATATCATTAATATTCTTGTGCAAGATGGGTTTTCTATGATTGAGAAAGCAATCAAGAATGTTAGGCATAGCGTCTCATTTTGGACATGTTCTGCTAAAAGAGCCCAAGACTTTAGACTCGTTGCACGACAACTAGGTGTAGATTGTGAAAGAGAAATAATACTCTACTGACGCAAACTCTTCAAGAGCATCATAAACTAGTTCCAATTGTTACTCCATCCTTCTCATCCATATATTGCTCAGCTCTCCAATCGCTGGTGGAGAATCATGCTTCACAAGCAGAGTCACTAACCAAACTCGAGTCCAGGCTCGATGAGGTTATCACTCACCTCCCTTCTCCAAATGAGGATAACAAAGAGGGGGATAAGATTGCCAATGAAGCTGAGTCCGAGAAGCTAGTCTCAAAGGCTGATGAGCTCCTCGTTAAGAGCAGTCCTAAGATCGATGCAGTTAAAGCTGGTAAGGATATGCCATCCTCTTCCCCCGCTAAAGCTAATCTTTCTATACATGAGGGGGAGATGGAAGAGGATGATAATGAAGATGATCTTCCAGACCCTGGAATTGACCTAGGCGATGTTGACGATGATGATGAAGATGAATTCTTCATCAAACCAAATCCCATGGCATTATCCAGGGGAATCCAGATCAAGGACTCGGACCCTCAAGGGGAGATGGCCCCTTCATCAGAGAACCAAAATTCTCAAGGAAAATGACTTGTTGAAGACAACCAAACAATTATCCATAACTCTGAGGGGGAGCTCAACTTTTCTGAGGTAAGCCTTCCTATGATCCTCTACACTTCTCAAATCTCTAAACCTGAACTTTCAACACCTATAACCCTCTCTTCATACATCCCTTTCTCAATCATCTCACCTTCAAATGATTCCAGCTCATCCTCTGCCATGCTTGATTCCCCAATCAAAAGGAATAAACCTTCAGAAGCTAAAGACATTATCTTGTACATACCTGAGTCTGATGCTGAAGACGGAGATGCCTATCTCAACATATCAAATAATCACATAATAATTACCTCAGTTGATAACCAGAATCTAGTTATTACTCCCTCGATATAGAAACCTTAAACTCCAGAAGTAACACTATCTATGGGATGCGAGTCCAGAGGAGATTAGAGTCTCTGCCAAAGAAAGGTTTCCACCTCTAGCCTTTAAGGCTTGGAATCTTCAGAGATCGTCTAGACTTAAAATATTCAAAGCTCCCCCTCAACATGATGCTCTTGTGAAGAAATCTCCAATAAATGATCAAGTAGTGCTTCGTAAGCTTTAGAGGCTCTAGCTTATCGACAAGAAATATTTCAAAAATGAGGAACTTGGAATGACTATCACCCAAAAATATCTTATTCTAATCGTAGACCTCGAAACCACCAAGTGTATAACTATGAGAGAGCCCCCTTATGAGATCCAAGGATGAGAATTAGACTTGGAAGTTCTTTGATCCTTGACAAAATTTCAACATCCCATTTCTGCTTGCAAGAAGCTATCTCTGATGAAGTGTTGGTTCAGAACTATGTGTCTTGATCCTTTGTTGTTTAGAAACATTGTCTAATGAAGAACGGGTCCAAAATTGAGATGAACTGAAGTCGTGGACATCTTGAAATCTAAAAATACATTTGATTTGAGCGTTAAGAAAAACATTCTAGAGTTTGACGTGTCTTAGTGCAATCCATAATACCACCTATCATTTCCAAAAAAAAATCTTTTGACCACAAAGAAGGCTATTGTCCAGCACCATTGCACCGACTTCTACATATTTCTGGTAATGGAAGATCTGGAGTTTCTATAAAATGAAAATATAAAATTGTAGATCAGCGTGTTAGATTTCCAAAGAACTTGATCTCACATTTATTGGTGCTCAGACGAGTGAGATATGCTAATAATGCCAAAGTTGTGCAAATCTATCAGCAGCTTATGCTATAGTATGTTCAAGCTCGTATCACCTTCTAGTCCATGTGCCACTTCTAAAAGGCTTTTCCAGAAATATTCCTATCTCTGGTACTTCTGGACATTAAGTTATGGCTACTTCTGGACATGACGTCATAGCTACTTCTGGTCTTCTTTTTGAAACTCAAATCAACGAAGAACATTATCATCCAACCATCTTATACCAACTTTGTCACTAAATTACACCATTATAGCTCTGGAGTTTGCAAAAACTCAAAACATAAATAGTGTAGAAATTCTGTTATCTGTTCATGGAGTTAGATTCATCTTCTCTAGAGCTTGAACAAATAAGATATGATTGATATAACACAGTCATGTGGATTTGTCTAGTAGCTTCTTCTTTAACGTGCTAGCATCTACTCGAGTGAACCTTCTCTAAGGCATGAAATACTCCAGAAGCTCTGGTCCTTCACTCAAGAAGCAGATCTAACTCGATGCGTAACACCTTTGCCTCAGCAAACTACATTTCACTTCAACGATACTTCTGGCCTTTCCACCTTTCGAATATGTGAAAACTCAAAACATGAAACTTGTATATCCGTCTGTTATCTATCTAGGGCCATTTAAATCGTCTTAATTGGTTTTGTGATGAGAAATATATGAATGACATAGCACAACATCGCAAATCTATCAACATCCTGTTATTGTTCATCGCCGTAAAAAATTGAATCTTGTTTTGCACAATAAAATCACAATCAAAGTGTTGATTTCAAAACTTTGGTTGCTGACATTGAAAATTCTTATTCATCATATCACTATATGAAACCAAATCTCTCATAAGCAATTCATCAAACATCTTGTGTGCATAAGCAGTTGTTAACAATTTTGCTTCGATTTTTCTTCCAGAACTACCATCCACATTTCAAAGCTGATGAAAATTTACTTGTCGAATTGAATAAGAACAAAATAAAAACAGAATTTAAATACAAACATAATCAACCACAGATTTGAATGGAATTGTCGAGAACGACTCGAGAACAAAGATAAAATGAATAGCATGGATCTAGAAATGAGATGAAATAAAATGGATTTAATGAGATGAAATTGAAAGATTGGATCGATTTAATTATGAATAATCAATCTTCTATGATACCAATTGTTGGATCCCATATCTCATATTGAATCAATGATCTAAACAAAATATGTAAAGCAAAAGCAATTGTAGATCAAAACAGTTTATAAATGGAAGAATAATTAATCCATATGAATAATAATAATATGATTAATCGTGGATACATGGATTGGAATGATGAGGGTACATGGAGATGCAAAGTTTCTAAAAACAACTCATATTCACAAACTGCAAAAGAGGAAGGGGACTCTTATTTATAAGGAGATACAAGAAATTACGATTTTCCTACTTTACGCCTTAGTTTTCCTTACTTTACAGATGGTTGTGCTTGGGGTTGACGGGTTGTGCTTGAGCGCCAACTAGGCTTACGAACGATTAAATTGTGCCTGGATGGCAACTATATGTTACTGATTTGAGAAGTCTTACCTGACTGATTTTATTGCAACTATTGAACTAAGAAAGATTTCTTTACTAGATCGAATGGTATAACCCTCATTTTGCTTTCAAAATATGCATTTCAGAGCAACAATGTTTAGAAGGTAAAGGAAAAGTATGTGACATTTTTATTTGTAGTTTCATGTATGAAGCTTGTAGACAAATTTTATGAAGTCTGCTATTGATCTTTATATTGTGAAGTTATATATTTTGGTATGAAGTTATTGATAACAAAAAGTTTATGGTAGCCTTCGGGCAATTTTAAAGTTTTATAAGTTGGGATCCAATGTAAACCCCCACTATGATTGTTGTATAAATTCCATATTATTTGCTATATGGGAATGCGAATTGTTAAATTTTGGGTTCAAGTGGACCTCCACATTGTGCACCAAGTGGACGTCCGAATTGTGCACCAAATGGACGTACACATTGTAACTTTTCAACCAAAAAGTTTATTTTCAACTGTTGAAAGCACTATGTATCAGATAACTTTACCGAGTGGACGTCCATTTTGTACTTTTTAGCTATGAGTATTTAATGTTGTTGTCATTGAAATGGTCAACATGTCATAGCTAAAAAACCATATTTTTTAATACCATCATTAGATTAGAAATATTGACTTTTACTAAAATGGACCTCCCTTCTTCTTTTTCTTCAGCGACTATGGCACTGACTATCCCATCAGCGTCTACCCAAGTTGTACCTTCCTCATCCTCTATGAAGAGGACACATTCTGAACCTAATATTGGTCCTCGTAACAAGACCAAGGCTTCTAAACCTAGGAAAACCAAAACCACTCAAGGCGGAGTTTCTAAACCTAGGAAAACCATTCAAGGTTCTTTATTTTGGGGAAAAGAAGTTCATGAATTTGTGGGCCTTATACCTCCATGCGGCATTGCTCTGTCAAGCTTCTGGTAAAGATCCACCCAATTTTGATTTACACATATAGTACACATGAACCAGGTCTGGTTGTCCCCACATCTGATGAGATCTTTGCCCAAGCCATGAAACAAGCTCAACTGTTTCAACCGTTAGAGGAATGGACTGGCGTAAGCACCATAGGACCCGAGGTTACATCTCATAAGCTTCCTCAGAAACTAGTCTCTGATTCTCAAGATAGAGACGGGGCAAGTCACGCCTTGGTGGCAATCAGTCGGATGCTACTAAAGATGCCTTAGGTACCACATCCTTCCCTACATCTTTTTTTACTAAACCGGAGCATTCCTTAGCTCAACTACTTGTTCATTTTATCTCAGGTCCTATCCTAGGCGCTGATAGGAAGGCAGTCTCTACCTAAGTAGAGAAGGTACCTAAAAAGTAGCCTCCTTCCACGAACACAAAGCTGCAATTTAGTTTACCAATCCTAGTCATGGTATTGGAAGATGTCCAAGATGTGAAGAAGAAGGGTGACAACCTTCATCAGTATGGTGCCAGCATCTATCGGCACACATCCTCCTTAAAGGAAGATGTGCTCAAGTTGAAGGTGGAGGTCTCTGAAAACTCCTCCAACATCAAGGGCCTTCAGAGTGCCTTCGCCGACATCTGAAGAGGTTAACACTCAGCTTGTTGAGCATGGAGTGTTATTGACACAAACTCTTCAAGAGCTTCAGAAACTAGTTCCAATTGCTACTCCATCCTTCCCATCTATATATTGCTCAACTCTCCAATCGCTAGTGGAAAATCATGCTTCACAACAAGAGTCACTGACCAAACTCGAGTCCAGGTTCGATGAGGTTATCACTCACCTTCCTTCTCCAAACGAGAATGACAAAGAGGGGGAGAAGACTGCTACTAAAGCTGAGTCCGAGAAGCTAGTCTCAGAAGCTGATGAGCTCCTCGTTAAGAGCAGTGCTAAGATTGATACAGCTGAAGCTGCTAAGGATATGCCATCCTCTTCCCCCGCTAAAGCTGATCTTTCTATACCTGAGGGGGAGATGGAAGAGGATGATAATGAAGATGATCTTTTAGAGCTGGATCTTCCAGACCCTGGAATTGACCTAGGCGATGTTGATGATGATAATGAAGATGAATTCTTCATCAAACCAAATCCCATGGCATTATCCAGGGGAGTCCAGATCAAGGAATCGGGTCCTCAAAGGGAGATGGCCCTTTCATCAGAGAACCAGAATTCTCAAGGCAAAGGACTTGTTGAAGATAACCTAACAATTATCCATAACTCTGAGGGGGAGCTCAAATTTTCTGAGGTAAGTCTTCCTATGATCCTCTACACTTCTCAGATCATTGAACCTGAACTCTCAACACCTATAACCCTCTCTTCATACATCCTTTTCTCAATCATTTCACCTTCAAATGATTCCAGGTCATCCTCTGCCATGCTTGATTCCCCAATCAAAAGGAATAAACCTTCAGAAGCTAAAGACATTCTCTTGTACATACCTGAGTCTGATGCTGAAGACGGCGATGCCTACCTCAACACCAAAAGATCCTCAAGACTCCCTGTGTGTTCAAGGGTTGAAGAAACTAGAAGGATGATACAACTGATAAATCCACTCGACCAGTTCAAAGTAAAATCCCTCTTCATATATCTGAAGGTGGTGAGTTTTATTTTCTCACTGATGCTGAGAAGGAAGAAGCATTGGGAGCTGAGGAAGAGCTTGAAAAGCATAAACAGCAAATGAAGGATAGCTTGGAGTTGCCGAATGCTCTTGCAAAAGAAGCTCACTCTTAAGGAAGGTTTGAGAAATATAATTCCATTGGTGCTCAATTCTTCTATTCAGAGAAGCTGAAAAAGAACATGAAAAGGAGTTGGCACTAATGAATGAAGAACTAAGGTGGTGTAGGGAAAAGATCAATGGACGACTGAACGAAGACAAAATAACCAATGTGATTATCTATGGACGCACCAAGGATGGTCAACTGCTAGTCTCAATGGTGATATTCAGAGAGAATAAGCATGTAGACACTTACTATCCTACCTTCCTTTATTAGTATGGATTCTATGAATGGCTTGAGATTAGGCATGCCATTCAGAGATCAAAGTCAAGATACAAGGAGGTGATCGAGCATGCACTGAACCAACTATTCGACATAATATCAAAGGTAAATGAAATCCCTCCTTTACCTCAAAAAGTCTCAAGGAAAAGAAGAACCATCATCTCATATATCGAAGAAGGGCTTTCTCACAAATATGAACATCAAACTAAGTTCTCAATAGATGCCCTTTTGGAGCATATGAAGAGACCTGACCTATCAATGCTCAACCTGACACTGCCTGAGAAAGATCCTTATGCTCCCAACTCAGTGCACACCAAACCTGAATATGGTCTTATCTTTTTAGACTATGATGGTGACCATAGGTTTCAGAGAGTATCTCAACTCCCTCTTCCCCCAGCTGAACACCTCGACTATCTTCGTTCCTCGATCAACGATGACATTTTTGGAGAGATGATAGACAGAGAGATCAGAAAGGAGATGCTGAAAAGAAAGACTCAAGGAGAACAAGTCCCCTTCTACATTTCTTTTAATGATCTAGCTGATAGTATTTCTTTTTTCCTTTTCTCAGTATATAGACTTTTAGCACTTAGTACTTAGACAACTTGTAATTTTATTTACATTGTAATCTTCAGTTTCAATTATCAATGAAATTTCAAAAATACTTTACCTTATCCTTGCTGAAAAAATATCCCTAAAAACAGTAAATGGGACATGAATATACGAGTTCCATTTCTCGTTTAAATTATTAATTAGTGATAAAATATCTTCCTTTACATTTATCAGCTAATATGCTTTTAGTGATGTATTTCTTTTTTATGAAATTTTATTTTCTCACTTGTAATCTTTTACAAATAAATGAATTTCAGCTTAATGCTCCTTGACATTGAAAAATATCCCACAAAACAGTAAATGGGACATGTACCTTTCAAGTCTCATTCCTTCACTGTAATACATAGCAATTTTTTTATGTTGCTTCGTCATCATCAAATAGGGGAAGATTGTTGATCCAAACTATCTCAGGTATTTAATGATGATCCTACATACTTAGTGAAAAATACTTGTTGTAAATTTTGTTCAGTTTCAACAAACATCTCTAAGTCTGTTCAGTGATTGCTGAACATACACTATAAACGTTTCGAAGAAAAAAGTATTCCCCAAAGAAAAAACTTATATCAAAGAAACCTTCAGCGATGTCAAAGAAGTAGCTGAAGAAAGAGACATGACAGTTTATTATCTGAAGTGGATACGGTGATAACAGAATGTCTAAATCAAAGTGTTAAATCTGACCCACACTCAGCGATTGCTAAAGAACCTTTCGAGATAAATTAATGTCAGCGATCAAATGAATCTTGCTCTACAAGATTAGTTTTTGTCTTATTCCTAATGCACAAAAGGACAATCTCATAGCCCTCACAAAAAGGGATACATACGGAGTTGCTTTATTTTCTCCAAACGTGCTTACCAACCTTGTAAAAGTCAACTGTTCATATGAAACTAAAAGCCTTCATGTCTAAAGACAAAGGACAAGTTCTCCACTAGAAGTTTGTCACATGGCTTGTACCATCTGACTTGCATTAAGTGCAATGAGTATAAATAGTTGAGAAGTTCTCTCTTATCGGCAACGCCTTCTTCTCCTTACTATATTCTTTCTTGTTTTTAATCTTATTTGTACTTAACTGAACTGTGTGTTTCTTAGATTGTTTAGATTAGGTCTTTACCTTTTCTATTTCCGCAACAATTTGTAAATTTTGTATTGATCTTCTTTTATCAATAAAGGAAATTTAAGATTTCGTGTGTTTTGTATTCAACTCCCTTCTACAAACTGTTACCTTCCAAACTCTTGTAGATCCGTTTGAGACGAACAATGACTTTTACCACAGTTAGTACTTACCGAGTAAATTGTTGCACACGATATCGTTTTGATGAACTAAAATCTTATCCGATAAGTAAGTGATAAACGCTTACCGGATAAATGTTTGGTAAACAGTCCCTTACAGGAAATTTATGCAAATAGCCATTTTATAAAATGACTTTCACATTTTAGCCACTTTACAAAGCCCTTTCTTGAAATAGCCAAAATTTAAAAAAAGAAAAAAAAGACCTTTACATAGACAAAGAATTTTCCACACAAAATTTATTATGAGGAAAAATAATTTTAAAAAAAAACTTTACGTAAAAAAGGAGAATTTACGCAAAAAAATGCTTTAAGATTTTCTGCATAAAACTTTTTGTGTAAAATCCCTTTTTTTACAAAATTCATTGTTTAACTCCTTTTTTTACCTGAAAATAAACTTTATGTAAAGCTTTTTTGTAAACTTTAGCTAAAAAAATGATTTCTAAAATGATTAAAAATTAATTCATTTTATAAAATGAATATTTATGTGAATTTTCTGATATTTTCTTTGGCTAAGTTGGTTTTTTTGGTTGTTTATTATATGGTTTACGTTTTCTCCCATTCATCTATGGAAAATACTTGTTTAAGTTTAAAGTCAACTACTATACCACCATGTCATTTTCCACAACAACCTGAATATGATAGTTATATTATTGAAATCTATCATCTTTTTGCTACGTTCATAATATGAAAGTCAACTTTTGACTTCAATTAAGTTTAGCGAATGACTTATTGGCTAAGAGAATAATTGATAACAAAACAATTTACCCGGTAAGCGCTTATCCGGATAAGAGTCGTTACTCGAGTAAAACTCTTCATCTTTATCATTGTTCTTACTGGGTAAGATTTTTGACCCTTGTCATATTCATCCGGTAAGGCAAATCACCCGGTAAGTGTTTACCGGGTAAGCGTTTAGTAAACGGCCCCTAAGTTTAGTAAATGACTTATTGGTTATATGATCGAGAAGAATCAAGAGAAAAATTGATAATGGAATTGATTTAAAATCGGATTTGAAATCAATAAAAAAACATCCTACCAGTGATTTTTTTTTTATTAACCTGGATTCAATCCGCTATGCAAGCCGACTAATCCAAGGGCAACTACAAGTTTTGTAGATAGCCCGGAGTCACCGCTTGCAGACTACTTTAAAAATGTAAATATGTATAAAACAAATTGACAAAAAAAAAATTAAAGAAAATTATTCCATATTCACTCATCATTTCTTATAGTAACAAATGCAACGAAATCAAAGGTAGTACAAAAATTACATAACTGGAATCTTGATCTTTATTCCAAACCACACTAAATCGAGAAACAGCAAACACGATACCGAAAGGATTTGAAATCGCCCACGATAGAAAATGTTGACGGAGAAAAATCAATAATTTTCAGAATGAGCAACACCATAAGCCTCGATGGCCTTGAACGTTTTCTCATATGTTTCTTTTTCGATTTTAAGAACCTCTTCAGATGGCTTCTCGGCACCTTTACAGTTGTAAATGACTGTTTGTTTGAATATGCTTCCTCCGTCGGCAGAAGGTATGATTTTAACATGATTTGTGATGGAGTCTAATATGCCCATCAAGTTGTCACCTTCGAAGAACGAGTAGGTATAGCAAAAGTTGCTTGCATCAATAGCATCCACCTTATATTTTCCGCTTGTAAATGGAACCGCTGCAGTAAATAGTTATATATGTTTAGATAAACGTACGTATAGTTATTTGAATAATGATGAAAACGAGTATGTAATGTTACGATTTCTTACCATCACCGAATGTGAAGATCTTAATGGTTCCAACACCTCCGTTGCCTTCGATTATGTCGATGGACTTGAAAAGTTCGGGATTCACTTTAGGTGCAATATTATCAAAATCACTAAACACCTTGAAAACTTTTTCGGCAGAAAATGAAGATGGAACCTCGATGTCGATACTAACGGAAGTCATGATGTATTAATCACAAAAGAAGATATGTAAGAGAGAAGATGATTATGTTGGTGTGATATATGAGTAAACTTTGTGGTATTTATAGGCCAGTGGAGTTGGAAAAAAAGCCATCGACTTTGACCAATTCGTGATAATTCAATTAAGATGAAAATTATATATATACATATATAGGTATATATATATATATATAGGTACGTATTTTTCTATTAACATGGATATCCAACCCGTTATACGAGCCGACTAATTTCAGGACGACCACCTGTTTTGCACATAGCCCGGAGTCAACGCATTTGAACCTCCGTGGCAACAAAGGGATTTTTATTTCTCCTTCGATTTAAACTTTGGGATCTCCTGGTACTTTTGACCTATGAAGTTAAGCTCAAACCAATCAGACACCACCCTTGTGGTTATAGGGTTGGGATTTTGTTATAAGTAATTATGGTGAGAACTATAAGAAGAGATTTTCATTCTAAGATTAATCATAATTGAATTTCAACATTAATGAGGTGCATTGAGATGCATCAGATCAATTTGAATCTAAAGATCAATTAACGAGTGAACATGAGATTAAAAATGATCAATGATTTAGATTTATTTTTACGCTTTTCACCATAACTTTCTTTCTCACAAATCCTTCGAATATATATATATATATATACACACACACACACAATACAGTTTTTGGCCTATCCGTCGCTAATTAGTGACAGGCCAATTAACGAGATAAATATGATCGTTTTTTTTTGTGTAATTTATTTTGCTCGAATTTTTATTTATTTTTCGTCTTTTTCCTAATTAAAAATAAGAGGGAGGGGTGAGATTTTTTAATAAAAAAGTTTTGTGACCATCTTGTTAATCACATCCATTAGATCATCTAATATGACGGTTGATAAGGTGTTTTTTAGTTTTCCATTTATTTGAAGTATTTCCTTAAACCTCCTACATAATATATATATATATATATAGAGAGAGAGAGAGAGAGAAAGAGAGAGAGAGAGAGGTTCAAATGAGAATGTTTAAATGTATGAGAAATAGAGAATGATCCTTGCCCGTTGATTAGGGTAATATGCTAATTAGCAAAACCGGTGGCAATATATGATCAATACATCGTCATCGTAGATCACAACAATGGAAGTCTGGTTGGCGATATATGATCTCAATCCCATTAACGCTTCTAACTAGCTAATCTAATCCGGTTTGAGGACAATTCTATCATCGATTTTTTCCTCGATTCTTCTTGATCATATATCGCAATTCTAGGTTAACAAGATTATCAAAAATTTTAATTCTATCTTTATCAAATCTCGTATCTTTCAATATGAATCCGAATATAGAAAGCAATCTTGAGCAAAATGTTGATTTTGATCCAAAAACTATAATGTTCTATGTGAATCTAAGATTAATATGTGAATCAATTAAATAGTTCATATGTCAATCATTCAGATTCAAATGTGAATATTTTAAATAGTTCATATATAAATCACACGAGTTCACATATGAATCGATTAAATAGTTCATATGTGAATCATACGATTTCAGATATGAACACATAGTTCATATGTGAATCACACGGGTTCACATATGTACATATAGTTCATATGTGAATCTCACGAATTCACATATGCACATATTTTAATTTGTTTGCCCCGCCTATTTATAAAAATTACAAAACAATTCGTTTATGTTCCGTATAGTTGTCATCATACAACCAAATTATCCAAAAATACATAATTAATCCCTCAAATCTTAATCATTAATTTGTTAATATAAATACTAAAATCACTTCTTTATTTCTCATATATTTATTTAACACACTTTTTAAATTAATCTTATGACTATACATGTAGTTGTTTGGGTTTATCGTCTAATGTTCCTGAGAAAGTCAGAATAATGTATTTGATTGCACTATCAGCCATCTGTTCATTAATATTAAATAATAATATCCTTTTCTCATTTAATATTAGTAAGATTCAATACCCTCTTATCATAAAAATTAACGAGGTTAGAGCCGTTTATTAAATGCTTATCCGGGTAAACACTTACCATGTAACATTATCTCATTGCATGAATATAGTAAAGATCAAGAATCTTACTTTTTAAGAGCGAGACAAGGACCAAGAGTCTTACCTGGTAAGTGGGGGAGACGACTCTTTCCACGGTAAGCACTTATCGGGTAAATTGTTGCCACTACAACAGAATCGGGTTTATAGGACACTCTCAATTTCTGAGTGTCCTAATAGACCTAGTTTATAGGATCAAAAAAATAAAGTGTCCTATTTAAGGGCGTTGTAATAAGTTTATATGACGTTTTTTGACGTTGTAATAAGTTTTTTAGGACACTTTTAATATAAAGCGTCCCATTGGCAACTTTTAGGACACTATTTGAAAATGTCCTATAAAAACAAGTGTCCTATAAAAAATTGAGTTTATATGACACTTTCTCAAAAACGTCCTATAAAGTTGTTAATGCGACACTTTGCATTAAATATGTCCTAAAAACTTGTTAAGACGCCCAAAAGCGTCATATAAACTTACTATAACACCTTTAGATATGACGGTTTATATGTTGGTTATATAAATGAAGTCCTATAAAACGGTCTATTGGTACGCTTAGAGATTGGGGTGTCCTATAAATCCAATTTTGTTGAGTGTGCATACGATGTCATTGGGGGACTAAAATCTTACATGGTAAGTAAATAATAGTTTTAAATTTTATCAGTAAACAATTACCGGAATAGTGTTTGGTAAACGACCCCTTAGTTTATTTAAACATGTAATATTTAAATTGATATATATTCTATAAATGTTTTTCGTTATTGAATAAGTATGTATTATTTCTTATTAAAATAAATACAAAATCAAAAATCACATTTTCTTATCGAGTAAAAATTAGTTCATACAAAAATGTTTAAAAAATCTGTGTTCTCTTCATACCACAAAAATATATTGAACCACAAAGGTGGTGGTCGATTGATTTGAGTTTGTGTTCTAAAGATTAAAAGTGTCGTGAGGTCTCAGGTTCAAGTCTAATTATGAATCAAAATCTCTTTGTAGCCATGGAGGTTCAAATGCGGTGATTCGGGATAATTGTCCTGAGATTAATTGGCTCGCATAACGGGTTGGATATCAGGTTAATAAAAAAAACAAAACAAAAAAGAGATTACATGTTGAAATACAAAGAGCATTTTAAAACAATTTTAATTTACATATTCCACCCTTGCATACTATTCTTTTTCTAGAAGCATTTTAATTTATACTTCAACCCCTTTCAATTGTATATGTATACCGACCACCTTATCATGACCATTAAACTAAGAAAACGTATATATGTAACATTGATTTTTAGTACCTATGGCATGCCTATTATAGTTGAATAATTTTAATTAAGTGGTAAAAATACAAAATTATATATATATATATATATATATATATATAGTTGGATTCATGTGAGACCCGTAAGACCAATTTATGTTCATTGATCAATTTTATAAGTATATGATCTAATGGTCTAAAGTTGCACGGTGACAATTTTGTAATTATTGAGAAGTCTCGTGGCGTTTATGAATGTTCAGATTTGATGATTATAGATCTAATCCAAGGGATGAGAATTGGTCATACGTGTCTTACGAAAAACTATTGGTCTCACGATATATATATATATATGGCTTGAAAAACACGTAAATAATAAACAAAGAAATAACAATAGATAAATGAAAACCTAAGACTAGTTAGTGGCCGGGTTGAAAAATGTCACATAAATAGGTGGCTAGACATATAAAGTAAGAATTAATAAGACACTCCATAACCTTAAAAACTCTAGCTACCTCTCCAATGTCTCCACTCCTAATTTCACCAAAAGTTCAAACTCTCCTCTTTCCACCTAGGCTCCAAGTCTCTATATCATAAGGATTTGATATAATTGTATATGTATTGGGATCGACCTAGAACATCGTATACTCCTATGTGTATACATAAGAATGGTTTTGTAGAAGTTGTCATCAAAAGGCCATAGATGAGAGCTAGAGCATTGATTATACGAACCAATTTACCTATATCATTATCTTGCAGTATTACATGGTTCATTTTTAAACTCGCTACTAGTCAATTATTGTCATGCCCACCAGCTAATAACTGGATTAAGGTTGATATTTTATATTTAAGCATAATTTGGTTGTGCAGAATATGTGTCAATTGTGACCCCACCATGCGACAAAATGGATCGTCAAAAACGATTATCTATATGTTGGATATGAACCCTAACAATTATCTGCTAATTAGAACCCCTGACGGATGATTTTTTTTATTGTAAAATTTGTGGATTGTCAATGTGGTGAGACAAGTTACCATCACATAGAGGGATAGGAAAAATGGTTTTCCAAAGGGAAGGATAAGAATTGTCATTGAATTTTCCCATATTATCTAATTATGATCTCGTAACTTCACAATGTAAATTTGAGGTAAAACGAATCAAGGTTGATACTTGATATGTTTAATGTTACTCTAAAAGTGACAATATCACACATACTAGCTACAAATGTACTCGAAAGGTTAAAAATACCCAAATAGGGGAAGAACACCACTGGAGAGTGTGTTGCAATGACACATTGTGGATGTGTGGTTGATGATGTAGCTCCTAAACGGAAATGGGGGAAAATACTTGGTCTGATAGACACATCTAAAGGAAGAGAAGAGTAAGACAACTATTTATCAGCAAAGAGTAAGGCACAACTATTTATCAGCAATACATAAACCTCTTATGTCTCTAATTATTGCCATATCCATGAATAAATACTAGAGGATACTCTGAAGTTAATACTGGTTCCAAAGAACAAAGAAATCTCAAATGGGTTATGTGAGTGCACATGAGTCAATAGACAGATCATACATACTTATTGATGATATATTTGCATATACTGTTGCTAATGAGATGATAAAGCACGATGACATGGAACCAAGATTAGTTGAAAGATGTCAATAAAGAGAAGATTGGCCTAATTATGAAGAACCAATCCAGAAAGAAGTATTCTTTGACAAAAGAATGGTTAGGTCCAGTAGTGCTAAACCACCAAGCGTAAAGTCAGTAGGACATAGATGATTCTTTTTCAGAAATTATAATGAAAATATTAAAGTCTTAATGTATAAGGTTCTCTTTTGGTGCAAGGTTTCTAACAATGCCCTCGATACTTATTCATCTCATGATGGACGTTATAATGTTCCACTATTTAACTAGTCTTATAGTTTCAGAAGTATAGGAAATACAATTCATGGATGTGGTTACTACATATCTCTATGGGGATCTAAGATTTGGATATTATATATATATACACACATATGAAAGTGTTTGATAGTGTTACATTACGTAAATCAATTAAGTCTAAAACATGGAGTGTGCTTACAATAAAATTGAAACACCCACTTTACAGATTAAAAAAAAAATCTAGGCGGATATGATAAACCCGCCTAAGTGAATACTTAATTGGGAAGGGATAAAAGAATAATGAATTGTGCCCTTGCGTTCTTATAAAAAAAATGAGTGCTAGATTTTCAATTGTTGCTCTATATATCGATGTTATGAACATAATAGACTACTTTTCATGAAATAAGAGAAACTACAACCTACTTGAAATCTGAATTTGAGATGAAAGATCTTGGAAAAACTTGGTTTTGTCTAGTTATTTTAATGAGGACACCAAGCTTGTGAAATATTAATCCACTGGTTTGAATATGTCGAGAAAATGATTAGGCAATTTAATGTGGATAAAGCGCATCTAGCTAACACTCCTATGATGGTCCAAGTGTTGGATATAAAAAAAAGATCATTTCTTCTAAAGGATGATGGCGAAAAGCTCTTTGAAGCTGGAATTCCATATCTATGTATAATAGGCACATTATTGTACTTAGCACAATACACTTGACTGTATATTGTATTTCTCAGTGAACTTGATAGCTAGATTTAGCTCAGCACTGACATAATGTCATTAGAAAGATATCAAAAATATATTTTGGAACCATTGTGTTTTTAACTATTTTGTTTTGTGTTTTTAACTGTTTGATAAATTTTTAAACTGTTTTGTGTCGTATAAACTGTTTTTCATCAATTTTAACTGTCTTTGACTATTTTTAACAGTTTTTAACTGTTTTCAACAKTTTTGACTGTTTTTACTGATTTTTGACAGTTTTTCGTCAATTATCTGATTTCTTATCAATTTTTGTGTTTTTTTTTCTGTTTTTGTTTTTGAGCTTAATTGTTTTTTATTTATTTTAACTGATTTCATCGCATAGATCCTATATCTTATCAATCTTATTTTTTTAATGGCAGATATCCTAAAGAAGGAGAATCAAGAGATGAGAGTTCAGATTATTGAACTGAAAAAGAGCATTGTGAACTATAAAGAGAAATACATAAATATATTTTCTAAGAATTATGCTAATGAGGAATATATTAAAGATTTGAAAAGGGAGCATAAAGAAGTATTGGAAAGAGTTGAGAATGATTCCAAGTATCAGATTAATAAATTTGAAAAATCCTTGGATGATGTCAAAAAAGAGTGTGAAGAAGAGTTAAAAACATGGAGTAAATCTAATAAAGATTTGTTCAATAAAATCCAAAAAGTTCAAAATGAATTAAATGCTGAGAGGAACTCTTTTGGGAGAAAAATTACAGAGACTGAGAACTTTACTGAGAAAATTCATAAACATGAGAATGATTTGATTGAGTTAAGGAAATTATTGGAAATAGAAAAGGAAAAGGTTTTAGAGGCTGAAAAGGTTTTAAATGCTAAAAGGAAAGATACGAAGAAAGAAAAGAAGAGGATTATGGAAGTTGAGAAAATATTTGATTCTGAACGAAAATCCTTTGAAAATAAGATTAACTCTCTCGAGCTGGACGCAAAGATGTTGTTAAAGCAAATCTCGGATTTTGAGCAGTTGATCATCTTGTAACGAGTCAAGAATGATAAAGAAAAGAAAGACATCTCCGAAGACTGTCAGAGTCAATTATAGAAATTGTCTGAAAGCATTGATCTAAAGCAAAAGGTTTAGACGAAGAGAAAAAGCAATTTGCCCTTGAGAAAAGAAATACTTCAAAGAAGTATACAGCAATTGCCAAAGAGATTGCAAATAAAAAAAAGTGGCTTGACATCGCTTCGGAGAATGACAAGAGCAGCTCAGATGAAGAGAAACGAGAGTTGATAAATCAAAAGAAAAAGTTTGAAATGCTATAGAAGGAGTTAGAAGGTAAACTCCTGGACACTACAAGCAAATTGTCTAATCTAAAGACAGACCTTGAAACTGAGATGAAGATGAGAACTGAACTGAAAATTAAATTTGATTTAGTTACTGCTGAAAGAGACCAGCTTTTACTAAAAGTCAAAGACTTTTCGTGTGCTCAAAGTTCAACTAGTTCTCCTTCTCAGTGTAAAACCAGCTTTTATGACTGTTCCAAATTGAACAGTTATTTAAGTAGTCCTAAACATACTGTTTCTAAGAACTATTATCGTTCTTCTAATCAGTATTATCAAGGGTATGTCATTGGATCACCCAATTACTCTTCAAAGATTAAAAGCATTTGGGTCAATTAGTCTGAATCTGTTTTATCTCAGAACTYTGTTGTTACTAACAATCTTCCTTGCTTTTTGAGATCCACTTCTGATTTGATTCATCTTAGCAAGAGAAGAATCATGTGCTCCACATGTAAATCAACAGATTTTGTGAATAAGAAAATCTATAACAGATGGAGTACAAACAACAGATATCAGACTAATTCGAATGGTAAGAACAGGTATGATCACAATTACTGGTACGGTTCATATTTTATTCCTGATCATCCTGTTAATAGTGCTGAAAAGAAAATATCTTATAGAAATAAATGGTTTGGAAATTTCAACATACCCCAACCCGATACTAACAAAATAGGACCCAAGTTCATTTGGGTACCAAAATCTACTTAATCTGGTTTTGCAGGTGTGTCAATTTTGTGGTGATCAGAATATCATTTCAGTGATACACCAATGYAGGGGGAGTTGTAATTTATTCCAAACACGCTTCTGAACATTTCAGTTCAGGACACGTGCTTTACCGAGTGTGGTTTCTGAACACTCAGTTTAGAACCCGTACTTAAAATGTTTTCTTCAAATTTTTATTTTTTTTGAGCTTAACCGAATCATTTCTATAATCTACTTTCTAGGGGGAGTCTCTACCAAGTTCAATAAATGTTTTTGGAAAATGATTTTTTTGTAAYGAGTATATTTTCTGAACAGGTATTTCCTGAGATTTTTACTTGTGTAATTTCTCATCGAACATAACTCCAATACTTGTTTCAGCTATTCTTCAAACTGTTATTATCACGTCTCTTATACGAAAATCTTTTTCGATGATAATACACTCGTTTGTAWTCAAATATTGTTTTTCTGATATTTTTTTACTTTGATTGATATACATTCAATAATTTTTTTTTGAATATCAGAATCTGTAAACTCGTTCTTACAGATCTTCATTCATTTCTCTCATATATACAGAATAATCTGATCGTTGTCGCATCATTCTTTCGTTAATTGTACTTAAAGCCAAATTTCTTGATCAATTTTTATATGATTATTGTGCTTTAAAGAAATAATATTTTTGATCAATCATTGTGATCATCTGAGCATAACATATAATTTTAGGAGGGACTGAGTGCTTATCAGAAATACCTCTAGGAATGTCAAAACCGACAGACCTACCCAAGAGGACAACCATATCTGAGTGAGCTTAAATACAAAAGGGTTTGTGTGCTGAGACTAAAATGAAAAAGAGAGGGGTAGTTGTTGTGRGCTAAAAGAATTGACGAGAGTTGTGTCAGGATTAAAAGAAAATGAGAATCCTGTTCCAAACTTATATAATCCGGGCATACCACATAATCTATTAGTTCTCTATTTTTTGGAGACTATTATTGAAAAAGGCAAACCCAGGCCAATTCTTGTCACAACCCCACCAGCTACTCATTTATCTCTCAAAAGATAAGTGTTTCAATAACACTTGGGGCACGTGTGATAACCAGACCCTGGTTATTACCCAAGGTAAATGGTACGTGATTATCTGATTTAAATGATTATGTGATAGCATGATAATTTGATACATGCTGGTATGTGGATTTGTGCAATTAATTGGATAAAAAAAAAATATATATATATATATATATATATTTGCAAAATATGTGCATGGATGTATGCATGGAAAAGGTATGC
>NC_037542.1:810627-812664 GCF_001531365.2 Cynara cardunculus var. scolymus | reverse complement strand
CAAATTCCTTCACAATTCTTTCTATCTTTTCGTTATACGCTCGATGCAAAGATTCATTACATTTCTCATTAACATAATTTTGAAGTTTATAGTTCTTATCCAGCTCATCATACTTTGCTCGCAATTCTTGATTCTCTTGCAAAAGAATATCTGCCATATTTAAAAAGATGATCAGTTAAGGATCTATGCAGTGAAATCAGATAAAAAAATAACGAACAGTTAAGCTCAAAAAAAATAAAAAAACACAAACACTGAAAAACTCACGCAAAAAAAAAAAACAAATAGACAATGATCCAAACGAAAATCTAAACACAGACAAACTAAGAAACTAAAAACAGTCTAAAAACAATAAACCAAGTCCAAAAATCTGAGTCTAAGTCCAAATCACACCAATCCAAGTCCAAATACAATACAGAAATTACACTAATTTAAGCAGCTATGAAGACAGTTAATACCAAAAACAGTTAAACCTGAATAAACTGCTGTCTACAAACTCGAAACAGTTACCAATCTGTTGAGTTGCTGTTTTAAACCAGAAATATTCCCAAAACAGTCAATATCACACTGTGTTAAAGCTGCTGTTTTAAAGACTGCTGTTACATGCACACTGTGTAGCTGCTGTCTTTATGTCTCTTTGTTGTGCTGTTTTATCAAAATGCACACGGCTGCTTCAAACACCAAGATGCAAACACAAATCCTTCTGTTGCTGCTTCTTAGTTGCTTAAGCTGTTAAGAACTCTGCTGTGCGGCTGCTGTGTTGTTTTGAAGATGCGGTCTGTGTATGATATTGAACAACAAATAGAACAAACACACAACAGAATTAGTTACACAAAGAACTTGTTTATGCACACAGTCACTTGTTTATAATGCTGTTACCAACACATCACAGCACACAACAGAATCTAACAAACACGAACCAGTTACCTGCACTGTTAAGACCCAGCTAATAACAAACCTTTGCTTCTGCTGTTCTTGTTTCTTATTGCTGTCTAAACAAAACACTTCTCTGCACACTAAACCTCTTATACCAGACAACTTAAACTGCTGTCAATAGAACATAATCTGTAAAAAAAATTTTGTCTATATCTAATCACAACAACAAGTCTGCGGTTATGAACTTGCTGTTACACCAAACACATTCCTTCACACCAACTTCTTGCTGCTGTTTTCTCCCTCTCCACACCAATACAGCACAGCTACTAATGACCGGTTGCAAACTAAACCTGCTGTTTAGCTTAAAACTGTTACTATTCAAACAATCAAGTACAAACAAAACAAGAAACAGATGTAAACCAGAAGGAACAGCAGTCTAAAACCTGATTGACATCACAAAATGCTTTTACAATCAATACAATTAAAACAATCAGTGATATAGGTGAGTCCGATTGATGATATAAGCAATTTAGACAAGGTTAAATCTTGAACACCTTAAACTCATACTTCAAAATTGAACAACCAGAGATCGATTTAGAATGAGCGGTTTATGAAACCGGACAAAAGAAAAACTTCAAATGAAATCAATCACAACAAAAGCTAAACCGCTCAATTGAATATACGGAGAACCCTAAATTGCTCAAGTAAAATCTTAATCCGGTCAAAAGTAAAACTTAAACCGCTCAAAATTGAAAACCAAGACTTACCTGATWTGAACGAATCCGATGAAATAATGTGAAGTTTAGTGTAAACCGCTCAAAGTTGTGAAGAATCCGCTCAAATKGTGTGCGGTGTAGATGAATATCACTCACGAAATCTTACCTGCTGAACCCTAATCCGGTCAAGTGGTGACCGGTATAGCTTGAAATCCGCTTGATGAATACCGGTCAATGAATGCTTCAAGTGATGAGCGGTGAAAATGAATACCGGTCAATGAATGCTTCAAGTGATGAGCGGTGAAAATGAATACCGCTTGAAGTTTGGTAATTCTTTGTGCGGTTTGGTTGTAGAAAATTGAGAGCAGAGCAATGAAGAATAAACTCTTTAAGCGGACTCTTAGTCCGTTCAATGAAATGGGCCAAAAATGGACAAGCCCAAAAAAAA
>NC_037542.1:804963-810572 GCF_001531365.2 Cynara cardunculus var. scolymus | reverse complement strand
AAAAAAAAAAAAAAAAACTCAAACTAAAAAAAATCAGATTAAAACTAACAAAAACACAAAAAACTAAAAGAAATTAAAAAAAATGGATCAAAACACTGATTTATGAAAAAAAAAATTAAGAACACGAAAAAATTTTAAAAACCTAAAAACCGATTAAATCTTGATTTATTTTGATCAAATCACAAAAATTTGTGAACAACAAAGATTCACAATTCAATTTCGAACATATTGATCATGTTTTTAACATCAAAACACAAGATTTTATGAGAAAATCGGATCAAAATAAAAAAAATGTCAAGAACACGAAGAACGCGAAAAACAAAAAAATTCAGAAAGAAAAAAAAAAAAAAAACTTATCTGATCGATTTCTTCATTCTGATTTCTTGCATTCCAGCTCTGATACCAATTGTGTGTCCACAATCACTGATCAAACTTCAATATCAAGCTCACATCAATGGCAGATTCATGGATTTATCATTCAAGAACACTATGAACACTTTATGAATATTGAGAGGAAAAGTCAATCCTCTCAATTCAGTCAAACCTCTTATTACTAATCTGAATATTACAATTAGCTCTACTACCCAATTACAAAGATTACCACCTATTTATATGGTCAACATATTAATACAAAGTCAAAGTCAAACTAGTCTAAGAAAGTCAAACACGCTGACTTTACAATTATAGACTAAAATTAATCTTTCAAGACGAATACAATTAATACTGATTTTTCAGTCCTAACATCATGTGACCCAAAACAATTCCCTCTTGTACCATAAAATGACATTTTTCCCAATTTAAAATCAAGTCATAGGCCTCACATATATCCAAACTCTTCTTCAAATTTTCAAGACAATTTTCGAAATTAGTTCCAATAACCGAAAAATCATCCATAAAAACTTCCATAGTGTCCTCAATCATATCCGAAAAAATATACATCATACATCGTTGGAAAGTGGCCGGAGCATTACATAAACCGAATGGCATACGTCGGAATGCAAAAGTTCCAAAGGGACAAGTGAAAGTAGTTTTCTCCTGATCTTCGGGTGCAATATGGATTTGGTTGTATCCCGAGTACCCATCCAAAAAACAATAAAACTCCTTTCCGGCCAACCGATCTAGCATTTGATCTATGAAAGGCAAAGGTGTTAGGACTGAGAAATTAGTATTAATTGTATTCGTCTTGAAAGTTTATAAATGTTCTATAATTGTAAAAGTCAGCGTGTTTGACTTTTCTTTAGAGGTTTGACTTTGACTTGTCTTTAGTTTGTTGACCATATAAATAGTGGTTAGTTCTTTGTAATTAGAATAGGAGAGCTTATTTTGTAATACATACATAAATGAGAGTTTGACCAGAGATTGAATATTTGACTTTTCCTCTCAATAGTGTTCTTGATGTTCTTACATGAAATATCCAAATCTGCCATTGTTGTTATGAAGAAATGAAGATTGATCAGTGAATTTGGACTTCACAATTGGTATCAGAGCAGGATGCAAGAAATCATAGAAATAAATTGAAGATAAGTGAAAAAAAATTTCTTTCTGAATTTTTTTTGTGTTCTTCGTGTTCTTGATTTTTTTTCCGATTTTAATCCGATTTTTTTCATAAAATCTTGTGTTTTCGTGTTATAAATTGGATCAAAATGTTCGAAATTGAATTGTGAATCTTTGATATTCACAAACTTTTGTGATTTGATCAATTTTAATCAAGATTTAATCGGATTTTGTGGTTTTAAATTTTTTTTCGTGTTCTTGAATTTTTTTAAAACCAGTGTTTTTGATCCATTTTTTGTTAAAACTTTTTTAGTTTTTGTGTTTTTGATAATTTTGATCTGATTCTAATATTTTAGTTTGGTTCATTTTTGTTAAACCGTCCATATTTCAAGCCCAGCCGGTTTAGGCCCATCTCTTCATCCAGCCTCTTTACTAAATCGCTCAGGTAAAGCCTCTTCTAAATCGATTTCAGTTTGAGTGGATAAGGGATAAACCGCACGCTCTTTGGCCGGATTGTTCACCGCTCATCAATCGAAGTCTAAACCGCACAAAACATCAACGGATTATTGAGCAGATTCGTAGCAGCTTTGAGCGGTTTACACTAAACCGCATATGATTCAATCAAATTCGTACAACAGGTAAGTCTTTCATCAATCTCAGGTTTAGGATTAATATTTGAGCGGTGTTCATCTAAAACGATCATCTCTTGATCGGTGTTCCTCTAATCCTATCAACTCTTGAACGGATTTGTGACCAGATTAGGTTAACTCTTGACCGGTTTAGGACTTAGAAATTCTGTGTATAGAGGTGTCCGGACTTCTAAACCGCTCAATTTCACTTTCTCAGAATTTTAATTGGTCATTGTTTCTTGATTCAATTTGGGAAATTGTTCAATATCTTGGCAATAATTGATTCCTTTTTGACTATTTTCATTGGATTTCTTATTTGTTCAACCGTTTATGTGTTGGTATCATTGTGTTTTTTGAGAATCAATTGTATGAATTCTTTAACAGCAAACTCTTCAAGTTTTTGAGCTGTGTGTGTTCTTGAACTGTTTGATTTGGTTCATCTTGATAGCTTCTTTCAGCTAATCAGATTGGTWACAGCAGCTGTCAGGTTTATTTTCTWTTGCTATCCGGATTAGTTGACARGTTTAGACTACGRTTAACAGGTTTAACATTCATGYTGTCYRGTTTAGCTTTTAGTATTGACAGGTTTAGAGTCATGCATTAACAGATTTAAGCTTCAAGTTTCATCAGGTTCTTTGAAGGAATTTTGAGTTCAATCTGTTTTAGCTCCATAGATCTTGTTGTTTGATTTGTGCTGTGTTTGCTATTTGAGAAGAAGCTTTGAAACAGCATCAAGAAAATTTGTATTGTGCTGTGCTGTGATGTGTTGGTGTGGAGACTGCAATTAACAGCAGACTTGCTGTTGTGTTTGGACAAAGAAAAGTTTGTATTTGTTATCTGTGTTGTGGTTTTGTTTGCTTCAATTTTAACAGCAACTGTTTAACAGCTTCATTTTTAAATTGTTTTAAGCAATACTGAAACAGCAACAAGAACAACAATCTAGTATATGCAGGTTTGTTCATAGCTATTTTGAGCTATTACAATATGTTTTGAGTTTCATATAGTTGTGCGCAGGTGACTGTTTTTTTTTGTGTGTTTACAACAGAAGAGGTTTACATCTGTTTGTTGTTTTTGTGCTTGACTGTTTTGGTTTTGTTATTTTCACAGCAGCAAGGGTTTACACAAATACATTGCAAGATTGATAGTCAAGATTGGTGCTTGAAGCAGTAGCAGGACTTGATTGTGGTCTGAGTGTTGTTACTACATTTGCCTAGCAAAGATTTTCTGTGTTTGTGTGTTTGTTCGTTATTGATTTGTTGTTTTGACTTGACACTGTTATCTGTGTTACACTGTGCAGCAAGTATAGTTTCCTTGTGCAGCATTGTGAAACACTGTGTTATACAGCTAAACAACAATCTAAACAGAACAACAACAGCAACAGAACTTGCTACAGCCAGCTGTTCAAAATCAGTAGCCTGTTGTATCACGATCATCATAACCATTTTGACAGCAAGTTTTAACAACAACTGCTTCAATTTGGAACTTTGTGTGTTGTGATTGTTGTGTTTAAAATCTGAAAGCTTTACAACAGCAGCTCAAGTGTGAGAGAAGCAACTGTCTGATTTAAAACAAGAACAGCAGCAAAACAGTAAAGCAAAACAGTAAAGGACAGTTGACAACAGAGTGTTTAAGAAGCTTTGAAACAACAACTACAAAGTGCACGGTCTGCAGAAGATGATGCAGAGTTAGCTGTTACAAGAAGTGTCTGATACGAGAGTGTTGCCCAATTTAGAGCTGTGAGAAGTGGATCCATACGAGAACCATACAAGTGAATTTTTGGATAGACTTTCGAGAGCAGATAGATCATTTTTTTTAAAAGTGTAACATCTGTATTGTATTGTTTTTGGACTTAGAATCAGTGTTTTTGGACTTGGATTATTGTTTTGAACTGTTTTTGGTTTCTTAGTTTGTTTGTGTTTAGATTTTTTTTGGATCATTGTATATTTGTTTTTGTGTGTGTTTTCTGTGTTTGTGTTTTTCTATTCTTTTTGAGCTTAACTGTTCATATTTCTTTTATCTGATTTCACTGCATAGATCCTTAACTGATCAATTTTACTTGTTTAAATGGCAGATATTGTGCAAGAGTTGAGAGAGAAGATTGCTGAGTCAGAAAAGAGCTTTGTGAATCTTAAAGAGCATTACAGAACTTTGTATCTTAAAAATTGTGCTCATGAGGATTTTATAAACAACTTAAAGAACAATCATAAAAATGAGTGTGAACGAATTGAGAAGGAATTTAAATATAAGATTGAAAAGATTGAGAACAATCGGCGTTTGGATCAGAAAAACTATAATGATGAATTGAAAAGGTTGACTTCGTCTAATACAGATTTGTCAAATAAACTTCAAACAGTTCAGATTACACTAATTGCGGAGAGGAATTCTCCAAGGAACAATTCAGATGTAAAGGATTTAACTGAGAAGTTCCACAAATCTGAGAATGATCTGACTAAGTTAAGGAGATTATTGGTATTAGAAAAGGAAAAGGTTTCACAAGCTGAAAAGGTTTCACAAGCTGAAAAGGTTTTAAATGATGAAAAGAAAGAGATGGAGATAGAAAACAAGAGAATTATGGAAGTTGAACGAAAGTTTGGAGCTGAACGAGAATCTTACGAGAAGAAGATTAATTCTCTCGAGCTAAACGCCAAGATGCTTCTAAAGCAGATCTCGGATATTGAGCAGCTTATCATTTTGGAGAGAGAGAAGAATGCTAAAGAAAAGACAGACATCTCCAAAGACTGTCAGAGCCAGCTACAGAAACTGTCTGAAAGCATTGATCTAAAGCAAAAGGCTTTAGACGAAGAGAAAAAGCAATTTGCTATAGAGAAAAGAAATACTTCAAAGAAGTATACAGCAATTGCAAAAGAGCTTACTGGGAAAAGGAAGTGGCTTGACATCGCTTCGGAGAATGACAAGAGCAGCTCAGATGAAGAGAAGAGAGAGTTGGTTAATCAAAAGAAAAGGTTTGAAATGATACAGAAGGAGTTAGAAGGTAAACTCCTGGATACTTCAAAGAAATTGTCTGATCTAAAGACAGACCTTGAAACTGAATTGAATATGAGAACTGAACTAAAAATTAAATTTGATTTAGTTACTGTAGAACGAGACCAGCTTTTACAAAAAGTCAGACTTTTTGTGTGCTCAAAGCTCAACTGGTTCTCCTTCTCAGTGTAAAACCAACTTTTATAATTGTTCCTATTCGAACAGTTATTCAAGCAGTCCTAAATCTAATGTTTCTAAGAACTATTCTCGTTCTAATCAGTACTATCAAGGATATGTCATTGGATCACCCAATTACTCTTCCAAATAAAGGCATTTGGGTTAATAAATCTGATTCTGTTTTATCTCATACACCTGTTGGTACTAACAATCTTCCTTGCATTGTGAAGTCTACTAATGATTTRATTAATCTTAGCAAGAGAAGGATTTTGTGCTCAACATGCAGAACCAACAATTTTGTCAATAACAAAAGGTTCAACAGGTGGC
>NC_037542.1:804320-804847 GCF_001531365.2 Cynara cardunculus var. scolymus | reverse complement strand
TCATCCTGTTCATAGTGCTGAAAAGAATACATCTTATAGAAAGAAATGGTTTGGAAGTTACAACATACCCCAACCAAATACTAACATATTAGGACCCAAGTTCGTTTGGGTACCAAAATCTACTTGATTTGGTTTTGCAGGTGTGTCAAATTTATACTGATCAGAATATAATTTCAATGATACACCGATGCAGGGGGAGTTGTGTTTTATTTCAAACAGAGGCTTCTAAACACCCAGTTTAGGACCCGAGCTTAAATTCTAAGGTTTCTGAACACTTCAGTTCAGAACCCGTGCTTTAYCGAGTGTGGTTTCTAAACACCCAGTTTAGAACCCGTACTTAAAATGTTTTCATTTTAATTTTTGAGCTTAAATGATTCATTACTTTAATCTACTTTCTAGGGGGAGTTTCCTTAGAAAATTTAATAATTGGTTTTGGAATTTTTTTTTTGAGATAACGAGTACATTCTCTGAACAGGTATTTCTTGAGATTTTACTTGCGTAACTTCTCATCGTACATAATTCCAATA
>NC_037542.1:799006-800910 GCF_001531365.2 Cynara cardunculus var. scolymus | reverse complement strand
ATGTGATTGTGAAGATTGTCCACCTTGGTACATGTGATGATTACCTTGCATGTGATTATTACCTTGCATGTGATGACCACATTGATTAAATCCCGGGGGATTCGAAGGTCGGTTTTGGACTTGAGTTGCCCCAGGGGGTTGAAGTCCCGGATTTCCGGCCCATGAAAAATTCGGATGATTTCTCCAATTCAAATTGTACGTTGGAGAAAATGGGCTATTTCTTGTATGGTTCCCAACATAATTTACTGAAACAGGGTTTCCGGGGCAAAACTCATAAGAATGACTTTCACCACAAAAAACACAAGATTCAGTCATGGAAGAGTTAGACATTATGGATTGGACTTGATTCTTTTCCCCATTCAAGTTTAAATTATTTTTAACTAAATTAGTTGGAGCAACAATTTGGGCATTCAAAGAAGAAATGACATCAAACTCATGAATACCCGAGGCAGATTTAGAAATGACAGCATGAGGGTTAGACCATTCATTATTATTATTGGAAATTCATTCCAAAATGTCATACCCCTCGTTGTAGGTTTTTGCTGTAAAAGCACCACCGGCCGTTGCGTCAAGAATAATCTTAGCGGCACTAGAAAGTCCATTATAAAATGTTTCCAATTGAATACAATGAGGGATTCCGTGGTGAGGACACTTCCTAAGAAGGTCCTTGAATCTCTCTCATGCATCCGATACCGCTTCATCTTCTTCTTGGAGAAACGCCATAATTTCATTTCTAATCTTTACATTTCTCGTCGGAGGAAAGTATTTYTTTAGAAATTTTTCCGCCAAATCATTCCAAGTAAGGATCGAGTTTGGTGGTTGGGAATTTAGCCATGCTCTAGCTCTATCCTTCAATGTATAAAAGAAAAGCGTCAAGCATAAGGTCTCTTGAGTAACTCCGGGAATTTTAAAATGATCCGTCATTTCTATAAAAGATTTCAAATGAGAGTGCGGATCTTCTGAAGATAATCCCCCAAACTGACCCATAGCGGAAATCATTTGAAACATAACCTGCTTGGGTTCAAAAAATATTGCTATCATTTCAGGCCTACCAATTCCCGAGGCCAATTGACCAAATTCGGGAGTTGCATAGTCCCGTATGCCTCTATTTTTGTCATCGGCAATATTAACCGTGGCTTCCCGAGGAGGTGGATTATCCCCCATGGTACGGTTGGGATTTCGTCGATTATTACTACCTCTTCTTCGTCTCCTAATTGTTCTTTCTAACTCAAGATCAAGAGGTAAAAGATCACCGTGTTGTATATGTGGCATACAACACAGGAACAACGAATGAAACAACTGACCAAGGCTCAAATAAAAATCAATATCTCAGGCTAAAAATCGTGCCAGTCCCCGACACCGGCACCAAAAACTTGATGTGCTGAAATCGTAAGTGTGCACACAGTGGACACAAAATCCCCAAAGTGGCGGTGCAAGTGCACGCCGACACTAAGATCGCTTCAAGTAATAAAGTGGTATAATACGAAGATCGTTTCCACAGGGACCGGACTTACTGAGAATCAGAGACTTTCATGAACTTCTTGAACAATGCTTCGAGTTGAGAAAATATTTGAGTTTTGATTGGTGCAAAGTGTTTAAAATATGAAATAAACTTTTAATATTAAAAGATGGGTATGGGTGTAAGCTTTGCTTAAGAATAGTACAGGAACGACTTGGTCAGAAACCCATGGGATTTCTATAAGAACTCCTTTATCTCGAAAGCGAATTCTTATATACTGTGCCCACAAAGCATCCAAATTTATCAATCTTAAACTTGCCGATTTAGCTACTAGATAAAATGATATCTGGCTCCACTAGTCTGAAGATTTACACTCACAACGTATTGTAGCATAAACTCGACTAATATCTGAACAAAAGCTAAAAACATGCAAAACCCGCATCTC
>NC_037542.1:776165-798286 GCF_001531365.2 Cynara cardunculus var. scolymus | reverse complement strand
CATCACTTAACCGGGTCCATTCTTCCATGCAACTAAATGTTTAGATCTGAACTTAGCATTAAATCTCATTAATATCCAAGAATATGAATATCATAATTTTGTTCAAATCCAACTAGATGCAAAATTTACCAACAGTAATGGGTTTTTTAGAAAATAATTAAATTCTAAACCTTTCATCACCTCTTTACATAATTTGGATAAAAAATATAGGATAGGAGCAAAATGGGTATCAAAGATACAATAAAATAGGGGTATAGAACAACAAATAACTCTCACAAAATGATAGTTATCACCTATCAACATATAATCCATATATGGAAAGAAATATACTCTAGTCATCGTCGATGAGTTCTCTAGGTACACTCAGGTATTTTTTTTCTTAGATCCAAGAATGACACACCTTATGAAATCCTCTCGTTTGTGAGGAAAAGGGAAGTACTGGTCAACCTCATTGTTTGTTCAATAAGAAGTGGTCATGGTACTGAATTCAAAAATAGTACCAATGAAAACTTTTTTGAGAACAAGAAATTTCTCACAATTTCTCAACTTTGAGAACTCCACAATAGAAAGGAGTCACTGAAAAAAGAAATCGAATGACAATTGAAGACGCTCGATCAATGCTCAGTGAATCTCATCTTTCTACTCAATTCTAGGCTGAAGCTATCAAACTGCATGTTTTAATCAAAATCGATCGCTGATCGTTAAGAGATTTAAGAAGACAACTTATGAACGTTTTCATGTTAGAAATCCCAATCTCAGCTTTCTACATATCATTGGTTGTACCTGTTACATCTTAAACAATAGAGATAACCTTGAAAAGTTTGATCCCAAAGCTGATGAAGGAATCTTTCTTGGATATTCTTCAGAATCCAAAGCCTTCATAGTATTCAACAAAAGAAGACAAACTATAAAAGAAACTATTCATGTCACATTTGATGAATCTTGATCAGCTAACTCTAAACCCATCTCTAACGATGAAGAAGAGTTAGAGATGGATGATATCTCACTTTGGAGAAACTGAAGCTTCATTCAACAATAAATCGAACGCTGATCAACCATAAGCTGAATCCTCTTCAAGGACATCTGACATTCCCATTAGTCACTTGCAACTCTCTATTTCAAATACAGACCTTTTAGTCACTAAACGTCTCTCAGTAAATGATTCCTTAACTGAGGCTCGTTTAGCAATTCAATCGAATGCTGAATAATCTCTTGATCAAGATTCATCCTCTATACCTAAGCCACCTATCTCAAAAGATGACAACTCAAATTCATATACCAACTCAACCATTGGCAAAAAATCATCCCTTCAATCAAATTCTTGGTAATCCTAACGCAGGTATTCAGAATTGACGTGGTCTAGGTAATATTTTTCTATTTGTCAACCTTCTTTCTTTAGACGAACCAAAGAAAATCAATGAAGCTATTAGTGACCCAAGTTGTGTTAGTGCTATGCAAGAAGAACTCATTGAGTTTGATAGAAATAAAGTCAAGTACCTTGTCCCTCATCCATCCAACAAAACTATTATGGGCACCAAATGAGTGTATTGAAACAAGTTGGATGAGCAAGATATTGTAACCCGTAAGAAGTCTCAACTTGTTACTCAAGGATATAGTCAAGAAGAAGACATCGATTATGATGAAACATTTGCTTCCATGACTAGATTCAAAGCAATCCGATACTTCCTAGATATGTGAATAATATTAATGAACTATTATTATTATTATTCTAGCTTTCTTAGAACATGACACAACGGAAACAAACAAATATTATTCACATGTCATTGCAACACCAAATATATAATATTCAAGTTAATTTATCCCAATGAGCAATCAGTCATAATTGATGGCTTTCTTTTCAATTCCATTGGCCTATAAATACCATGCACTTCATTCACATTTCATACCAACAAAAGCATCCTTTCTCTTTAGAAAATAAAAATCCTCCTTTATTTTCTGTATTCTTTGTGATTAATAAATCATGACTTCAGTTAGCATCAATATCGAGATTCCTTCTTCATTTTCTGCCGACAAGGTTTTTAAGGTGTTTAGTGATTTTGACAGTATTGCACCTAAAGTGAACCCTGAAGTTTTCAAATCCATCGAGACAACCGAAGGCAACGGAGGTATCGGAACCATAAAGATCTTCACATTTGGTGATGGTAAGAAACTCTAACATTAAATAGTGGTTCTATTTCATCATTACCCATATGACTATATTTCTTCGAAGCCATTGATTTGTGTCATTTTGGTACTAATTACGTTTTCTTTCTAAATGTATTTATCTACTACAGCTGTTCCATTTACAAGCGGAAAATATAAGGTTGATGCTATTGATGCAAGCAACTTCAGCTATACCTACTCATTCTTTGAAGGTGACAACTTGATGGGAATATTAGACTCCATCACAAATCAAATTACCATCGTACCTTCTGCCGACGGAGGAAGCATATTCAAGCAAACAATAATTTACAACTGCAAAGGCAATGAGAAACCATCTGAAGAGGTTCTTAAAATTGAAAAAGATATATATGAGAAAACCTTCAAGGCTATTGAGGCTTATGGTATTGCCCATCCCGAAAGTTATTGATTCATCTCAGTCAACATTTTTATCATGGTTTCAAATCCTCTCGGTATCATGTTTTATGTTTCCCTTTTTTAATGTGGTTTAAAATAATAATCAAGATTCTCGTACTATCTAATTGTTGTACTATGTTCCCATCTGTTACAATCAAATATGATGAGCGACTTTGGATTAATTTTTTACTTAAAAGTTTTTTTCTTGGTCGATTAGTTTTATTTATTATTATAGCGTATAAGATTACTTTCAATTGGTAAGATGTCATTGTTATAACCTTTATTAATTTTGCCAATACCTACTCACTAAACTAAATTGAAGTCAAAAATTGACTTTCGTTATATATGCCACTATCATATTCTATCATATAAGTTGTGGAAAATGCCATGTTGGTAGTCGATTGTGAAAGTTTCTATAAAATAGGTTGATATAGAAAAAGAATGCTAATTGCAGGTTTTGTAGAAGCTGGAAAAGAAATGATGGTGGATGGATAAATGTCTAAATAATCCCAAGTCCTAAAAGCTTTTGAGAGATAACATATATACGACAAAATCGGGTTTATAAGATACTCTCAAATTGTAAGCGTCCTAATAGACCTCTTTATAGGACTTAGTTTATAGGACCAAAAAAATAAAGTGTCCCATCTAATGGTGTTGTATTAATTTTATATGACGTTTTTTGATGTTGTAATATGTTTTTTAGGACACTTTTAATATAAAGCGTCCCATTATCAACTTTATAGGACACTATTTGAAAAACAAATTCTATAAAAACAAGTGTCCTATAAAAAATTGAGTTTATAGGACAATTTCTCAAAAGTGTCCTATAAAGTTGCTAATGTGACACTTTGTATTAGAAATGTCCTTAAAAACTTGTTAAGACGCTCAAAAGTGTCGTATAAACTTATTACAACACCTTTAGATATGACGCTTTATATTTTGGTCCTATAATTAAGTCCTATAAAGCGGTCTATTAGGACACTTATAGATTGCGGGTGTCCTATAAACCCAATTTTGTTGTAGTGATATCTCAAGCCTAAACCTAAAAATTTAACAGCTTGAACCTAAAAACTATTTGAACAATTAATTAACAATCTGAAGCAGTTCGTAAACCTAAACCTTAAAATTTTAACATGATGAAAAGTATTCTAGAACTCAAATTACTTGGGATGAAGATAGTAACCAATGTCCTTATCATTATCTTGATTAGCTTATTATTTAAAATTGAAAAGGGATTATAAACAGTAGTAGAGATACCATTGCATCCAATTACGAGTTAAAGTTTTCGAATGGCAAAATAGCCCTGTAACTTCGGGAGAAGGGGTGCCTCCTCACAAAGGGGGTTGGTTCAAGTCCCTCTAACCCCAAAAATACCATTTGACGATCATGAATCATGTAATCACATTCCCAAATATAAAAAAGTATCCAAGCACAAATATGTACCTTTAAATCCATAATTACATTGGCTAGTTGTAAATTGAATTTCCTTTACATATCGTTCTCTTAACCCATCATATTTATTCCAATGGTTCTACTTATGTCAGGAACCCCTAATATACAAATAATATAGTTTAAGTCTAGGCATCATGATGATTATCTAAATCCCTTAAAACTAGGCTTTGATACCAACTTTGTAACACCCCAAGATCCTCATTTGCATATAACCATGTATTTCATATAAAGAGAAACATCATAGTACACATTCGGTCCCAAAAAGATACAACAAGCTACATCTCAAAGGTAGCTAACAAGTTTTTCCAGTCATTCTTGTACATCACTTGCATATATAACAAGTATTCAAGATCAACAATAACAACTCTACTCCATAATCCAAGTAAGCACACAAGGAAAATCTCACATTTTCCCCTTTCTCTTATCCCTTGATAGTGCCCGACCTGTAATGCACATTTTTGAAACACAAAATAAGGGTTAGACCTTGAGGTCTAGTGAGAAATCCTTTTTTCGCAATCAGAGGGTGAAAATACCAAAACATGTTATAAAATCATATTTGTAATAATAACAAGCCTATACATCATTTTGACATAAATCCCAAATATTGCGTTCAAAACCTAATATATTATGAAAGTTAATTCATAATAATACTCGTCGCATCAAATAGGAAGTTGTAAAATTTCTTCGCATCATATTGATGAGGCATACCAACTCCTCGCATCACACTAGTGCGAGAAACCCCACTTCTCGCATCTCTTAGAGCGAGACTATCCAGAGCCCCTTTGGATCTTAAGGACCAGAGCCCTCTTGTCCATCAACTAGGGGAAAAGCCAAACTTAAGACAAGGCCACTTAAAGTTAATCAAAAACAAGGTTTGATAAAAAGGCAAGACCAACCAGACACCCTCTGGACGACCAGAGCCTTTGGTCCTACTAACCAAAGGTTCTGGTCTCGAACTTCGCATTGAATCAGAAGTTGAAGACAAACCAGAGCCCTTTTGGACCACTTTAATCAATGCAAAATACATTAAGATAGTTAATCTTAAAAGTATAGGCCAACAAGAAGCAAGCCAATAAAAAGACATGGCCAATTAAAGGCCTTCTGGATGACTAGAGCCTCTGGTTTGCCTAACCAGGAATGAGTTATACTTATAAAATGAACTTTAAATATCACCAAAGACCCTCTAGTTCATTTTCCAAAGACAACATACTTAGAAGTAATCCACCCAAAGCCAAGGCCAACTAGAGGCCCTCTGGACGATCAGAGCCCTTCTGGTTGAACTATAATCTAGGCTTCTAAGTGTTAATATAAAAACAAGTTTTGAAAATGGTTTAATCAAAAAGGATTTAGTCATTAAAAGTTTCTGGTACTTAGAACCCGGATACAAATTTCGGACATAGCTTGGATACAGAGCTCAAACATACAGCTCAAACATATAGCTCAACTTCCAAATACAGAGCCTCTACATAGCACATGCAGAGCCTCTGGTTTAAGATAAATTAAAATATTTGGAAAAGAAAGTAGACCCACATATAACCAAAGGCCCTCTAGTTTAACATGAAGACCAACCAAAGCCCCTATGATCCTTAAACACTTCTTTTTATCACATCAATAGGATGCGACAAACCAAGTCCTCGTATTACACAGATACGATAACTTAAGATCATCACCTCATATGAATGTGATAACAAAACCCATGATCAAAAGATCATCATTTCCAAAAATAGATTATTCCATATTTATTACCAATATACGCAACTCCTGATTATGCCACTCTTGTTACCAATGTACTCAACTCCTTGATATGCCACCCTTATTACAACATATCATGATATAATCATGATCAAACCCACTTTTTTTTACCAATACTATTTCAAAATAGAAACTCAAATAAAGAACCTTACAATTCTATATTATATTTACCATCAAGCTCAAACAACTTTCAAGAAACTGTTTTATCATCTTCTAAATAAAAACCAAATGGTTCAATATTTTAAACACCAAATAAAGAAATTTAACAACATAAACTCACCCTTTTCACGTATTTGAAGATGAATTCACACAGCAACAACTTCAAATAGAATCACGTAATCAACTTCTTATTTTCTCTCACAGGAAAACACACAGAATGGTTTTATTTATCTCTTTTCTCCCAAAATTAATAAGATAAGAATAAAATCTTATCAATTACTTTTACCACCACAAATATCACACAGCCGGTGGAGTTTATTATTTTAAAACTCATAATTTCACATTTCCCCATGAGATAAAAAAAAATATCCCATGTTAAAAATCATAAACTATAAGTGGCGGTGAGAATATTTTATTACTTAAGCACATTCATAATTCAAGCCCTTTAACTTACCATCAACTTAAAAATAAAACCACCCCAAACTTTAATATTCAATACCTGGTTATCATAACTATCATATGTTTCTTTTGTTATCGTTAAATGTTTTACAATACTATTACAATTGGTTGTGTGTGGGTGCCAACATTTAACTAATGGTGATGTTGTGCCTGGGCGTTAACATTACGATTAACAACGAGGTTGTGCCTGGATGCCAACTTTATTACTAACAACGATGTTGATGTTGTTCCTTGGTGCCAACCTTATAACTAAATGAGATGTAGTGCTTGAAACCTACTATCTGATCAGTGAGTTTAAAAAGGTTTTATATGAACCGGTCCTTATTGCATTAATTATTGCACTGAGATAGAGATTACCTCACTAGACCGTATGGTCTAACCCTCATTTTGTTTTTAAAAATATTCATTTTAGGGCAGGTATATATATAGAATAAAGAAAAAGGAAAAATGTGAATTCTTCTATTTGGATGCATATATGTGAATTTGTTAAGGAATGTTAAAGTATGCTTTTGCTTTGTGACATTATGGAATCTTTTTTATGCAACCTTTGTTAGCAAAAAAAAAAATTGTATTCAAAGTAGATATCTAATAGTTGTATAACTTTGTTGGTTTGGAACACAATGTATAATATCAGTATGATTTGATATATGTAAATTATGTAGTATATGTTATGTGGATTATCGGGTTGTTACAAATGTTATCATTATATTCATACTCACCAAATGTTAATTTTCAGTTGGCCACAATAGGTTTGGCTATTGCTGAAAATCCATCTGGTGTTGCACTTGGAGGGACTTTTGTAGGTTTGTTTGATCTACCATATTCATTGACTTTAATTTTAAAGTATATTGTTAAAAAGGGCAAGCATTGCGATTGTGACAGACTTCTTCGGTCTGGTGACTTGGATATCTAGAAGATTTTCCTTGTGAACTTATTGATGGTATTACCCATCATATTATTCCCGACAATCTTTCATGAACAAATCACCGGCGAATTTTTTTGTCGGTAAAACCCTTATGTTTTGTAGTGTAAGGAAAAGGTTTCTTGGTATCAACTCTAAGGTGCTTGATTGAAGACAATCTATTACAAGTTCATGGGGACGTTCTTACAACTCAATGGAGTACTTGTGCACCAAGGAAGGTTAATTTGCATCTTCATTTGGCCACTTTGATGGAGGAGGATTCTAGTCCGGGTGGTCCTTCATGATAAAGGCATGGATCTACATTCTACTCTTTGTCCTTATTGTAGTAATGAGGTGGAAACTATTGAGCATTGCTTCTTGAAATCTTCTCCGAGTCTTTGGTTGTGGAAGGACATCTCTAGTTCGTGGGGGTGGAGCATATCACCACTTTTACCCAGTGAGGATTTGTTGGCCCATTCGGATTCTTGTGTGTCCCACTTTAAGATCAATCTTCATTAAGCTCCATAACAATGGCTGATCTGGATCTAACACTCAAGAACATTCATATGAGATTTGAGAGAGAAAGTCAACACTATAAAAGTGGTCAAACTTCACTTTACGTAATGTGTATATTACAATAAGCTCTCTACAACAATTACAAAGACAACACCCTATTTATAGGGTCAAACTTCTAAACATAGTCAAAGTCAAACTCCTAACTAAGAAAAGTCAAACACGACGACTTTTACAATTATAGACAAAATTTAACTTTCAAGACGAATACAATTTAATACTGATTTTCAGTCCTAACATTCTCCCCCTTTGTATTCAGACTTGAAAGAAATTCTGCGCTTTGAGTCTTGTTTGAACTTTGAAACTTTAAGCACATTATGTCTTCTTCCAAAGAAATCTTCAACTTGAAATCTTCAAGCAATCAACTGTTAAGAAAGATCTTCTAGCATTCTCCCCCTCGAATGTAGAACTGGGATGATCTTCTCTTTTGACAATGTAGAACAGTAATTATCAAAAAAAATGTACAAGATGTGATCTTCAAAGAATATTCAGAATTAATCTTCAGTAAACTGTTGTAAAAATGATCTTCACATTCAACATCTCTCAGTCATTGTAGCACATGAATAATCTTTCTGTGATTATCTCCAGTCGCACTTCTTTTGAGTCTTTTGCCAATTTCGAAGTTACTCCCCCTTGATCTTTGCATCAGATTCCCTTTAAAAAGTTCAGAAATGAATATTTCATTCATTATTACATACTCCCCCTTATGATGAAATGAGAATCATTCCATCATACATAAGATGAATGAATTTTTCCGCATAAATCGTCAATTCAAGAAACTGTAAGTAGATCTTTTCAAATCCACTTGTTTAATCTTTTCAGATTAAGGGAATGAGAAGGTAACAACCAATTTCAACGAATGAAATTGTTTTCAATCTTATAAAAAGATTGGCCTGTGAGTATAACAGATATACTCAATACAACGGATGTACTGTATATATGAGACTTTTTGATGCTCATCTCACCAGATCATTGATAGCTAAAAAATAGCATATCTATGAATGTTTTGGCAAATTAACATATAAAATGCTAAATCTGTGTAGTGTAGAAGGATAAAGCAACTAATGCTTCTATTTAATCTCAAAAAGATAAACCATGTGGACTATACAAATTTATCAGACTCAATATGTGATCAAAAAGACTTGAAGGGGGGGACATATATCCTTCTGATTTCAATATCAACTTTCTCCGAATGAGAAACTGATAGATGATGAGCTGCGTGCCCCAAATATCATTGAAACATTTATCTGTTGAGAGATAAATGAGTAGTTGGTGGGGTTGTGACAAGAATTGGCCTGGGCTTTGCCTTTTTCAATATTAGTCTCCAAAAAATCGAGAACTAATAGATTATGTGGTATGCCCGGATTATAAAAGTTTAGAACAAGATTTTCGTATTCTTTTAATCCTGACACAACTCTCGTCAATTCTTTTAGCTCACAACAACTACCCCTCTCTTTTTCATTTTAGTCTCAGCACACAAACCCTTTTTGATTTAAAGCTCACTCAGATATGGTTGTCCTCTTGGGTAGGTCTGTCGGTTTTGACATTCCATAGAGGTATTTCTGATAAGCACTCAGTCCCTCCTAAAATAGCGTGTTATGCTCAGATGATCACAATGATTGATCAAAAATATTATTTCTTTAAAGCACAATGATCAAATAAAAAATTGATCAAGAAATTTGGCTTTAAGCACAATGATGCGACAACAATCCGATTATTCGGTATATGAGAGAAATGAATGAAGATCTGTAAGAACAAGTTTACAGATTCTGATATTCAAAGATTATCGAATGTATATCAATCAATGTAAAAAAAATATCATAAAACAAAGTTGAATACAAACGAGTGTATTATCACCGAAAATGATTTTCATATAAGAGACGTGATAATAATAGTTTGAAGAACAGCTGAAACAGGTATTGGAGTTATGTACGATGAGAAATTACACAAGTAAAATCTCAGGAAATACCTGTTCAGAAAAAATACTCGTTTCCCAAAAAAGAATTCCGTAAAACATTTATTCAAAATTTCTAGAGACTCCCCCTAGAAAACATTTTAAATAATGAATCAATTAAGCTCAAAAGAAAAAAAATTGAAACATTTTAAGCACGGGTCCTGAACTGAAATGTTTAGAACCCTCGTTTGGAATAAATTACAACTCCCCCTACAATGGTGTATCACTGAAATGATATTCTGATCAGCACAAACTTGACACACCTGCAAAAAATAGATTAAGTAGATTTTGGTACCCAAATTAATTTGGGTCCTATTATGTTAGTATCGGGTTGGGGTATGTTGTAATTTTCAAACCATTTATTTCTATAAGATATTTTCTTTTCAGCACTAAGAACAGGATAATCAGGAATAAAATATGAAACGTACCAGAAATCTTGATCATACCTGTTCTTACCTTTCCAGTTGTTCTGATAGCTGTTATCTCCATGCCACCTGTTGAACCTTTTGTTATTGACATAATTATTGGTTCTGCATGTTGAGCACATAATCCTTCTCTTGCTAAGATTGATCAGATCATTARTGGATCTCACAATGCAAGGAAGATTGTTAGTAACAACAGRTGTATGARATAAAACAGATTCAGACTTATTGACCCAAATGCTTTTAACCTTTGAAGAGTAATTGGGTGATCCAATGACATATCCTTGATAATACTGATTAGAAGAACGAGAATAGTTCTTAGAAACAGTAGATTTAGGACTACTTGAATAACTGTTCGAATTGGAACAGTCATAAAAGTTAGTTTTACACTGTGATTGAGAACCAGTTGAGCTTTTAGCACACGAAAAGTCTTTGACTTTTTGTAAGAGCTGGTCTCTTTCAACAGTAACTAAATCAAATTTAATTTTCAGTTCAGTTCTCATCTTCATTTCAGTTTCAAGGTCTGTCTTTAGATCAGACAATTTGCTTGTAGTGTCCAGGAGTTTACCTTCTAACTCCTTCTGTAGCATTTAAAACTTTTTCTTCTGATCTATTAACTCTCATTTCTCTTCATCTGAGCTACTTTTTTCATTCTCCGAGGCAATGTCAAGCCACTTTTTCTTATTTGCAAGCTCTTTAGCAATTGTTGTATACTTCTTTGAAGTATTTCTTTTTTCAAGAGCAAATTGCCTTTTCTCTTCGTCTAAAGCCTTTTGCTTTCGATCAATGCTTTCAGACAATTTTTGTAATTGACTCTGACAATCTTTGAAGATGTCTTTCTTTTCTTTATCAGTCTTGGCTCGTTCCAAGATGATCAGCTGCTCAAAATCCGAGATTTGCTTTAACAACATCTTTGCGTTCAGCTCGAGAGAGTTAATCTTATTCTCAAAGGATTTTCGTTCAGAATCAAATCTTTTCTCAATTTCTATAATCTTATTCTTTTCTTTTTCCGTATATTTCCTTTCAGCAGTTAAAACCTTTTCCACCTTCAAAATCTTTTCTTTCTCTAAGTTCAAAAGCTTTCTTAGCTCAATCAAATCACTCTCAGACTTATGAAACTTCTAAGTTAAATCCTCTGTCTCTGTATTTTTTCTTGGAGTGTTTTTCTCAATTGAAAGTGCACTTCTAACCTCTTGGAGTTTATTGAGAAGATCTTTATTAGCTTTACTCCAATACTTCAAATCCTTATCATAATCTTTTCTTACAGATATGAGAGTGTTCTCTAGTTTTTCAACTTTATATTCAAATTCCTTCTCGATTCTTTCACATTCTCTTTAATGATCTTTCTTTAAATCTTTGATAGATTCCAGATTAGAGTGATTCTCATAGTACTGTTTTATGAATTTATCTTTATAATCCATTATGTTCTTTTCCAGCTCAACAATCCTCTCTCTCAACTTTTTGTCCTCTCTCTCATATGAAACTGCCATTTAAAAATAAATTGATTAGTTATAGGATATATGCAGTGAAATCAGTAAAAGAAGTTAGGAACAATTAAGCTCAAAAAAGAATAGAAAAACATAAAAACTGATGAGAATTTAGAAAAATGACAAGGAACTGTCAAAAATCAGTAAAAAAGTCAAAACTGTTGAAAACAGTTAAAAAACTGTTTAAAACAGTTAAAGACAGTTAAAACTGATGAAAAACAGTTTACGCGATGGAAAACAGTTCAATGATTCTCAAACAGTTTAAAAACACAAACAAAAACAAATAAACGAAATGATCCAAAATTAAAATCTAAACAAAAACTAAACCTCAAAGACTAAAGACACAACAAGACCAAGATGAAAGAAGCCCAAATACAAGGATATCTAATGATCCTATGACCAAGTTACAACAAAACCGGATAAAAGATCTCTGTTTACAATCTCAACATTGCTAAAAAAATCCCAAATTCTGTTTACAATCGGACAACTTCAAAACTTGAGTAAGATTGTAAATTCACACGCTCCTTTGCAGCTCCTTTTTCTAATCTCCCTCACCACTAGATGCAGACCCTGGATGGTATCTAGCTTTAGCAACAAGCTCAATATAGTCTCATCATCCCCTGTGAAATCAATACAACGAGGTCAAGAAAGCTTAGTGAGACGAAAAATCAGTAAATAACCTGTAGAGCCAAATAATTTACAAAACTTGTCAAGCCAGGCAATTTACAAAAGTTTGTGTGAAATACCTTGAAGCCTGGTGAAGAATTGAAAGTGAGACAAAAATATTCCAAGCTATGATGTGAGGTTCAAATATATCAACTACTGCCACTTGAACATCTGGGCACTTGAGTGCTATGACAGCAAACAAACTTTGAAAAATAGTTTGAATTCTGCTCACTCAAACAGTCTCTAAACAACTCACTAAACAATCTCTAATCAACTCAACAACCAGATTCTAAACTGCTCACTAAACAGTCTAAGTCGCTCAAAACACAGTCAGCTATACAAACAACAGTAAATCATTCAACACAAGGAATAAAATGCTAAACAAACTAAGTACTTAAAACGCTCAAAGCAATATGTAAATCAGGTCAACAAACAGTCTCTAAATCACACCACCACTAAACTGTTCTAATTCGATCAAAACATGGTCTTAAATCACTCATAATGAATTTGTAAATCACTCACAATGAGACTGTAAATCGATTAAGAACCAGCCTAAACTGCTCAAGCTTAACAGTCTTTGAATACTATCAAGTCTGCTCAAAACACACAGCTTAACAGGATCCTAATATGGTCAATCAAATTATCTAAACAGCTTACTAAAATGCAACCAGCTAAGGCTTTGAATGAGAGTAAACAAGAACTTTCTGTTCAGCTACTGGAATAGAACTTTCTGTTGTGAAAGTGTCACAATGAGATATTAACAGATTCTTGCACCAAGAAGAACTATCTGCAGGAGCCTGCTTGAAGTGCAAGTTCAATTACAGTAAAGCAACAAGTCCCTGTGTTTGAATTGCAACAATTGACTTTGAACAAAAAAAAAATAACTGGACAATCAATCTTTTGATTCAAAACTCTTCAAACCTGAACTTCAATCTTCCAGCAACATTCTGACTGATTCAATCTGTTAACTGTGCGTCCTTGCTTTGCATTAGCCTTAAAACAGTCAACAAAATAATCAACAAAGAATTCAACAAATCTGTGTTTCACAAGTATCAATAAAGACATCAGTATTGGTTCTTTCTTGGTTCTGCATAAGCTGTTTCTTCATAACTTGCCATACCTACTTGATCTTTACCTGGATCACCATAAGTTGGCTATGGACCGTGAACTTCTATCTGCCTTGCTAGACACTGCTGGATATTATCAATGGGCAAAAATGGTTGCTACTATCAAGGGTTAAAATCAAACCTACTTAAAACACAGAACCTGTAGATGACAATTCTTACACCAAGTAACAAATCCAGCCAAAATCGAATAAGCTTCGGTCATTAAATTGAACTCAAACAGATTATGTAATGAAAGATTCAAATCAAACAGTTTCAAATCAGCTGGGTTAAAAACTTCTGCACTAGTGCTCAAACTCAATCAACTCCAGCAAATCAAAACTTAAAATTTGTTCGATGAAGGATGAAATCAATTTCTACACACTCAACGAAATCATACTCAAACAATTAAAATCAAACGAGACCTTTATCTATGATTTTAATCATCCATATGCAAGCAACACAGTACGAAGAATATTATCTATCCAAATGAGCGATTTAGATGTCCGCTCAAACCACTAGTGATAATCGCTCAAAAACTCAAGATAAAACACAGAAACACTTACCTTGAAGACTCCCTGATTTGATCAGTTTGAATGATTTACCTTGAATCAAGCTGGATTGAGCGATGACAATTTAAAATAAAATTGAACAAGGAATCACTCGATGAACATTAAATCAAATACAAGTTTATGTCCTGTGAGCTTCACGTGAAAAACAAACATATTAGAAAAAGATTAGGTCAAACACAACCTGCAATTTACCTTGAAACACAGACAAGCTACCGATTTAGGATTGAGCGATAAAGAATCCGGTCACTTAACCGGTCAAGAGATGATCGAATCCGGACACTTATCCGGTCAAGAGATGATCGAATCCGGACACTTATCCGGTCAAGAGATGATCGAATTCGTACACTTATCCGCTGAAATAGTGTGCGATTTAGCTTGCGATGAAGAAACTGTCTTGAGCGATGAAGAATAAATGGTGAAACCAAGTCAAGATAAAGCCAATATCCGATCAAGAAGTAAGAGATAAAACTAAGATATGGGCTTAAAATCAAATGGGCCTTGGGCTGAGCGATATAGTGAACGATTTAACACAAAATAGTCAACCCAAAAATCAAAATCAGATCAAAAAATATCAAAAACACAAAAACACAAAAACAAAAAAAAAATTAAAAAAAGGGACCATACACTGACTTTAAAAAAAATCAAGAACACAAATTTTTTATAAAAAAATCACAAAAATACTAAAAACTTGAAATCAAATGATCAAAATGTAAATCTTTGTGTAAAACAAAGATTCACAACAAGTTTAAGCACAAAATGATTACGGTTTTAACACCAAAACTCAAAAAAATTGACAAGATTTTGGATCAAAATAAAAAAAAATAAGAACACAAAGAACTTAAAAAAAAATTCCAGAAAAAAATCTTCAAAGATCTTCAAATCTGTTGATCTTTTCTTCTAGTTTCTAGCATTTCAGCTCTGATATCAATTGTGTGTCCCACCTTAAGATCAATCTTCATTAAACTCCATAACAATGGCTGATCTGGATCTAACACTCAAGAACATTCATATGAGATTTGAGAGAGAAAGTCAACACTACAAAAGTGGTCAAACTTCACTTTACGTAATGTGTATATTACAATAAGCTCTCTACAACAATTACAAAGACAACACCCTATTTATAGAGTCAAACTTCTAAACATAGTCAAAGTCAAACTCCTAACTAAGAAAAGTTAAACACGATGACTTTTACAATTATAGACAAAATTTAACTTTCAAGACGAATACAATTTAATACTGATTTTCAGTCCTAACTATTATCTATCTCATTTCAAGTTCAAGACGGAATGTTTGGAAGACAAGCATGTGGATCATTCTCTACTTGATGTGGAAACATCATAAGAAAATGGATTTTTAGTGGGCCTAACCACCAAATCAATCGTCCTTTCACGACTAAACTCTGGCCATTTTAATGAATCTCCAAACAGGACAAGGGTTTCAAAACGTCATGGCCAGAATGGCATGAGGGTTGTAGGTTTGATGGGTAGGCCTTTCTATAGGAGGTGTTTGGTGGATGATTGTTTTGTTGTTTTTTGGTTTAGGCTTGGGTTGATATTTGAATAAATGAATGCGTTTATCTTGTAAAATATTCAATCAAATTTTTTTGACAAAACGTTGAATACTTGTAAATCAATCAAATTAGAAAACTAAGTGTGTACCAAACCCATATAACGTAGTAGTGCAAGAGTTTTTGTTTTAAACTCTTAATGAAAACTTAATGTTATTTATTACTAAAATTGAAATCCAAATTTTATTTTAGAGATTACGATTTTATATAATTTGTTCAGTATAAATTTATTATCATAGTTTTTTTAAAATAAAATGTTTTGTATAATACATATTATATGGTTAGATAAAAATATTAAAATGAACATATATTATTCTAGTTTTCTAGCACATGGCACGATGGAAATAAACAAACAAAGATTATTCACATGTCATTGCAACCAAATATATAATATTCAAGTTATTTATCCCAATGAGCAATCAGTCATAATTGATGGCTTTATTTCCAATTCCATTGGCCTATAAATATCATGCACTTCATTCACATTTCATACCAACAAAAGCATCCTTTCTCTCTAGAAAAACAAATCGTCCTTTTATTTCCTATCTTTTTTGTGATTCGTAAATCATGACTTCAGTTAGCATCAATATTGAGATTCCTTCATCATTTTCTGCCGAAAAGGTTTTCAAGGTGTTCAGTGATTTTGACACCATTGCACCTAAAGTAAACCCTGAAGTATTCAAGGCTATCGAGACGAGCGAAGGCAACGGAGGTGTCGGAACCATAAAGATCTTCACTTTTGGTGATGGTAAGAAACTATAACATTAGATAGTGGTTCTATTTCATCATTATCCAAATAGCTATATTTTTGCGAAGCCAATGATCATTGTCAGTTTGTACTAATTACGTTTTCTTTGTAAACATGATTTACCCACTACAGCCGTCCCATTTACAAGCGGGAAATATAAGGTGGATGCTATTGATGCAAACAACTTCAGCTATACCTACTCATTCTTTGAAGGTGACAACTTGATGGGCATATTAGACTCCATCACAAATCAAATTACGATCGTACCTTCTGCTGACGGAGGAAGCATATTCAAGCAAACAATCATTTACAACTGCAAAGGGAATGATAAGCCATCTGAAGAGGTTCTTAAAATTGAAAAAGAGATATATGAGAAAACCTTCAAGGCTATTGAGGCTTATGGTGTTGCCCATCCCGAAAATTATTGATTCATCTCCGTCAACATTTTTATCATGGTTTCAAATCCTCTCGGTATCATGTTTTATGTTTCCCGTTTTTAATGTGGTTTAAAATAATGAACAAGATTCTCGTTATCTAATTGTTGTACTATGTTCCCATCTGTTACAATCAAATATGATGAGCAACTTTGGATTAATTTTTTGCTAAAAGTTGTTTTGTTGGTCGATTTGTTTTGTTTATTATTATAACGTAGAAGATTACTTTTAATTGGTTAGATGTCACTGTTATAACCTTTATTAATTTTGCCAACACCTACTCACTAAGCTAAATTGAATTCAAAAGTTGACCTTCGTTATATATGCAACTACCATATTCTAAGTTGTGGAAAATGACATGTTCGTAGTCGATTATGGAAGTTTCTATAAAATAGGTTGATAAACAAAAAGAATGCTAAATTGCAAGTTTTGTAAAAGCTAGAAAATAAATGATTGGCGGATGGATAAATGTCTAAGTAATCCCAAAGTCCTAAAAGCTTTTGAGAGGTAACATATATACACATTGCAGCCAATTAGGAGTTAAAGTTTTCGAATGGCAAAATAGCCCTGTAACTTCTGGAGAAAGGGTGCCTCCTCACAACACTACTGGAAAACCAGGTATCAGCGACGAACATCAGCAAGGGAAAATATCCCTCGCAAATCAGTGAGGGATCAGCGAGGGAATTGTCCAAAAACTCATTCCCTCGCTGATCCCTCGTTCTTCTGCAAATTCCCTCGCTGATCCCTCGCAGATCAGCGAGAGAATTGCCAAAACTCGCTGATCCCTCGCTGATCTGCGAGAGATCAGTGAGGGAATGAGTTTTTTGGCATTTCCCTCGCTGATTTGCGAGGGAAATTTCTTCTGCAAATTCCCTCGCAGATCCCTCACAGATCAGCGAGGGATCAGCGAGGGAATTGCCAAAGAAACTCATTCCCTCGCTGATCCCTTGCTGATTTGTGAGGGAAATTTCTTCTGCAAATTCCCTCGCTGATCCCTCGCAAATCAGCGAGGGATCAGCAAGGGAATTGCCAAAAAAACTCAATCCCTCGCTAATCCCTCACTGATATGTGAGGGATCAGCGAGGGAATCTGATTTTCGCTTTTTTTTATAACTACAAATTTAATTACTTAAATTTTGTTAATTATTTATCATTTATTAGAGTATTACAAAAATTAGTTAATAAAGCTGATTAAGCCCACTAAAACTAAATAAAACCCATTAAGGCTCATTAAACCAAATAACACGAGCTGATGGGTATATATACTTATAACACATGCACATTTGGTTTGTTATATTATTATTTTCAGGTTTTTTTATAAATAAAGACAGGATTTTTGCAATTTCAAAAAATTATTTTTTAAATTTATACAAATTAGCGACGGATTAGTGAGGGAAAATCCATCGCTGAAAGTCCTTGAAATTCCCTCGCAGATATGTCGCTGAAAGTTTCGTCGCAAATCCGTCGCTGAAAGTTCCCTCGCAAATCCGTCGCTGATAATTCCCTCGCAAATCCGTCGCTGAAAGTTCCCTCGCAAATCCGTCGCTGAAACTTCCGTCGCAGATCCGTCGCTGAAACTTCCGTCGCAGATCCGTCGCTGAAAGATCCGTCGTAGATCTGTTGCTAAAATTTTTCGTCGCAGATCCCTCGCTGATCCATCGCTAAATACTTTCCTCGCTGATCCGTCGTTGAAAGTGTCCATCGCAAATTCGTTGCTGATATCTATCGCTGATAGCATCACCTACGACTATTTGACCGACGGAGAATCAGCGACGGATCAGCGACGGATTGCCCTTTCAGCGACGGATTTGTGAGGGATTTTTCCCTCGCTGATATTCTGCATTTTTGTAGTGCAAAGGGGGTCGGTTCAAGTTCCTCTATCCCCAAAAAGACCATTTAACAATCACGAATCATGTGTGTTTCTTGTAAGATTGAGAGTTTTTGTTCAACCTGTAGTCCCATATAAAAAAAGGGCTGGTATAAATTTTTGAAGATTTTAACTTTCATCAAAGTCCGGAACATGAGAAACAAAAAGAAGTTAAAAGAGAATAGGTTACTACCTCACCTGATGCTGAGTGGTGGTTGTTGTCCCGCCACTGCACTCGTGCTCTACTTTTAGAACTCGATGAAAAAATAACTTCTAGTGATACTTTGATTGCAATCTTTGGATGTTGTTGATAACCGATAAACCAAAAACAACTAAACCAGTCGTATTATGATATATTCAGGCATGACACCTAGATTTTGAATATTGAAATATGAGAACTAAAAGAAGTCCCCTAGAATCAAACCGTTGTCATTGAGTATCATGAGTAGATATCTTTGTTCTTTGAGCCCTCTAGGTATTTCAATCATTGAATGAATCGGGAATAAAAGTAAGAAGAAGATCAAAGTGTCATGATATAAGCATATTTATGTGACATTCGTCATTTTTGAGCTTCAGGTTAGCTCCTTTATAGGGATTCTATATTTAGAATATTATTTTATTAGAATCTAGTCATGATGATTAAAATTCATCTAGCTTAGTTCCCAAATTATAGGTTAAGAGAGCCTTGCTTTGTCGGGTAACTGATAAAGTTAACTTGTGTGATGCCAAATATATTAAAAATGTTCCAAATGAAATAAAGTTGATATTATTAACATCTAAATTAAAATATGAAAGTCTCATTTGAATGTCCAAATAATTTTATCAAAAGATGGAGCTTTGTGTTAATATTGTCATTTTTTGTATATAATAATGTTTGGCAAATTGTATTTTGATTATAAATTAATTGGACTTATTTATGTTTAAAAGAAAAATAAAAGCTTTTAGTGGGTTTGGGCCTTTAAAAGCCAGCCCATTATCTTTTTTAAAATTCATATATAAATACCCCACATCCTTTGAAACTCTCATTTCCAATTCTCATTTTGCTTAAACCTTTCCCCCTCTCTAATCTCTCTCTCTCTAAATCAAACCCCCTCCAGCCGATTCCATCTTCAAGAACCTTTAGAAAATCTGTCAATCTTGAAGGATATTCAAGATTTCAAGAAAAATGTATTATACTAGTTATCTTACCTATTTTAAATACCAAAAATCCCTAATTATTCTATTCCTACTTCTTGTTCTTGTAAATAAAGTTTCTGGGGATTTCAAAAGGGGAGATTGTATATCCAAGACATGAAAATGTCTTCAAATGATGGTAATCTATGAACCACGAACTTTGAACTCTAAGAAAKTAGGAGAAAACCCAATGCATGTCGAATCTAATCATGAAAAGATGTATTTTGAAATCAGGCAGAATCTTGCATGCATCTCAAATCGGTTTTATCTTCCTCAAAACTCAGTGGAATTGGGTAATCCTTTTCTGGAGATTAGCCTTATTTGTTAGCTTAAAAATAGAGTTAAAATCTTTGAAAAATGAAGAGTTCAAACCCCCCAAATGGCCGTCACTCGAAGAGTGTGCAATATGTTTTGGGGGCTGTGTCACTCAGGGTTGTAGGGTATTAATGAGTGTCTTAAACCCATTCAAAACTCTTGATATTTGGGAAAAAGTCTGTCTAACTCATTATTTTGGATGATATAAAAAGTTGGACATAAAATGACTTTTGGAAGGTTCCTTTTTGCGATGATTCGTGAGACCAAAAATACCAAAAACAGAATTTATATCTGTCCATATAGCAGCTTTTTTGCAAAGGACATTGATTTTGAAATATATAATTTTTGGTCTATTTTTAAAACAATTAATAAGAGTATCAATTTTAATCCATAAAAACCGTTCACATTACATAAGAAATAATTTGACTTTATCTTTATCGGGACTCGTTAGGCGATCTAGCTATTCGATTCAGACTGTTTAGGAAGGTTAGGGCGGACGTTGAGCGCTTCAAACGTCATCTCCTTGGATATTCATCATCAAACCAGTGAGTTTTCACGGCCCCACTTTTAATGCTTTTGTTTATTTAAATTGGGGGAAAAGCACGAAGTTATGCAAACTATACTGTTATTTATAAAATTGTTGGACTAAAGAACTGTTTAGTCAAAGATTGTTATTACCTGGACTAAAGAACTGTTTAGTCAAAGATTGTTTATACCTGGACTAAAGAATTGTTTAGTCAACGATTGTTTATACCTGGACTAAAGAACTGTTTAGTCAAAAATTTGTTTATGTCATGAAATATTGACTGTTTTGCACTATGATATAAATGCTAAATTGATGTACTTGGGAGTATGTTTCCAAATAAAGTCCCCRTCCGTAAACGCTACTTGTTAACTCGGRCATGTYCMCGGGCCGTGGTAATTGTGGATAGCCGCTATTGTGTTGACAGTCCCACCCAGAAAGGTGTGCACATTACCTATGTTTTCTTAGTCTAATCATGTGGAATTTGGACCACCGCTGAATTAGTACTACTACGAACCGTGGGACCTAAGTGAGTGTACGGGCTACTTATGGTCGTTCATAAAATAATGGGGCACATTGGTTAGGAAAGGCTCAGTAGCGTCTCAAGTTTTAAACGTCGTGGTAGATTTACATTTATTAAGTGCAAAAGATATGTATAGGTTTGCAAGAAATTATTTATGCATTGTAATGTTTTGTGCATATGAAAACCCGTGAGCTCACTAACTCTTTGTAGTTGACCTTGTTTTATATTTCATGCTTTTCAGGAAATAAGTAAGAAGTGAAGTTTTTGGGAGCATACTTGTGGCGATACCGATTAAGTTCACATTTGAAGTTTTTGTAAAGAAGTATTCTATCCCAATTTGGTTATGGAAGTTAAACTTGATTTATTTTTGTGAAACTTGAATGGTATTATTTATTATCTGCTGTTGTGACTCGCTTACCTGTTACACCTCGTGTTTCCGCTTTAACGGGGTGTGACAGATTAGTTATCAGAGCCTCAGTTATAGAGAACGCCGGTTTTTCCTTAAAAACCACAAAACTATAACCAAATATTTTCAAAACGGTTTTCAAGTGATTTAAATACATATTTATGCAAAGCGAGTCACGTTATCATATGTCGATTAAACAAAGACTGATCACCTATGTTTAATTTACGTATAATAGGACTTAATCAGTTGTACTAAAAGTATGCTCCAGGTAAGAAATTGTTGTGAAAAGCATGATTTTGTGTGTGTTGCATAAATTATGRATATCCATTGCCCTAGACCAACCAGAAGCACTGGTTAGAAGGACCAGAGGCGATGGGTAGAAAATCCATTATATTGTTAAGTGTCCATGTTGGACCAGAAGCGGTGGTTAGAAGGACTAGAGGCGATGGGTAGAAAATCCCTTATATTGTTAAGTGTCCATGTTGGACC
>NC_037542.1:757527-776160 GCF_001531365.2 Cynara cardunculus var. scolymus | reverse complement strand
TGTTAAGTGTCCATGTTGGACCTGAAGCGCTGGTTAGAAGGACTAGAGGCGATGGGTAGAAAATCCCTTATATTGTTAAGTGTCCATGTTGGACCAGAAGCGCTGGTTAGAAGGACCAGAGGCGATGGGTAGAAAATCCCTTATATTGTTAAGTGTCCATGTTGGACCAGAAGCGCTGCTTAGAAGGACCAGAGGCGATGGGTAGAAAATCCCTTATATTGTTAAATGTCTATGTTGGACCAGAAGCGCTGGTTAGAAGGACCAGAGGCGATGGGTAGAAAATCCTTTATATTGTTAAGTGTCCATGTTGGACCAGAAACGCTGGTTAAAAGGACCATAAGCGAAAGATAGAAAATTCCTTATATTGTTAAGGGTTCATGTAGAACCAGAGGACCAATGGACGAGAAATCAATTATTTCTCTAAGTATGGATGTTGAACCAAAGACCAATGAAATTTCATTCCATTGGTTTGCTTAGCCTGTATGCGGAACTAGAGGACCGATGGACGGGTTACTCTAAGTATGTAAGATAAACCAGAGGCTCTGGTCATGCAACCAGAGGTTCTGGTAATACAACCAGAGACTTTCTATATAGAGATTCTAGCTTGATTTCCACCCTTAGACTTGCTTAGAAGCTTCTGTTATAGCATTAAACATTTATAGATGGTACATTTCGTAATTAAGATTGTTAATATCACTAATATCGCAGATCACTATGGCATCATCTGCTCCTAGTGAATATTCGGCAGACGAATCCGGCTATGTGGTTCGCCGATCCAAAAGGAGCTCATCCATCAATATAGAGGTAGACCCGTATGAGCATGAGGACACAACAACCAGTGAAACACCTGCTTCACCACCAGCATCCATATTACCCCCATCAGAGCCAGTACCCGATATCCCACCTCAAACCTTTCATGGCCCAAGGATTAGAGTCACGCCTAGGAAAAGTGTTCCACTACCTCGGCGAGTGACTTTTGAAAATTCCACTAGAGTTAGAGGGAGTCATCGCAACCACAACATGGGAGCAGGATCTCTCAAGTGGTGACCGGAGTACCTGCATCCTACTCTCAGGGCATGAATCTGGCTGAACGAGAGTGGGTGTGGAGAATCACATTAGATACACAAACTCACCAGACCCGGTTGGGATATCACCACCATATTTTGAATAACCTATCCGATGTGATGGAAATGCACCATCAGCGAATGATGAGAACCACATATGCCGTCATTACAGCAAGGCGGGAGATTAGAAGATTGTATAAGTATTTGGTGGTGAGTGGGATGATGATGTTGATGCTAGGAATACTGATAGGTTGGGTGATATTCTAGAGATAACGGCTAGTGGTAGGATATCTACTCGTTTGCATAGAAACTCAAGATCTTGTTTTTTTTATTGTAATCATCTATGAATGCATGATATCTTTTGAGAAATGCTTATTTACATCAAGCCATGGTGAATATAAGATTATTCTGTTTGGTCATATAAATGCTTTAATGTTATCCATGCGATAAATATCCTTTGCATCACTTAAATAACTGGAAGTTATCCTTGATATTGCCGTGAATATGACGAAATTCCCTTATGACTTAGGCCTTAGAAAATGCCGCCAAGAAGAGAAAACCCTGAAGTTGCTCGACTCGTATCAGAACAACTATTGGCTACACTCCCCAACATTGTCAGCCAAGTAGCGGTAGGATTAAACGCTAACCAACCAACTAATTCTGAGCCTAGAACACCCCGGGAATGCACCTATAAATCCTTTAGATCCTGCAACCCAAAGGAATTCCATGGAATTGAGGGGGCTGTAGGATTATTGACATTGATAGAGGATATGGAATCTGTCCTCCATATAAGTAAATGCACAGAAGCAAACAAGGTAGAAAATGCTACATGCTTACTTCAAGGACGGGCACTAACATGGTGGAACACATTAGTTCAGACTAGGGGTCGGGAATCTGCCAACGAACTTTCATGGGAAGAGTACAAGAAATTACTTAAGGACGAATATTGTCCAAGAAGTGAACTCCAAAAGTTAGAGATGGAGTTATGAAACCATGAGATGAAAGTGGAAAACATAGCTGCATATACTGCCCGATTCCATGAGTTAGCAAATCTAGTGCCACATCTGGTGACACCCGAGGAAGTACGAATCAAGAGATGCATTTGGGGAATGTCTCCAGAGATTCGAGGAAATATCACATCGGCAAACCTAAAGACTCTTCAGGAGGCAATAGACATTGCCACAAGGCTCACAAATAATGCTATTCGGTCCGGAGAATTCGCCGAAGGAAAGAGAAAGATGGAGGAGCATGGGAACCGATGATCTGGGGGAAGATTTGACAAGAATAGGAAAGTAGTAGGAAATTTTGGGGTGCAGACTTAGGTGATAAACCAAGGAAGCAAACCTAAGTGCAATAAATGCAAATATCCGCACTGGGGGAATTGCATCATTTGTCAAAGATGCCACAGAGGGGGTCATTCCGCAAAGGATTGCTGAAGACGATTATGTTTTGATTGTGGGAGTCCAGACCATATGAGGAATGTTTTCCCACGGAGAAAACAAGGAACAAGTGCTAACCAAGCCCGACTAGCCAATCAAGGAAACCCATAAAGTCAAGCACGGGGCAGAGCATTTGAGATTGGAACCAAGGAAGCTAGGCATGATCCCAATGTTGTTACAGGTACATTTCTCTTGAACAATGAATTTGCATCGGTATTATTTGATTTAGGTGTAGATAGAAGTTTTGTATCACTAGATTTTAGACCGAGGATTAACTTAAAGCCCCAAAGGTTGGAAGAAGTTTATGTAATAGAATTTGCCAATGGCCAAGAAATTAAGGCTAGAGACATAATCATGGACTGCACACTAAGTTTATCTAACAAGGATTTCAGCATAGACCTCATTCTGATTGAGTTAGGAAGTTTTGATATAGTCATAGGTATGGATTGGCTATCCAAAAATCGAGCTGAAATAGTCTGTTCGAAAAAGGTTATCCGAATTCCTCAAGAAGGAAGTGACTCAATTGTAATTCGAGGAGATGAGTCAAATCAACAAATTAGGATAGTATCATGCATGAAGATGCGGAAGTACTTAAAGAAGAACTATGTTGCATTTTTGGCGCATGTTACAGATAAGAAGGTCAAGGAGAAATGTATTGATGATTTCCCTGTGGTTCGGGAGTTTCCTGATGTATTTCCCGAGGACTTACCAGGACTACCCCGCCAAGACAAGTCGAATTCGGTATCGACTTAATACGTGGAGCTGCTCCAGTGTCAAAAGCACCATATCGGTTGGCTCCATTAGAAATGCAAGAAATGTCAAGCCAACTCCAAGAGTTATTGGATAAGGGATTTATAAGACCAAGTTTCTCATCATGGGGTGCACCAGTTCTATTCGTCAAAAAGAAAGATGGGTCAATGCGAATGTGCATTGATTATAGGGAACTTAATAAGTTGACCATCAAGAATAGATACCCTCTTCCTAGAATCGATGATCTGTTCGATCAACTCCAAGGTGTTGTATACTTTTTCAAGATTGATCTACGATCCAGATATCATCAAGTGAGAATTGGGGAAGAAGACACCCCCAAAACAACATTCAGGACCCAATACGGTCATTACGAATTTTTGGTTATGCCATTCGGGCTAACCAATGCACCGGCAGTCTTTATGGATCTGATGAATAGATTTTGCAGACCATACCTAGATAAATTTGTAATCGTTTTCATATATGACATACTAATTTATTCACAAAGCAAAAAGGATCATGAGCAACACTTGAGGATGATATTAGAGCTACTCAGAAACCAGAAATTGTACGCAAAATTCTCCAAATACGAATTTTGGATTCGTGAAGTACAATTTATTGGTCACGTGGTTAATGAAAGAGGGATTCAGGTAGATCCTGCCAAGATTGAGGCCATTAGGAAATGGGAAGCCCCAAGAACCCCAACAAAAATTCGACAATTTCTTGGTTTGGCAGGCTACTATCGACGATTCATTGCGAATTTTTTAAAAATTGCACAACCACTCACAGTTTTAACCCAGAAGGACAAGAAGTTTGTTTGGGGAGAGAAACAGGAAGAAGCATTCGAGACCCTTAAGCAGAGACTATGTAACGCACCTATTTTATCCTTACCCGAGGGTTCCGAAAACTTTGTGGTTTATTGTGATGCATCACATCAAGGCTTAGGATGTGTGCTAATGCAAAAAGACAAGGTCATTACATATGCCTCAAGGCAACTCAAAGTGAATGAGAAGAACTATACTGCGCATGACCTAGAATTGGGAGCCGTAGTATTTGCACTTAAGATATGGAGACATTACCTTTATGGTACCAAGTGCACAGTGTTTACCGATCACAAAAGCCTTCAACACATTCTCAACTAGAAGATGTTAAATATGAGGCAAAGAAGATGGATTGAACTACTTAGTGATTACGATTGTGAAATCAAGTACCATCCCGGCAAGGCAAATATGGCAGCCGATGCTCTAAGTAGGAAGGAAATAGTGAAACCAACAAGGATGAGGGCTTTGGGAGCAATTATAAACACCAGTCTGAAGGCGCAAATTCTCGAGGGTCAAAAAGAAGCACTAAATAAGGAGAATTTGAAGAATGAGTCCCTACATCGCATAGAGACCAAGTTTCAACTAAAATCAGATGGAGTGTATTACTTGGGAGACAAGGTTTGGATACCTAAGTTTGGCAATCTTAAATCCATAATTTTGGACGAAGCCCATCGATCAAAATACTCAGTTCATCCGGGAGCGGATAAGATGTATAAGGATCTTAAAGAACATTATTGGTGGCCTGGGATGAAGAAAGACATTGCACTATATGTAAGCAAGTGTTTAACTTGTGCAATGGTCAACGCTGAACACCAAAAACCATCTGGTCTACTTCAACAACCCGAAATTCCACAATGGAAGTGGGAACAAATATCAGTGGATTTCATTACCAAGTTGCCCAGAACTGGGAAAGGGCATTATACAATCTGCGTAATTATAGATCGACTGACGAAATCGGCTCATTTTCTACCAATCCGAGAAGATTATAAAATGGAGAAGCTGACTCAGATTTACATAAATGAAATCGTAACTTGGCATGGGGTACCTATCTCCATTATCTCGGATCGGGACAGCCGATTTACGTCAAGATTCTGGCAATCACTTCAAGGAGGGTTGGGTACACATTTAGATTTAAGTACTTCGTACCACCCTCAAACGGATGGGCAGACGGAAAGAACAATCCAGACACTGGAAGACATGTTGCGCGCATGCGCCATAGATTTTGGTGGAAGCTGGGATATGCACCTTTCGTTAGTAGAATTTACATACAACAACAGCTACCATGCCAGTATTCAGTGTGTGCCTTATGAAGCATTATATGGACGCAAGTGCAGATCTCCACTTAGTTGGCTGGAGATTGGCGATCGACAATTAACTACACCTGATGTCATCCAGGAGACTACTGACAAGATAGTAATTATCAAGGATCGACTCAAGGCTGCAAGAAATCGCGAGAAAAGTTATGCTGATAATAGGAGGAGATCATTAGAATTTCAAAAAGGAGATAAAGTACTCTTAAAGGTCTCACCATGGAAGGGAATAATGCGCTTTGGGAAAAGGGGAAAATTGGGTTCCCGATATATTGGTCCATTTGAAGTATCTGAAAGAATAGGACCAGTGGCGTATAAGTTGAAACTGCCACAAGAGCTGCTCAGAAAATGCTTAACCGATGAAACACTGATCATACCATTGGGAGACGTACAAATTAATGATCATCTGCGCTTCATTGAAAAACCAATAGAAATCATGGATAGAAAAGTCAAGCAGTTGAGGCGTAGTAAAATCCCAATTGTAAAAGTTCATTGGACTTCAAGGCATGGACCGGAGTACACGTAGGAAGAAAGGATTATATAAAAAGCAAGTATCCCCACTTATTCTCAAAGTCATGATCCGGAATTGACGAATAAATTTCGGGACGAAATTTTCTAGCATGGAGAGACTGTGACATCCGTCATTTTTAAGCTTCCTTTATAGGGATTCTATATTTAGATTATTATTTTATTAGAATCTAGTCATGATGATTAAAATTCATCTGGCTTAGTTCCCAAATTATATGTTAAGAGAGCCTTGCTTCGTCGGTTAACTGATAAAGTTAACTTGTGTGATGCCAAATATATTAAAAATGTTCCAAATGAAATAAAGTTGATATTATTAACATCTAAATTAAAATACGAAAGTCTCATTTGAATGTCCAAATAATTTTATCAAAAGATGGAGCTTTGTGTTAATAATGTCATTTTTTTATATAATAATGTTTGGCAAATTGTATTTTGATTATAAATTAATTGGGCTTATTTATGTTTAAAAGAAAAATAAAAGCTTTTAGTGGGTTTGGGTTTTTAAATGCCAGCCCATTATCTTCTTCAAAATCCATATATAAATACCCCACATCCTTTGAAACTCTCATTTCCAATTTTCATTTTGCTTAAACCTTTCCCCCTCTCTAATCTCTCTCTCTCTCTCTAAATCAAACCCCCTCCAGCCGATTCCATCCTCAAGAACCTTTAGAAAATCTGTCAATCTTGAAGGATATTCAAGATTTCAAGAAAAAGGTATTATACTAGTTATCTTACCTATTTTAAATACCAAAAATTCCTACTTATTCTACTCCTACTTCTTGTTCTTGTAAATAAAGTTTCTGGGGATTTCAAAATGGGAGATTGTACATCCAAGACATGAAAATTTCTTCAAATGATGGCAATCTATGAACCACGAACTTTGAACTCTAAGAAAGTAGGAGAAAACCCAATGCATGTAGAATCTAATCATGAAAAAATGTATTTTGAAATCTGGCAGAATCTTGCATGCATCTCAAATCGGTTTTATCTCCCTCAAAACTCAGTGGAATTGGGTAATCCTTTTCTGGAGATTAGCCTTATTTGTTAGCTTAAAAATAGAGTTAAAAATCTTTGAAAAATGAAGAGTTCAGACCTCCCAAATGGCCGCCACTCGAAGAGTGTGCAATCTGTTTTGGGGGCTGTGTCACTCAAGGTTGTAGGGTATTAATGAGTGCCTTAAACCCATTCAAAACTCTTGATATTTGGGAAAAAGTCTGTCTAACTCATTATTTTGGATGATATAAAAAGTTGGACATAAAATGACTTTTGGAAGGTTCCTTTTTGCAATGATTGGTGAGACCAAAAATACCAAAAACAGAATTTATATTTTGTCCATATAGCAGCTTTTATGCAAAGGATATTGATTTTGAAATATATAATTTTTGGTCTATTTGCAGAACAATTAATAAAAGTATCAACTTTAATCCATAAAAACCGTTGGCATTACATAAGATATAATTTGACTATATCTTTATCGGGACTCGTTAAGTGATCTAGCTATTGGATTCAGACTGTTTAGGAAGGTTAGGGCGGACGTTGAGCGCTTCAAACGTCATCTCCTTGGATATTCATCATCAAACCAGTGAGTTTTCACGGCCCCGCTTTTAATGATTTTCTTTATTTAAATTGGGGGAAAAGCATGAAGTTATGCAAACTATACTGTTATTTATAAAACTGTTGGACTAAAGAACTGTTTAGTCAAAGATTGTTTATACCTGGACTAAAGAACTGTTTAGTCAAAGATTGTTATTACCTGGACTAAAGAACTGTTTAGTCAAAGATTGTTTATACCTGGACTAAAGAACTGTTTAGTCAAAGATTGTTTATACCTGGACTAAAGAACTGTTTAGTCAAAAATTTGTTTATGTCATGAAATATTGACTGTTTTGCACTATGATATAAATGCTAAATTGATGTACTTGGGAGTATGTTTCCAAATAAAGTCCCCATCCGTAAACGCTACTTGTTAACTCGGACATGTTCCCGGGCCGTGGTAATTGTGGATAGCCGCTATTGTGTTGACATTTGACTTTTCTTATTGGAGTTTGACTTTGACCTGTCTTTAATAGTTTGACCATATAAATAGAAGCTAGTCTTTGTAATTGTTGTAAGAGAGCTTCATTGTAATACTACGTACATAAATGAGAGGTTTGACCATATTGTAAGGATTGACTTTTTCTCTCTCAATGTTCTTCATGTTCTTACAAGCTATATCTGAGAATCTGCCATTGTTATGAAGTTTGAAGATTGATCAGTGAAATATAAGGACCATCAATCCCACCCAGAAAGGGGTGCACATTACCTATGTTTTCTTAGTCTAATCATGTGGAATTTGGACCACCGCTGAATGAGTACTACTACGAACCGTGGGACCTAAGTGAGTGTACGTGCTACTTATGGTCGTTCGTAAAATAATGGGGCACGTTGGTCAGGAAAGGCTCAGTAGCGTCTCAAGTTTTAAACATCGTGGTACATTTACATTTATTAAGTGCAAAAGATATGTATAGGTTTGCAAGAAATTATTTATCCATTGTAATGTTTTGTGCATATGAAAACCCGTGAGCTCACCAACTCTTTGTAGTTGACCTTGTTTTATGTTTCATACCTTTCAGGAAATAAGTAAGAAGTGAAGTTTTTGGGAACATACTTGTGGCGATACCGATTAAGTTCACATTTGAAGTTTTTGTAAAGAAGTATTTTATCCCAATTTGGTTATGGAAGTTAAACTTGATTTATTTTTGTGAAACTTGAATGGTGTTATTTATTATCTGCTGCTGTGACTCGCTTACCTGTTACACCTCATGTTTCCGCTTTAACGGGGTGTGACAATTTAGATAGCCGATTAACAGAAATGCTGAAGGTAGGCTATACAACAATGCCCTGAGTAAATGTGAAATTTGGGTTGGTTTGTAAGTTTTGTTCTTGAATACTAGCTTCTTACCATTGTGACACTGTCCTCCATAGTGGATTAGTTATCGGAGTTCTTTGCTCATGATTTTTCCCTTTTCAGGTACCACATGAAAATTCTAGTTTTACTCTCTATCATATTGCTTTACAATCATATTGTTTATGATATTTTATTGTTGATTGAGTTATGCCATGTTGACATTATAGTAAACCGATTTAGCATGTGTGTAGTTTTGATCTTAAGAAGATGAATGTTACTTTCACTTTTGAACTAAATTTCAATAATTTGAGTTAATTGTGTCCGTTCTCACAACAACTGGTATAAGAGCTTTGATGTGGATCGATCGGTATGACGTTGGCCAAGAAAATGAGAAAGAAGCAGATAGGACTGAGAAAGATGATTTTGGAGCAATTTTCAATATATTTTCCAAACATAAGGGTCTCTCCCTTTTAAAGAGAAACAAAGACACGTAAACCACTACTTCCTAAAATGGTGAAAACATGGAAACCTGGGCATCCCCACTATCTCCTTTATTCTAGCACAATCCTAACTTCTGCTGGGAAAGGGAAAACAAAAGCAACAATTAAAAAAACCAATAAACAATTAACCCATGTGAACAGTAGACTACTTCTCGCTGGGTTCTCCACGCATGGGTTGCATGGGCATGGACACGTAACAAACTTCCACTCTTTAATATTGAGATTTTGAATTTTAGGTTGGGGAATTGTTTGCTCGGTGAACCCAAATCTTGGCATCATTAAAATATGAGTTACCACTATTAGACTTAAATAGAAGATCTTGGTTATGGAAAATAAAGATGAGAAGTATTTTAATTCAGATGAATCTACGCATAAGTGTTTGTTGGGACGTGAAAATATGGTTGCAACTTGGGCCTGATTTGAGAGCCTTATTTCAGATAAGTTTCAGCCATTGAATGGTATTCTTTAGAATGTAGCAGAAAAAACTGCAACTAGTGTGTGGCTAAGTCTTGAACAACTGCTGATCGATAACAAATAATCTTCAGTCATTATGAGATAGAAGCTATATATATGTTGATATAAACTTGTTATTTAATTTATGCACGTGTGATTTCTTTTGTAGTTAAAAATGACCAGGTCATAGGGTTTTTCCTTATTTTAAGAGCAAGTGGAGAAGTGGGGTTTGTGACTGTTATGGGTCCTGTTTTTACCTTTTCAATTTGTGTGTTTGCCTATTTAAAGGCCTTTGCGTATTTGATAAAAATTGAATCTGGAGCTACATATTCTTCTTCATAGTCTCTATATACTATATTTTGTTTTTCTCTTGTCAGTCTTGTGTTTCTTTTCTTTTGTTAGTGGTATCAAAGCAAAAGACGGTACTCATGATAACTATGTACAATCAAATGGCCTCTAATAACTATGTGCAACCAACGATTCCACGTTTTGATGGTCACTATGACCATTGGAGTATGCTCATGGAGAACATCCTGAGATCCAAAGAGTATTGGAAGGTCATCAAATATGGTGTAGCAACACTAGGGGATACAATAGCTCTGACAGATGCACAACAAAAGGAACCAGAAGGTATGAAACTGAAGGACTTGAAAGCCAAGAACTATTTATTTCAAGCAATTGACCGATGTATCCTAGAAACTATTCTTAGGAAAGATAGTTCCAAGGATATATGGGATTCAATGAAGAGGAAATACCAGGGCTCTTCTAGAGTTAAGTGTGCTCAACTCCTAGCATTAAGGAGAGACTTTGAAGTTTTACAGATGAAGGAATGTGAAGCTGTTACCGACTATTGTGCAAGGGCCATGGGTATTTCCAAACACATGCATATCCATGGTGAAAAGATGAATGATACAACCATTATTGAAAAACTATTGCGCTCACTAACACCCAAGTTTGACTATGTGGTGTGTTCCATTGAAGAATCCAATGATCTAGATGAGTTGTCCTTTGATGAGCTTCAAAGCTCCTTGCTAGTTCATGAACAGAAGTTGAAGAGACGTTTTACGGTAGAAGAACAGGCCTTGAAAGCTTCTAGCACTTCCCACTTTAACAGAAGAGGAAGAGACAGAGGTCAAGTGAAAAGAGATTGTAACAGTTATGCTAACACTTTAATTGATCTTTTCCAGGAAAAGGAAGAGGTTGAGACCATGAAAAATCTAAGGTAGAATGCCTTAGATGTCACCGGTATGATCATTACGCCTCTGAATGATATACTAGGCTGCCTGACCATGACAAATCTAAGGTAGAATATCTTAGATGCCATCGATATGGTCATCGTGTTTTTGTATGTTATATTAAGTTGCCTAATTTCAAAATGAAAAGGGAGACCTCAAGTTTTTGGGAAGAAACAAAGGAATCAAAAACTTTGTTGATGGTTGTCCATGAAGGAAAGAAGAGTGAACCAGAAACCTGGTTCGTGGATATAGGCCGCAACAACCACACGAGTGGAAGTAAGTCTTCTTTCTTAAATTTGGATGAAAGTTTTCAGTCGACTGTTAGTTTTGGTGATTTATCAACTATAGCTGTGATCGGAAAAGGAGATATTAACATCAAAATCAATGGTGGCCTTGTGGAGACTGTTTCTGATTTAATGTATGTTCCGAGCCTGAAAATTAATTTGTTAAGTGCTGGTCAGTTGTAAGAAAAAGGATATGTTATTATCCTTCATAAAGAAGTTTGTGAAATATATGATCCTGCAAGGAGAAAGACAATTGAAACTATACACATGAGCTCTAACAAGTTAAATCCCATAAAACTTGAAAGCATTCAATAATGTTTGTTGGCGGAAGCAAAAAACTCTTCATGGTTGTGGTATTTTCGATACGGTTACCTAAGTTATGGAGGCTTGAAGACGTTGCATCAAAAGAACATGATGACAGGCCTTCCAAACATTGAAGCTCCTTCCAAAGGGTGTGAAGAATGTGTTTTTGGCAAACAACATCGGTCTGGGGAGGGCGATCCTTTCAGATCTTCGCGAATGACCGACCATCTACATATTTTCAATATTAATATTTATATAATCACATTCCCAAATATAAAAAAGTATCCAAGCACAAATATGTACCTTTAAATCCATAATTACATTGGCCAGTTGTAATTTGAATTTACCTTACTATCGTTCTCTTAACCCATCATATTTGTTCCAATGGTTCTCGTCATGTCAGGAACCCCTAATATGCAAATAATGTAGTTTAAGTCTAGGCATCATGATGAATATCTAAATCCCTTAAACTCAGGCTCTGATACCAACTTTGTAACACCCCAAGATCCACATTTGCATATAATCATGTATTTCATATAAAGAGAAACATTATAGTACACATTCGGTCCTTAAACCTTTAACTTGGCATTTCTTTAATTGTTCAAAGATATTTAGTATCAACTTGGCTCGTAATGCTCACACTCTGATTGTTCCTCCAATCTTTTTTTGACTTAAGGAATCAGCTACCACATTTGCCTTTCTTGGATGATACATAATCTCACAATAGTGGTCATTCAACAGTTCTAACCATCGTTTTTGTTTCATATTTAACTTTCATTGATTGAATACGTATTTCAGGCTCTTATGATCATAGAAAATCTGAAATTTGGTGCCATATAAATATTGCCACCAAATCTTCAAAGTGAAAGTAATTACCGCTAGTTCCATATCATGAGTAGCATATTACTTTTCATGATCTTTCAATTTTCGTGAAGCATATGCAATTAATTCTCTCGTTGTATTAATACACATTCTAAACTCAACTTTGATGCATCAGTTTATACTACAAAATCCTCTGAACCATCTAGTAGGGATAGAAACGATGCACTACACAACCTTTCTTTCAAAGTTCTAAAGGCTTCAACTTGTGCCTCTTTATATTCGTATTTTACATTGTTTTTGTTAAAGAAGTTACTAAAGTCTCTGTAAGAGAGAAATCTTATATGAACATACGGTAATAACTAGCCAATCAAAGGAAACTCCATACTTCGGTTGATAATCTTAGTGGTTCTCACTTTTCTATTACTTCAACTTTTAGATGGACCGACCTAGATACTGTCCTCTAGAAAGACCTCCAAGATATCCTAAACTATCGGTATGCTCACGAATATACACTTTTCCACCTTTACATCTTTTATATCTTCCATGAAACTCTAACATCCTTTCTTTACAAATCTTTGAGCCTTTAATATTGAAATCAAAACTGTTTGTTTGCAATAGATTACAACTGGTCCTTTTTTGGGTAAATCGATAGCATTAACTCTTTGTTTGCATACTATGTTAGAGTGATTGCTTGCTAGCCAATCCATTCTTAATATTACATCAAATTCCTTCAATGTTGTAGGGAACAACTGTAAAGGTACATCACACCGCTCTATACGTTGCTAACAGAAACTTCGTTGTCATTAGCGGTTTATACTACCGATGTATCATTGAAGTTATTAGGCTTTTCATGCAAGCACCTCACAAAGGAAGAATAGACATAAAATAATTTGCACCATAATCGAATAACACTCTGGCATATACTAAATTCACCAAAAATGTACCTGTTACCACATCCGACGTCCTCTCTGCCTCTACTATAATCATCAGGAACGCACATCCCTTTGCTTTAAATGGTTTGGATTTCTGAGTTTGCCCTCCCTGAAATAATTTGCTCCACGACCCTCAATTGCGGGCATTCAGGCTTGATGCGATCCGGTGAATTATAATGATAACAAAACCTCACTGCTCGACACTCATTTGCAATACGACCTAGTTTTCCACATTTGAAACAAGTCTTTATTTATATATTACATTCACTCTGGTGTATTCGATGACATTTGAGGCACAACCTTTCGCTTGATCTTAGATTTAGATAGTTATCAGATCTAGCAAATTTTGGTCTTCTCAAGTCATTTGATGGCTTGTCCCATTTGTGTTTTTTATTGCCTCATTCACAAAAATGAAGATTCTATCCATCTCTGTCATATACGTGACATCTACTGCAGATTGAAACATGAAGAAACTCAAAGCCATAACAAGATCCCGGACTGAAGCCTTCTATCCTCATATACCTTTCCATGATATATGCTTTCGTAGGGACATACAGTTCTTCAAAATGAGACTTCTCCAAAAATCTCAAGGTGTATTCTTGAACCATCATAATTTCTTCCTCTAGTCTCGGAAACTCCTTTTCTAACTATCTCACCATTGTCTTTGGATAGAACTACTATTTGAACTCTATTTTGAAATCCTTTCAAGTCATTTTCTTTGCATAATGAGATCACTCTGCAGTCATCAGGATGTCCCACCAAATAACTCTTGTAACTTGAACATAACTACAACAAAAATCACTAGGTCTTAAATCAAACACTTGTGGTATCAATATTTCCTTGATTTCTCGTGTTACCACACTATGTTAATTAGATCTCTGTCACCAAAATATGTTGGTGGTTTACATGAGAGAAACATTTTATAATCACATCCCTTCTAAACCATGGTAGGAGATGGTGTCAAGATCGGTCGACTATCCGAGGGAGTAGCCATTGGAATGTCAACAAAAACTCTAGGTTTTCTGTCTCGATCGTTCAATGATGCCCCGACAATGATTGTATTGTAATATGCAGTTTTCGTATTTCAAGGGCCAAATCATCACACATAACATGCACTAGGTTCTGAGCTCGACCACAACCCATAGATCGACCTCTACCTCTACCACTAGTAGACCTTCCACGTACTGAAGCTTTAGGCTTAATACGTAACCCTGTCTTATTCCTCTCTTCACCCACCGCCTCTTCCTCGACCTCGAGCCCTGGTAATTGTGGTTTCAATAATCTGTTCGGGTTGAAGAGATTCCCCTCCATAACCCATTCCCCTTCAATGGGCATTAGAAGATCTTACATATATGTTTTTAGCTGGAGGATCCACACCATCTAGGGTAACTGATGTGGTCCTCCCTCAACCCCGAGAATTGCTTACCATCCTATAATTCCACAATATAGATATATTGTAATCACAAAGCCAAGAATAATAAGGTATTTAAGCACAAACATGGACTTGTAAACTCATAAATGCATTAGTCAGATGTAATTTAAATCTACCATATATGCAGTCCTTTCTACCCCGTTATATCTATCACTCTGTTAGCCTTAAGCATGGTAGGAACATCATTAACCATGGAATTATTTTTTGATAATGGAATGACTATAACATATTTCAAAGTTGATGGGTTTCTTGGCAACTCCATTGGCCTATAAATAGCTATCAAGTTTATTCACATTTCATCCAACATAACCAACCTTCTCTTACATATTCTCTTTGTGACTTGTAAATCATGACTTCTGTTAGCATTCAGATTGAGGTTTCATCTACATTTCCTGCCAACAAGGTTTTTAAGGTGTTTAGTGATTTTGATAATATTGCACCCAAAGTGAATCATACAGTTTTCAAGTCTATCGAGACAGTCGAAGGCAATGGAGGTGTCGGAACCATAACGATCTTCACATTTGGAGATGGTAAGAAATTGTAACATTGCTTAATGATTCTGATTCATTATTTGACTGTTTTTAGTTACTTTTTTCCAATATGTTTCGTTTCTGAACATAAATTACTTTATACAGCTGTTCCATTCACAAGTGGAAAATACAAGGTTGATGCTATTGATACGAGCAACTTTAGCTACAACTACTCATTTTTCGAAGGTGATTGCTTGATGGGAATATTAGACTCCATCAATCATCATATTAAGGTYGTACCTACCGATGGAGGAAGCATATTCAAGCAAACCGTTATTTACAACTGCAAAGGTAGTGATAAGCCATCTGAAGATATTCTTAAGGCTGAAAAAGAAATATATGAGAAAACGTACAAAGCTATTGAGGCTCATGGTGCTGCCCATCCCGATACTTATTGATTTATTTTCATCAACATGTTTTTGATTCCGTTTATATTATGGTTTGAAATAATGGATAAAGATCCAATTATATAAACGTTGTAYCATGTTCTCATTTGATATGGTAAAAATAATAATTTTCTATAATTTATGATATGCTTATTTTCTTGGTCCATTGTTTCCTCAACTTTACTTTGTTGTCCACTGGGCATCATGAATGTGAACATATTTTACATTAATACGATGGTAAAAAATCACCCCTCTTGATTCTCGTTTTTCCACYAAACAAACTTACATTCAATCAATATTCTTAAAGCTCGTCCTGTGCGAAGAYACTTCATGGTGACAACGTACATCTTCCACGTTTCGTTAACACCCATTGCATTTGTTTCATCATGGGCACAACCACRTGGAGGCCATAGTRGGATTGTCCCCTAAACATGACGGAGTGTKCAATCCTAGCTAGTAGCCTAACCATTTTAGAGATCAAAGATTGAAGCTTCACTGAATATGAGGATTGTGTGTGCCTTCAATTAACCATGTATAAATATTACATACTTCAAAACAATGTTGGTGAGTGTTCTACATTGTATCGGCTTAATATTTGCATCGTTAAGAATCACATTATTATATTAATAGCCTATCAAGATGGACCTCGATGGATTAAGCATATTCAAACAAACCGTTATCTATAACTGTAAAGGTAGTGATAAGCCATCTGAAGACATTCTTAAGGCTGAAAAAGAGATATATGAGAAAACCTACAAGGCTATCGAAGCTTATGGTGTTGCCCATCCCGAATCTTATTGATTTATCTTCATCAACATGTTCTATTATGGTTACAAATTTCTATTATGGTTACAAATTTGTACGATAGTATGATGTTTTGCTTCCGTTTCTATTATGATTTGAAATAACGGATAAAGATACCCAACTTTTATGTGAATATCTTGAGTTACACAACTTTTTGGACCTTCTGAATGTAATATTCGGGTTTCAAGTTTTGATTTAAGATTTTATTTAACATATATATATATATATATATGTGTGTGTGTGTGTGTGTGTGTGTGTGTTATGTTTATGTGAATATCTTGAGATTTAATTTAAAAAAATAGAAAGAGGGGGGAGGTCGGCTGGTTGTGCCGCCCACCACCTTTCCTCAATACTATATATATAGAAAGTTGAGCTGATGAAAGGTTTTACACACACTGTATTTAGAAAGTTTTTTTTTTTGTGAATCATACGGATTGCAAGAAGAGGATTCAAAAGCTTGGATATTCGATTTMTAAAGGTGAGTGTATTAAAGCTTTGAGTATAAAGTTGTTTGCATAYAATTCAGTAGTTATTAGAACTGGTTATTTATGGTTTATAGTTCATATTGTGCGGATATTTCCTTAAACCGTCCATGTGATGACCGGATTGATATCCGGACAGTTTCATCCGGATCATAAACCACTCAAGTGTTGTCCGGGGTCCTCCCTAAACCGGTTAAGAGGTGACCGGATCTCGTCTAAACCGGTCAAGAGTTGGGCAGTGTATTGACCGAATTGTTTTAAACCGGTCAAAGGTTGGGCAATGTATTGTCCGAATTACTTTAAATCGGTTAAGTTGTGAGCGAAGTATTGTCCGAACTTGTAATCCGGACAAAGATATTGACTCAATTCTAAGTATTAAACCGGACAAAGCTTATACAAGGTGTTATCCGGATTGTTGACCGGAGATGATATAACCCTTTTGATATTCCAAGTGTTTGTCCGGATTCTATATCCGGACGAGGCTGACCGGACTTCAAATCCGGTTAATATGTTGAATCATTTTAGAGATATAATGGCGGTGTAACCGCGGGAGAGATGTAATGGCGGTGTAACCGCGAGTGAGATGTAATGGCGGTGTAACCGCGGGAGAGATGTAATGGCGGTGTAACCGCGGGAGAGATGTAATGGATGTGTAACCGCGGCAGAGATGTAATGGCGGTGTAACCACGAGAGAGATGTAATGGCGATGTAACCGCGAGAGACATAAATAAGTTTATGTGTTAGAACAGGTTTGATTCTGAACTGATTGTTTGGAAAGTATATTGTTTGTTTGAGAATTATACACTCACTAGACCTTTTGGGTCTAACGCTCAGTTGTTGGACTAACCTGTTTTGTAGGTCATCATACCTCGCAAGATAAAGGCAAGGGAAAAGTTTAGAATGAATRACTTTTAGTTATTCAAAATGTATTCCAAGAAAGTATTTTGTTAATCTGTATTTTGTAAACGATGTTATATTTTGTGTTATGAGTATGATGATGTGGATTATCGGTACATAGAATATGTGGGTTGTTACAGTTGGTATCAGAGCCTTAGTTTAAGGGATCTCGGTATTTGCGAAATACTTAGACTTAAACTAGAGATGTGGAAAGTTATGATAATAGGTTTCACTGGGTCTATGAATATGGGAATATGTTATAACTGAACCTATTATGAGAAAGATAGATTATATGACTGATATAATCTGAGTTATGAATAGACATGACGATAAATGTATTATTATATTATGATTATGAGAATAATCATGTGTGTTTAAATGTGACAGAAAAATCCATATACTGAGAAATGGCAGATAATCCCAATCAATCAAAAAGGACCTCTACTGGTTATGGAATAGGTCAGGGAAGAAGAAACGTAACACAAGGAGAGGACCCGGAAAATGTGATGAGGATAGAAACGCGAAGTCGTAGTAGGGATCAAGGAAGAGGTAGAGGTATTAGACAAGAACATGAACTATCGGCTCAAGAAAGTTCAATGTCTGGTCATGGAAGAGGAAGGGTAAGGGGTGGACACAATGTTCCTGATCCCAGGTTTATTACCCAAGAAATGTTGGCAGCAGAATTGGGAAAGTTCTAAGAAAGTTTGGTGAGTTTGTTGGGACGTACAACCCAAAATAATCCAGAAGTGGTAAGAAATCCTGATTATCAGGAGGAAG
>NC_037542.1:735331-749867 GCF_001531365.2 Cynara cardunculus var. scolymus | reverse complement strand
TACCATTACCTGAGATTAAGGTAGATGAAAGATTATGCTTTGAAGAAACCCCTGAACATATTACTGATTACAAAGTAAAGAAGTTACGAAACAAAGAGATTGGGTTAGTAAAGGTTCAGTGGCGTTATCATAAGGGACCAGATGCCACATGGGAATCAGAATCGGAAATGCGGATGAAATATCCTTATTTGTTTACTTAATGGAATTTCGGGACGGAATTTTTTTAAGGAGGGAATGTTGTAATATTCGGGTTTCAAGTTTTGATTTAAGATTTTCTTTAACATATATATATATATATATATATATATGTGTGTGTGTGTGTGTGTGTGTGTTATGTTTATGTGAATATCTTGAGATTTAATATAAAAAAAATACAAAAGGGGGGGAGGTCGGCTGGTTGTGCCGCCCACCACCTTTTCTCAATACTATATATATAGAAAGTTGAGTGAGTAGATGAAAGGTTTTACACACACTGTATTTAGAAAGTTTTTTTTTTTGTGAATCATACGGATTGCAAGAAGAGGATTCAAAAGTTTGGATATTCAATTTCTAAAGGTGAGTGTATTAAAGCTTTGAGTATAAAGTTGTTTGCATACAATTTAGTAGTTATTAGAACTGGTTATTTATCGTTTATAGTTCATATTGTGCGGATATTTCCTTAAACCGTCCATGTGATGACCAGATTGATATCCGGACAGTTTCATCCGGATTATAAACCGCTCAAGTGTTGTCCGAGGCCCTCCCTAAACCTGTCAAGAGGTGACCGGATCTCGTCTAAACCAGTCAAGAGTTGGGCGGTGTATTGACCGGATTGTTTTAAACCGGTCAAAGGTTGGGCAATGTATTGTCCGGATTACATTAAATCGGTTAAGTTGTGAGAGGGGTATTGTCTGGACTTGTAATCCGGACAAAGATATTGACTCAATTCTAAGTATTAAACTGGACAAAGCTTATACAAGGTGTTATTCGGATTGTTGATCGGAGATGATATAACCCTTTTGATATTCCAAGTGTTTGTCCGGATTCTATATCCGAACAAGGCTGACAGGACTTCAAATCCGGTTAATATGTTGAATCATTTTAGAGATATAATGGCAGTGTAACCGTGGGAGAGATGTAATGGCGGTGTAACCGCGAGTGAGATGTAATGGAGGTGTAACCGCGGGAGAGATGTAATGGCGGTGTAACCGCGGGAGAGATGTAATGGCGATGTAACCGCGGGAGAGATGTTATGGCGGTGTAACCGCGAGTGAGATGTAATGGCGGTGTAACCGCGAGAGAGATGTAATGGCGGTGTAACCGCGAGTGACATAAATAAGTTTATGTGTCAAAACAGGTTTGATTCTGAACTGATTGTTTGGAAAGTATATTGTTTGTTTGAGAATTATACACTCACTAGACATTTTTGGTCTAACGCTCAGTTGTTGGACTAACCTGTTTTGCAGGTCATCATACCTCGCAAGATAAAGGCAAGGGAAAAGTTTAGAATTAATAACGTTTAGTTATTCAAAATGTATTTCAAGAAAGTATTTTGCTAATCTGTATTTTGTAAACGATGTTATATTTTGTGTTATGAGTATGATGATGTGGATTATTGGTACATAGAATATGTGGGTTGTTACACTGAAGCTGGTTGTTCAACATCAAACTGTGTTCATTCATAAACTATTAATGTTACTGAATCCAAGCCTGTTCAAACTGAAACACATACTCAACCTAAAATTGTTCAACCCAATGTTGATCAATTTGAGTCTGCTTTACCTGTTGATGAAGCTGAATACTAAGAAATTGAAGCTGAAATTCAAGCTGTAACCGATGAGTATGATGATCAGAACAACTTAATTGATGTTTAACCCTTACTTTGTACTCACAAGTGGACTAAAGATCATCCCCTGACAAAAATTATTGGTAATGTAAATTGTAGAGTGCAAACATGATCTACTACCGCGAACGAGTGTCTTTTCGTTAACTTTCTCAATGCTATAAAGCCACAGAAGCCATCTGAAGCATTGCAAGATCCATATTGGATTAATGTAATGAAACATGAACTTCGAGATCACTCCTCTTAATTCTCGTTTTTGCACCAAAAAAATTTAGATTCAATCAATATTCTTAAAGGTCGTGTCACACGAAGATACTTCATGGTGAAAATGTACATCTTCCATGTTTCGTTGACATCCATTGCATTTGTTTCACCATGGTACCAAGGGCACAATCATGTGGAGGCCATAGTGGGATTGTCCCCTGAAGATGATGGAGTGTTCAATCCTAGCTAGTAACGTAACCATTAATACTTCATAACTACCCGTACATTAAAGAAGAAGCTCTCCCTTTAAAAAATATGCTCAGAGATACCCTAGCTGCGATTTGTGCCGCTCCAAGCTGAAAATTCTTCTTCCTGTATCGCCGGTCTTTTGGACATTGTGGACATAAAAATCATCACTTACTCTGTTGTCACATTTATTACATTTTTTTGTTATGTTTTAAAAACATGACCAAATCACATTGAAAACCATTATCATAGGCTTAAAACCGTCACCTTATGTGTATAAAAATCCATCATTTCTCCTAAAACAGTTACCATAACATGACATATAGTAACGATTTTTTTCAAAACCGTCACCGTAGCATGACACTTGGTAACATTTATTTTTCAAAATCGTCACCGTATCATTAGATATGATGAAGTTTATTGTTGAAAATCATTACCATAGAATTACATATGGTCAAGTTTATTTTTTTAAATCGTCACTGTAAGATTACAAACAGTGACATTTATTACTTAAGACCATCACCGTAGCATTATATACATTGACATTTACTTTTCAAAATCGTCATCTAAACATGACATATAATGAAGTTCATTATTATAAACCAACACCATAAGGTGAGAAACAGTGATGCTTGTTTTCTGAAGTTGTCACTGTATCAGGACATAAGTTGACATTTATTTTTCAAAATCTTCACCATAGCAAGCTATACGGGTTACCTTTATTTTTCAAAACCGACACCATAACATGACATATGATGATGGTTAGTTTACAAAAAAATCATCATAGAATAATGTACAGTCACATTAATTATTCAAAACCCGTCAGCATAGAATGATCTACATTTACTTTTATTATTCAAAACTATCACCGTAGTATGGCATATAACGACATTTATTTTTCTAAACTTTCTTTGTAATATGACGTATTTATTATTCAAAACCGTCACCATATCTTGACATACAATAATGTTAATTTTTCAAAACAGCCACTGTAGTATGACGAATTATTTTTAAAATGTGACCATTGTATGACATACAATGACATTTATTAATCAAAACCGTCATCGTAGCATGATGTATAGGGATTTTCAGAACTATCACCGTAGAATGACGTAGGATGACGTTTATTTTCAAAACTATAACTGTGGTTTGAGATACGATGACATTTATTATACAAATCGTCACTGTAAATAATTTTAAAGTGATATTTTCAACATTACACCATCCTCCACTTGAAACTCTATAGGTTTACGACGTTTTTCATCATATATCTTTTGCCTGTCCTGTGCCATTTTTAATCATCCACGTATATGTCCTATCTTATTGAGTATTAATTGAACAATCTGGTCTTGCTGACTGTTTCTCACTCACTTCAATCCAACATAATGGTGTTCTACACTTTTATTCCATACATAACTTTAAAAGGTGTATCTTGAATACCGACATGAAAACTTTCATGTTAAGAAAATTCTATCATAGTTAGATGCCCCACCCACAATCCTCCAAATTAATGGCACAAGTACGCAACATGTCCTCGAGTGTTTGACCTAAATTACATCAAAACCTCTAACTTTGTCACAAAATACATAGTAGTATGGTACCATTTCCAAACCGTAATTTCCAACCATTGTAGATTAGCATAAGGTCATTGGTGTTCCACCCTTAACTAGACAAGTTAAATATCATTCCACATAACATGTGATATCCTTCTTCATACCCGGACACCACGAAATCTCGGTACATCTTGTTGGTGCCTGGATGTAGTGAATAACGAGACCTGTGAGCTTCTTTCAATACCTTTCTACGATTATCACAAAGATGAGAAACCCAAATTCTACTTTCAAAACACTTATATCCTCGACCATCCTCAACTAGAGCGGATGCTATACTCACAAGTCATTCTCTTTTATATTATCTTCCTTTAAACTTTTAACTTCGCATTTCTTTAACTCTTTAAAATGTTTGGTATCAATTTGGCTCGTAATGCTCACACTCTGATTGTTCCTCCAATGTTTTTTCGAGTTAAGGAATCGGCTACCACATTTGCCTTTCTTGGATGATACATAATATCACGATAGTGGTCATTCAATAGTTCTAACCATAGTCTTTGTTTCATATTTAACTTTCATTGATTGAATAAGCATTTCAGGCTCTTACGATCAGAGAAAATCTGAAATTTGGTGCCATATAAATAATGCCACCAAATATTTAAAGTGAAAGTAATTGCCGCTAGTTCCATATCATGAGTAGCATATTACTTTTCATGATCTTTCAATTGTCGTGAAGCATATGCAATTAATTCTCTCGTTGTATTAATATACATTCTAAACTCAACTTCGATGCATCAGTTTAGACTACAAAATCCTCTGAACCATCTAGTAGGGATAGAATAAATGCACTACACAACCTTTCTTTCAAAGTTCTAAAGGCTTCAGCTTGTGCCTCTTTATGTTCAAATTTTACATTCTTTTTCGTTAAAGAAGTTACTAAAGTCACAATACGAGAGAAATCTTATATGAACATACGGTAATAACTAGCCAATCCAAGGACACTTCTCACTTTGGTCGGTAATCTTGGTGGTTCTCACTTTTCGATTACTTCAACTTTTAGATGGATCGACCTTGATACCATCCTCAAGAAAGACCTCCAGCATATCCTTAACTATCGGTATGCTCACGACTTTACACTTTTCCTTCTTTGCATCTTTTATATCTTCCATGAAACTCTAACATCCTTTCTTTACACATATTTGAGCCTTTAATATTGAAATCAAAACTCTTTTTCGGTTGCATTGGTCGCCATAGATTACAACTGGTCCTTTTTTGGGTAAATCAATAGCATTAAATCTTTGTTGCATACTATGTTAGAGTGATTGCTTTCTAGCCAATCCATTCTTACTATTACATCAAATTCCTTCAATGTTATAGGGAACAACTGTAAAGGTACCCCACACCGCTTGATACGTTTCTAACAGAAACTTCGTTATCATTAGCGGTTTCTACTACTCATGTATCATTCAAGTTATTAGGCTTTTCATTCGAGCACCTCACAGAGGAAGAATAGACATAAAATAATTTGCACCATAATCGAATAACACTCTATCATAGACTAAGTTCACCAAAAATGTACCTGTTACCACATCCAACGTCCTCTCGGCCTCTACTATAGTCATCAGGAACGCACATCCCTTTGCTTTAAATGGTTTGGATTTCTGAGTTTTCCCTCCCTGAAATAATTTTCTCCACGACCCTCAAAGTCATAACAAGATCTCGGACTGAAGCCTTCTATCCGCATATACCTTTCCATGATATATGCTTCCGTAGGGACATACAGTTCTTCAAAATGAGACTTCCCCCTTTGGATTCAAGTTCGAACTCTTTAGAGCTCATTCTCTCCGACTCTGCAGCTTTGTCATTGTTTACTCTCTTCAAGTCAAGCGCCCGTCTCACCAGTCTGATTGTACCATCTGAATACTTGTTTAGCTCGCTGAATCTCATAAACTTCTTTACTTGATGCTTAGCAAAGTATATGACTCCGAACTCTGGTTTTTCAAAAATCATGTAATCTGGATAAGCATCAGTATCTTCTAAGTCTTGATCAGGTCTCTTTAGATTGATGATTCTTTGATTATCTTCAAGACCCATCTGAACATCAATAACCATAGCCAACTTTACATGACTTCTCATATATCTTTTAATTGCATCAAGGGCAACCAGAGCTCCATCTTTCATGTTAGTCATATTGCGGATCTCATAGTACATATACTCCAAGTCTTCCAAATATAAGTTCGATAAATGAGATTCACTAAACCTCCAGACTTTCCCATCTTGACGAGTCACAGTGAAGACCGGATACTAGACTCTGAGAAGTCTTTGAGCATCTATCTGTTTGATTGAGACAACTCGATGTTTGGTATGTACTTCACTAACAGGAAGACGCTTGGCTTCCAGAAAGTGCTTGTACTCCAAGCGATAATCTTTGGTTTCTGGGTGAATACCAATAATTTTATCACCGTTCAGAGCTTTACGATGTCGGAGGAAGATTCCAAAGTAGATATCTTCAAGATACGGCTCTCGGATCCTAGCCCTGTCATACCCTGGCACATAATTCCTAGTAAACATCTCTGTAGGATCAAAAGGCTCTCTAGGAGCAGGAATATCAGATGCACCAGCTACAGCTGCAGTAGAGGATTCCGGCACTTTCTGACGATCATCTTAAAATGGGAATACTAGGTCTTCCTCATTAATGTCAGCTTCAAAGTCAAAGTATAACCCGATTGACTCGTCAATGTTCTCAATATCCTCTTCAAAATCTTGTTCTCCACCAAGCACAGTAACAAACACGTCATTGAATCCAACATTGGCAAACAAGTCCAATAATAACCTTGTTCCTACTATGGAGTCTGTCGGCTTTTCAACCATTAGCTCGATCGTAGGACTTGTCTCCATCTCTCCCTCATCTTCTATAACAATTGCCTCAATGATTCTTTCCCGTGTAGATTCCGGGGCAAAACCTTCAACATTCACATCTTGAGCAGCTGGCTCACTTTCAACACCTAGATCCTGAACAAATGTCTCAGCCACCCTTTGTCTTTTCCTCTCCCCCTCATAATGATCTGGATCTTCCGGGTCATCATGCCTTCTTTTGTGTGAGGTGGCCTGAGCTCTGCACGTCTCCTCTAGAATAGATACCCGTTTGTCATATGTAGCTCCAAATTCATCAACATCAAACGATAATGAATGCAGACTTGGACAAGTCTGTTGAGCATCAAATTCTGGAAAAATATCGTCAATGTTATCAACCACTGCTCCAAGTTGAATGTTCTGTGAAGGAATCGGTTGAGCATGGTTGTCAGCATCATCATTATTATCGTTACTCAGAGCTGCCTGATTGTCGGATTCAGTATCTTCCGAACTTGATGAAGTTGTGGAAGTACTATCAGATGAAGTACTTTGCTGATCAGACGCTCCCCGCTCCTGTTCACCCCTCTCTATTTCATTTTCCCTCAGCACACTGCCCTGTTCAGGTAACCCGTGTTCCTGAACTCTCTCATCTATATCTAACACCTTTTTCTTAGCTGAGGCATGGGGTGATCTCTGGGTAAGTTCAACCGGTTCTGGTTGAACTATAGGATCTATAACTCTCCTATAGTCTATCACATATTAAGCATTCTGATCAGCCTAGGCAAAAAGCTCTGGTGGAATCTCCATTATAGAATCCAAGTCTTCGACTTCGGTATGCTACCGAATTCTAGACATGACGAATGTCGGCCCCATTTCAGTATTGGATCTGGCCGAGATATCTTCATTCAAATTCATCATCGCCTCTATGACTAATTGCAGAAATCTCTGAAAAGGCACAACTTTTCTGGCTTTTGAAGGAAATCTCTTTGCGTTCACGAGCTCCACCAGTTCATTCCAGATGACTAGGGCATAGTCATAGTTACGAGAGAAGACTATCCCATGAAAGAATTTGAGGAATGAAATGTTGCATGTGTCTATTCCCGCAGTCTTGGACGTCAGATATCTGTTCAGGATGGAGAACAGCAAATGCCAGATTGATGGCATAAAACGTCGTTTGAACTGAGATGGGTTAGTCAACTCCTGCGAGTATCCTAACCATTTGATGTCGCAGCATAGTTGGTCATCAGTTACAAATTGCTCATATCCTGTTGAGCCTGGTCCGGGAAGACGTAGAATCCTTCTTAATCATTTTAATGTCAGACGGCTGACATATTCATCCACTACTCCTTCAAAATAAAATGTGTCACCGTCTTTAGCCAGTGTAAGAGTACTCCAAAATTGTTGTAAATACACCATAAGAACAAGTGTATTGGTTGAAAGGGAGTAAGCAATGGGGTGTCCTCTCAGAATTTCAGGGATTATTTGGTATTCGGCTGCCATGTCGAAATTGAAAGAATGGTTTTTGGTTTTATGTCTAGATACTGGCATTGTGGAAAAAGTGTTTCTGAAGGTATGGGTTCGTTTATGGGTTGAAGAGGGTTTTGAATGTTGTCAGATCTGACCGAGGAATATGAGATTCCTCGTCAGACTGATGTTGTACGTCCTCCATTTACCTATAAAATATCTAAACATATTAGAACCCATATTATGCATACAATTCAAATACTCAAAGTAAAGAAAATTTAAGACTTAAAAAAATTGAAATCAAAAGAAAATTGAATTAAAAAAATTTATAAAAAAAATCTAAACTAACACTTAAAAAATTAACTAAAAAAATATTCTAAAAAACATTAAACTAAACTAAACATTAAAAAAATTAACACATAAAAAAAATCAAAAACAAAAAAAAAATTAAAAAATGAATTAAAAAAAACAAAAAAAAAACTTAAAACGAAAAAAAAATGTTAACCGGATTTCTAATCCGGTCACTAAGAGGAAAAAAAATATTTCTAAGTCTAAAACCAAAAATCCGGACAACATTAACCGGATTAAGGTTGATCGGAGTGAACTCCGGTCACCTTGTCCGGTGAGAAATCCGGTCAACTCAAAAACTCTAAAAAAAATCCCAAAAAAAATTTAAACCCTAAACATGATTTATTAGTAACAATTTAATGTGATTAGCCTCTTTTTAGTTATGAAACAGTTTATGGTTCGAATCAGATTCAAAGTTATTAGATTCAACTTTAATGTTTTTTACAGTCCAAGCAGTCCAAGTATGTCCAACAGATCGAAAAAGTTAAGGAATGATATACGATTATGAATAGAACAAATGAAAACCTTAAGAAGTGGGATGAAACATAATAGAAGTTGATGTTCTAGAGCGATTAACTAAGGAGGATGACCGGAGACGATGATGAACAGGAAATGAGAGTGAAAGTAAAAAATGAAAAGTAAAAATGAATCGATTATTTATAGTCAAAGTCAAAACTCGTTCAAATTCTAAACCGCTTAAGGCTTATCCGGATTAGAATAAATCGGTCAAGAGGTGTCCGGTTTATGGAATAAGAAACAACTAAGTGTTAATCCGGACAATAAATCGCTCAAGGCATAGGCGATTTAGAAGAACACCGGGTAAGACTCATCCGGTTTAAGAATAAACCGCTTAAGAGTCAATCGATTTAGAGATAAATCACACAACAAAGAAAGCTAAATCGCTCAAACAAAGGATTAAATCGCTCAAGAGATGAAAGATTTAAGGACTTGGAAAAACAAATGAGACAAGCGATTTAGGAATCCGGTCAAATCAAGTAGGCGATTTACAATTCCGCTCAATCCCTTGTAAGCATATCTAACTTTATCCGGATAAGAGTTTATCATATAGCCTTTTGTCCGGATTAGTCTAAATCGGACAAGTGTTGTTCGAATTTGCAATAAATCGGACAAGTGTTGTCCGGATTAGACTAAATCGGCCAAACASTTATATTTTTAAACTCTACATCTTTAAAAAATTAGATAATGTTTAAAATATCAGTAAGAAAAATATAAACTGTTAGTTCAATACAGATAAAATTCACTCCCTCTCAAAATATGATCAGATATTCAAAAAATAGATAAAAATCCACAATCCCCCTCAAATATAGATTCCCACGATCAAGAAATTTAAAATCAGATAGAAAAATTAAAACACTGACTTATATTTCCAAAATACAAATATTTGAGCAAATGAATTTGAATTAAATACAATTCAATAAATTGAACTATTTTTAATAAAAATTCAAATTTTCAAATTTAACATACCTAACTTAGATACAAGAAAGTTAAAGCGTTTTTCATCTAAAGCTTTCGTAAATAAGTCAGCTAATTGAAATTATGTATTTACAAAATACAGTTCAATGATTCCTTTTTCTACATGATATTTAATAAAATGATACCGGATATCTATATGTTTGGTTTTTTGTGTGTTGAACAGGATTACAAGAAATAGCAATAGCACTTTTGGAATCACAGTAAATGGGAATTTTATTAAAGTAGAACCCGTAGTCTCTGAGCTGTGTCTGCATCCATAACACTTGAGAACAGCAGCTTGCAGCAGCTACATATTCTGCTTCGGCAGTGGAAATGGATACGCAGTTCTGTTTCTTTGATGCCGAGCTGACTAACTTGTCTCCCAAAAACTGTAGATGTCATGATGTACTTTTCATGTCCAACATACAGCCTGCATAGTCTGCATCTGAATAAGCTGTCAGTTCAAAACTAGTACCCTTGGGATACCAGAGTCCAAGATTAGCAGTCCCTTTGAGATATCGGAAAATGTGCTTAACGGCACTTAGATGGGACTCCTTTGGATTAGACAGATATTTGGCACAAAGATGTGTTGAAAACATAATATCAGGTCTACAAGACGTTAAATACATTAAAGAACCTATCATGTCTCGATATATTTTCTGATTAACAGCTTTTCCAGAAGGATCAGCATGGATTTTCATTCCATAAGCCATAGGTGTTTTGATAGATGAACAGTTTTCCATATTAAATTTCTTCAGGATATCTAAAATATATTTTTTTTGACAAATAAAGATACCCGAAGATAATTGTTTTACTTGAAGACCTAAAAAGAAGTTCATCTCATCTATCATACTCATTTTAAAACGGCAAACCATCAAGGCAGAAAAATTTTTGTAGTATTTGGGGTTTATAGATCCAAATATTATGTCGTCTACATAAATTTGTATCAAAATAATATCAGACTTTTTCTTTTTAATGAAAAGGGTTGTGTCAATATTACCTTTCGAGAAGCCTGACTTTACAAGAAAATCTGATAAAATGTCATACCAGACTCTTGGAGCTTGTTTAAGACCGTAAAGAGCTCAGTCAAGGATGTAGACATGATCCGGCTTTGACTGATCAACAAAACCTTCCGGTTGTGAAACGTAGACTTCCTCCTTGAGAAGACCATACAGAAATGTTGTCTTGACGTCCATCTGGTACACCGTGAAGTTCTTGTGTGCCGCGTATGCCAAAAACATTCGTATTGCTTCAATCCTTGCAACCGGGGCAAAAGTCTCATCATAGTCAACGCCTTCTTGTTGATTATATCCTTTAGCGACGAGCCATGCCTTATTTCTGACCACAACACCATCTTCGTCCTTTTTATTTTTGAATACCCATTTTTTTACCGATAATCGTCTTGTTGTTGGGACGAGGTACCAATCTCCAGACTTTGAATGCTTCGAACTGGTTTAGCTCCTCTTGCATGGCTAGTATCCAATCCGGATCAGCTAAGGCTTCGGATACCTTAGTCGGCTCAATATTACTCAAGAACATGGAATATAAACACTCATTAACTGTCGCAGACCGTGCACGAATGGATGCTGATGGATCACCAATTACTTGATGTATTGGGTGATTTTGGGTCCACTTCTTGCTATGAGGTAGAGTAATGTATGAGCTTTGATCTGAATTTTGATCAGTGTAAGTACTTGAGGTAGGGGAGTTTATTGGAACTGGTTCGGGTGAAGGTTCAACATTTGGAATTGAATTAGGTTGAATATCTGGTTGAGGTAGGATGTTCTCGTCTTGTTCGGCCGAAACATCTTGCACTTCAGAATTTTCACCCTCTTCACGCTGAACAGGATTATTGGGATTTTCCATCTCTATTTCTTCATCTACCACTTCCGTTTCTTCTTCTCTTTCAGTTATTTGCACATCGGGAGATGGACCAGATAACTGTTGTTCACTTGGACTATCCTTGGACAAAACATTAGACTGATTAGATTTGTTTTCAAAATATTCTTCATAAAAGTTCTCAAATAAAGAATCTAAATAAGCTTTATCATAATTAGATGACTCAGATTGATCAGCTTTCCGCGTAGTATTAATTATCAGCCTGGGTCCTTAACTGAATTGTTAAGAAGCCACTATATTTAAGCTTGGGTCCTAAACTGGGTGTTTAGTAACCACAAACGATTAAGTATTTGATTCTTAACTCGCTCAATTTGAAACCTGTTGAAACCACAGTCCGCACAAACTGTCATGAATCGAACAAGCTGTACCCTAAATTGCTTAAGCTGTGAAAGATGAACTACCTAAATCGTTCAAGCCTTAAGCGATGTATACCTTAAATCGATCAAGGCATCTGCGATTTACCTGATAATCCGATCAAGACCTCTGCGATTTAGAAGACATCGGACAAGAGAAAACAATCGATTTAATGGAATCCGCTCAAGCTACTGTTAAGACAAGCTGGGACAAGGTCGATTGAAGTTACTGTCTGATGATTTAAGCGATTTAGATATCCTATTGATGGCTGAGCGAAGAACAGCTTAAACTGTGAGGTATACGAAGAAGAACCAGAATGGACTATGCAATGAAGATATGAAGGACAAACAGGCTTAGTCTCAATCCGGATGGACCTTTACAAACACACAAACCAACAAAAATTTAACCAAAATGAATAAAAAAAATACTGGATTTAAAAAAAATTAAGAACAAAAAAAAAATTCAAAACACAAATTTAACCAGATCTAAAAAACGAATGATCAAACCGTGAAATCAAGTGAATAACAAAGATTCACGATTCCAAAACGCACAATTTGATCACAGTTTTAACACCAAAACTCAAAATTTTCAAAAAGAAATTGGATCAAACCAAAAAAAATTAAGAACACGATCAAGAACAAGATGAATTCAGAACAAAATTCCGGAAAATCTCTTCACAGAAAGTGATTTCTTCTCTCTGATTTCTTGCAAATCCGGCTCTGATACCAATTGAAATGTCCAAAATCATACACAACTGATCAAGAACATTAAGAACGAGATGAAGAAAGAGAATATGATCACCAAATGTCTTGTTTTGCTTGAGAGAGAAATTACAGCTCTAATTTCAGATTACAGAAATGCTAATGACAAGTTAATGACAATTACAAAGTAAAGCACTATTTATACTAAGGAAAGCATTAAGATAATCTATTACAAAGCATGTAAAATATGGAGAACTTGAATACAACGATAACGCACATACTTAAACCCAACAGCTTTGCAGTCATCAGGATGTCCCACCAAATAACCCTTGTAACTTGAATCTTACCTATATGGTTTTAGCTGGACGATCCACCCCATCTGGGGTGACTGATGTAGTCCTCCCTCAACGCCGAGAATCGCTTACCATCCTATAATTCCACAATATAGATATACTTTAATCACAAAGCCAAGAATGATAAGGTAATTAAACACAAACATGGACTTGTAAACTCAGAAATGCATTAGTCAAATATAATCTAAATCTACCATATATAGAGTCCTTTCTACCCCATTATATCTATCACTAGGTTAGCCTTTAGCATGGTAGGGACACCCTTAACCATGGAATTATTTTTTGATGAGGGGAATGACTAATATATTTGAATATATTTACGAGTTAGTTATTTAGTTAGTTTGATAGAGTTTAAAAAAACTTAAAAATTATAGGTATGCAAAAGTTAAAATTTAAGATATTATGCATTACTAAATAATATTTAATGTTTAATAAGTTGTGTTTTAAAAGTTTTTTCTAATTTCTTTGTAATATAACTAGAATTGCACATGCACAATACAATATGATATATGGTGATTTTGATGTAAAAAAATGGACCTCAATCTGAATTAATGATATCTTCAATTTACTGTGCCTCTCAAAATTTTAAAAGCTTATTAAAAATTGAAAAACAAGTATATATATATGCCATTTTTTATATAATTTGTTCAAATAAAAAATAATTATATATACCATAATTTAAATTTTAGAAAATGTGTTGTAAATCTAAGTAGTTTATCGGTATATTATCATTTAGTTTTTATGAAATATAGTAAGGATGTAAATTATAAATTTGCCAAATAAGATTAATAATAATAGTTGGTTCGCCTGTAATAATTAAAAACTTTTCATATAAATTTTTGTATATATATATATATATATATATATATTAATTTGTCGTAGGACGCCTATATGTTTTCTCAATGTAATAGTAGGAAACATATTTTAAAACCACATAAAATGTCCTATTTTATACTCTATTAGGACGCTTATATTGTTACATAATACATTTTTGTCAGACCCTTGAATTTGTTTTATAATTATTTAATTTGTTAGAACGCACATTCTTGTATTGACATAAGTATTTTTGGGACGTTGAATTTCGTCCTATAAAGGCATTTCTCATGACGTCTATATGTGTTTCTTTTGATATAAGTAGGAAAACATATTTYAGGACCACATAATGTGTCCTATTTTATACTTCTAAGGAGGCTTTAGGGTTACATAATACATTTTATAGGACCCTTGAATTTGTTTTATTATTTTATAACTTGTTACACACATATTTTG
>NC_037542.1:725538-733561 GCF_001531365.2 Cynara cardunculus var. scolymus | reverse complement strand
CAATCCTAGCTAGTAGCCTAACCATTTTAGAGATCAAAGATTGAAGCTTCACTGAATATGAGGATTGTGTGTGCCTTCAATTAACCATGTATAAATATTACATACTTCAAAASAATGTTGGTGAGTGTTCTACATTGTATCGGCTTAATATTTGCATCGTTAAGAATCACATTATAGCYTRTCGAGATGGACCTCGATGGAGGAAGCATATTCAAGCAAACCGTTATGTATAACTATAAACGTAGTGATAAGCTATCTGAAGACAATCTTAAGGCTGAAAAAGAGATATATGAAAAGACCTACAAGTYTATCGAGGCTTATGGTGTTGCCCATCCCGAATCTTATTGATTTATCTTCATCAACRTGTTCTATTATGGTTACAAATCTGTACGATAGTATGATGTTTTGCTTCCGTTTCTAGTATGATTTGAAATAACGGATAAAGATCCACTTATATATATATGTGTGTTGTAAATGTTCAAATTTGATATGGCAAAATAAATAATTTTCTTCAACTTACGGCATTCTAATTTTCTTGGTCCATTTGTTTGCTCAAATTTACTTAGTTGTCCATCTACATGATAAATGTAAACAAATTTTACATTAGTAGCATGGTAAAAGATTACTTCTACCAATGGTTGTTTATCCTTTTAAGAAGCTTACATCCAGTTAGTTTCTAACATGCGTGTTATGGTAGAGTTAGCCATGGTACGTCATGGTGGCAAGGTCCTCGTGTTCGTATAATGCATGGCTGGGTACCTTGGCTCCTGCAAGATGTCATGTAAAACAATGTAGTGGATATTCTACTCGCACAATGCTTGCGTACTTTGGCTTACCTCTTTATCTATGGGTTGAAGCTGTTTCTACTGCACGCTTCACACAAAATCACACGATCATCGTCAAAAGATTTCATAAAACTGCTTATGAGCTAATCAATAATCGTAAGCCTAATGTTTAATGCTTTCATATTTTTGGCTGCGTAATCATTGTGTTGAATGATAGAGACAACCTTGGGAAGTTTGATAAAAAGGCAAATGAAGGTTTCTTTATTGGATATTCTCTCAAGTCAAAACCTTTCGAATCTACATCAAAGGAACAAAGATTGTCATTGAGAGCATCAATGTTAGATTTGATGAGTCATCGACTTTTGAACAACACGGTTCAGAACTCAGTCTACAACCGTCAGTGTAGAACCTGTTCCAAATAACATGACAATGAATTCTGATTCTATTGTTAGATCAAATTTAAATTCGTTGTTTAAAGATTCATTTTACTTAACTTGGGATATTCTTGCAGATTTTGAAATATATGATCTACCCAAAGTTAATGAACCAGTTGTTTTGATTCCGCAAGTTACACAACTTTCTAGACCATCTGAAGTTGGTTGTTCAACATCTAACTTTGTTCATCCATAAACTACTAATGTTACTGAATCTGAGCCTGTTCAAACTGAAGCACATACTCAATCTGAAATTGTTCAACCCAATGTTGATCAATCTGAGTCTGCTTTGCCTGTTGATGAAGTTGAACACTCAGAAATTGAAGCTGAAATTGAAGCTGTAACCAATGAGTATGATGATCAGAACAACTTAAATGATGTTTAACCCATACGTTGTACTCACAAGTAGACTAAAGATTATCCCCTGACACAAATTAATGTGAATGTAAATTCTAGAGTGCAAACGCGATCTCCTACCATGAACGAGTGTCTTTTTGTTAACTTTCTCAATACTATAGAGCCAAAGAAGCCATCTAAAGCATTGCAAGATCCAGATTGGATTAATGTAATAGAACATGAACTTCGAGATCACCCCTCTTAATTCTCGTTTTTCCACCAAAAAAACTTAGATTCAATCAATATTCTTAAAGCTCGTGTCGCAAGAAGATACTTCATGGTGAAAATGTACATCTTCCATGTTTTGTTAACATCCATTGCATTTGTTTCATCATGGTTCCAAGGGCACAATCGCGTGGAGGCCATAGTGGGATTGTCCCCTGAACATGACGAAGTGTTCAATCCTAGCAAGTAACTTAACCATTAATACTTCACAACTACCCGTACATTAAGGAAGAAGCTCTACCTTTAAAAAATACGTTCAGAAATTTCCCTAGCTACCTGCGATTTGTGCCGCTCAAAATTCTTCTTCCTGTATCGCCGGTCTTTTGGCCATTGTGGACATAAAAACCGTCACCTACTTGTTGTCACATTTATTACATTTTTTGTTACGTTTTAAAAACATTACCAAATCACATCGAAAACCATTATCATAGGCTTAAAACCGTCATCTTAAGTGAATAAAAATCCATCCTTTCTCCTAAAACTGTTACCATAACATGACATATAGTAACAGTTTTTTTCAAAACTGACACCGTAGCATGACACTCGGTAACATTTAATTTTCAAAATCGTCACCGTATCATTAGATATTATGAAGTCTATTGTTGAAAATTATTACTGTAGCATTACATATGGTCAAATTTATTTTTTAAAATTGTCACTGTAAGATTACAAACGGTGACATTTATTACTTAAACCATCACCTTAACATTATATACGGTGACATTTACTTTTCAAAACCGTCATCTAAACATGACATATAATGACATTCATTATTATAAACCATCACCATAAGATGAGAAACAGTGATGCTTGTTTTCTAAAGTTGTCACTATATCAGGACATAAGTTGATGTTTATTTTTCAAAATCTTCACCATAGCAAGCTATACAGGTTTCCTTTATTTTTCAAAACCGACACCATAACATGACATATGATGATGTTTAGTTTACAAAAAATCATCATCGGATAATGTACAATCACATTAATTATTCAAAACCCGTCAGCATAGAATGATCTACATTTACTTTTATTATTCAAAACTACCACCATAGTATGACATACAATGACATTTATTTTTCTAAACTTCTATTGTAGTATGAAATATTTATTATTCAAGACCGTCACCATACTTTGACATACAGTAACGTTAATTTGTCAAAATAGTCTCTGTAGTATGACGTATTATTATTAAAATTGTGACCATTGTATGACATACAATGACATTTATTAATCAAAACAATCATTGTAGCATGATGTATGGGGATGTTAATTTTTCAAAACTATCACCGTAGAATGACGTAGGATGACGTTTATTTTCAAAACTGTTACTGTGGTATAAGATACTATGACATTTCTTATACAAATCGCCACTGTAAATCTTTTTAAAGTGAGATTTTCAACATTACACCATCCTCCACTTGAAACTCTATAGGTTTACGACGTTTGTCATCATATATCTTTTGCCTGTTCTGTGCCAAATTTAATCATCCACGTAACTGTCCGATCTTATCGATTGTTAACTGAACAATATCTGGTCTTACTGACTGTTTCTCACTCATTTCAATCCAACAAAATGGTGTTCTACACTTCTATTCCATACATAACTTTAAAAGGTGTATCTTGAATACTGGCATGAAAACTTCCATGGTAAGAAAATTCTATCATAGTTAGATGCCCACCAACAATCCTCCAAATCAATGGCACAAGTACGCAACATGTCCTTGAGTATTTGACCTAAATTACATCAAAACCTCTTGGAATTTTAGGTAATCTTGTCACAAAATACATAGTAATATGGTCCCATTTCCAAATCGTAATTTCCAACCATTGTAGATTACCATAAGGTCATTGGTGTTCCACCTTGACTTGTAGACAAGTTAAATATCATTCCACATAACATGCGATATTCTTCTTCATACTCGGACACCACAAAATGTCGATACATCTGGTTGGTGCCTGGATGTAGTGAATAACGAAACTTGTGAGCTTCTTTCAATACTTTCCTACGATTATCACAAAGATGAGAAACCCAAATTCTACTTTCAAAACACTTATGTCCTCGACTATCCTCAACTAGAGTGGATGCTATATGAACAAGTCATTCTTTTTTATATTATCTTCCTCTAAACCTTTAAATTGGCATTCCTTTAACTCTTTAAAGATGTTCGGTATCAACGTGGCTCGTAATGCTCACACTCTAATTGCTCCTCCAAATTTTTTTCGACCTAAGGAATCGGCTACCACATTTGCTTTTCTTGGGTGATACATAATCTCGCAATAGTGGTCATTCAACAGTTCTAACCATCGTCTTTGTTTCATATTTAACTTCCATTGATTTAATAAGTATATCCTTCTCTTATGATCAGAGAAAATATGAAATTTGGTGCCGTATAAATAATGCCACCAAATCTTCAAAGTGAAAGTAATTGCCACTAGTTCCATGTCATGAGTAGCATATTACATTTCATGATCTTTCAATTGTCGTGAAGCATATGCAATTAATTATCTCATTTTATTAATACACATTCTAAACTCAACTTCAATGCATCAGTTTAGACTACAAAATCTTCTGAACCATCTGGTAGGGATAGAATCGATGCACTACACAACCTTTCTTTCAAAGTTCTAACGGCTTCAACTTGTGCCTCTTTATATTCAAAGTTTACATTCCTTTTCGTTAAAGAAGTTACTAAAGTCGCTATATTAGATATTTTATATGAACATACGGTAATAACTAGCCTATCCAAAATAACTACTCACTTCGGTTGGTAATCTTGGTGGTTCTCACTTTTCGATTACTTCAACTTTTAGATGGATCGACCTTGATACCATCCTCTAGAAATACCTCCAGGATATCCTTAACTATCGGTATGCTCATGACTTTACACTTTTCCTTCTTTGCAACTTTTATATCTTCCATGAAACTCTAACATCCTTTGTTTACACATCTTTGAGCCTTTAATATTGAAATCAAAAGCGTTTTCCGGTTGCATCGGTCGTCGTAGATTACAACTGGTCCTTTTTTTTGGTAAATCAATAGCATTAACTCTTTGTTGCATACTATGTTATAGTGATTTCTTGCTAGCCAATCCATTCTTATTATTACATAAAATTCCTTCAATGTTATAGGAAACAATTGTAAAGGTACCTCACACCTGTCCATACGTTGCTAACAGAAACTTTGTTTTCATTAGCGGTTTCTACTACCGATGTATCTTTCAAGTTATTAGGCTTTTCATGTGAGCACCTCACAAAGGAAGAATAGACATAAAATAATTTGCACCATATTGAATAACACTCTAGCATAGACTAAATTCACCAAAATGTACTTGTTACCACATCCGACGTCCTCTCGGCCTCTACTATAGTCATCAAGAACGCACATTCCTTTGCTTTAAATGGTTTGGATTTTTGATTTTTCCCTCTACTTAGTTGGCCTCCATAAAATAATTTGCTCCACGACCCTCAAATGCGGGCATTCAGGCTTGATGTGATCCGGTGAATTATAATGATAACAAAACCTCACTGCACGACACTCATTTGCAATACGACCTAGTTGGCATCCGTAAAATAATAACCTCTCTGCCACTAGTAGACCTTCCACGTACTGAAGCTTTCGGCCTAATAAGTAACCCTGTCTCACTCCTTTCCCCCACCCACCGTTTCTTCCTTGACCTCGAGCCCTAGTAACTGTGGTTTCAATAATCTGTTCGGGTTGAAGAGATTCCCTTCCATACCTCCTTCCCCTTCCATGGGCATTGGTAGATCTTACATATATGGGTTTAGCTGGAGGATCCACCCCATCTGAGGTGACTAATGTAGTCCTCCCTCAACGCCAAGAATCGTTTACCATCCTATAATTCCACAATATAGATATACTTTAATCCCAAAGGCAAGAATAATAAGATATTTAAGCACAAACATGGACTTGTAAACTAAGAAATGCATTAGTCAGATCTAATTTAAATTTACCATATATGCAGTCCTTTCTACCCCGTTATATCTATCACTCTGTTAGCCTTATGCATGGTAGGGACATCATTAACCATGGAATTATTTTTTGATAATGGAATGACTATAACATATTTGAATATATTTATTAGTTAGTTTGATAGAGTTTAAAAAAACTAAAAAATTGTACATACGTAAAAGTTAAAATTTAAGATATTATGTATTACTAAACAATATTTATGTTTAACAAGTTGTGTTTTAAAAGTTTTTTCTAATTTCTTTATAACATAACTAGAATTGCACATGCACAATACAATATGATATATGGCGATTTTGATGTCAAAAACTTGGACCTCAATCTGAATTAATGATGTCTTCAATTGACTGTACCTCTCAAAATTTTAAAATCTTATTAAAAATTGAAAAACAAGTATATATATATATATATATATATATATATATATACTATCTTATAAAGCAAATTTAACAAAAGTCTTTGTTAGGACTGAGAAATCATTATTAATTGTATTCGTCTTGAAAGTTTATAAATAGTCTAATTGTAAAAGTCAACGTGTTTGACTTTTCTTTAGAAGTTTGACTTTGATTTGTCTTTGTAGTTTGACCATATAAATAGGTAGGTAATCTTTGTAATTAGAAGAAGAAGAGCTTGATTGTAAGATTACATACGTGTAATGAGAGTTTGACCATAATGAATACATTGATTTTTTCTCTCAAAGTTCATCAAGTGTTCTTAATGATAAATCTATGAATCTGCCATTGTTATTGTGAAGATTATTGAAGATTGATCAGATATTGTGGACACACAATTGGTATCAAAGCTGGAATGCAAGAAATCAGAGGAAGATTATGAAGATAAGTGAATTTTTTCTGAAATTTTTTTTCTGAATTTTTTTGTGTTCTTTGTGTTCTTGATATTTTTTTTTATTTTGATCCGATTTTTCATAAAAATCTTGTGTTTTTCATGTTATAAAATGATCAAAATGCTCGAAATTGTATTGTGAATCTTTGTTATTCACAAACTTTTCTGATTTGATCAATTTTAATCAAGATTTAATCGGTTTTAGAGTTTTAAATTTTGTTTCGTGTTCTTGAATTTTTTTAAAATCAGTAATTTTTTTATCCATTTTTTTTAAATTTTTTTTTTGTTTTTGTGTTTTTGTTGTTTTGATCAGTTTTTTAAATATTTTTTTGGTTTAGTTTTGTTAAACCGCCCAATTGTTTTTGGCCCATCTTCAAAGCCCACATTTTGTTGACCGGATAAAGAGTCCGGTTGGTTCTTCAAATCATTTCACAGGTTCAGTGTTCATCTACACCGCACAACTAAATCATTTCACCGGATTTCTGAGCGGTTTAGTACAAAGCATCACCGGATTTCAAGCGGTATTCATCTACACCGCAGGAGTCTTGTCCGGTGTTCATGTAAACCTAACATAACTTGAGCGGAGAACGAGCGGATAATGTTCGGATTTGATCAACAGGTAAAGTTCTTATTCTAGTCTAAGTCTAAATCGCAGAAAGCTTCACAGGATTCCTTGCACGGATTCTTAAACCGGACATTTTGTACAAATCAGGTGTTTAGGTTTTAATTTTGAGCAGTTTATATCAACCCTTGACTGGATTAGTGAGCGGTTTAGGTTTTGCTTTAAGCTGAGTTGATCGGTTTAGGACTTAGAATTTGTGCATTGAAGTATTTTGAGCGGACTTCTAAACCGCTCAATCAATTTTACCYAGATTCTTAATTGTTCAATGTTTCTTGATTCATTTTGATAAATCGCTCCATTCATACGATTTGGATTTAATCGCAGCAAGGTTTTCTAACAGTTGACTGTCATCTTTCTCAATCGTTCATTATATGTCATTCATATCATTTGATTTAGGATTCTGAGTTGACGCGATTGTGACATACAGCAGCCAATTTGGTAAATCTTGGTCTAACATTCTCTAGTTATCTTCAGGTTCTGTGTTGCTCACTGTTTCTTGGTTCATTTTGTTGAATCATAGACTGTAGATTTCTGCAGCTGTATTACCATACCCATCTGCAACTACATAGACTGTGAACGTTTGAACCTGTGTTTGTGATTTGTTTGTTCTTAGTGACAGRTACATACAATTTAAGATTGTTTGCTATGAATTTTGTTCATGACTTTTGGCAGCAGCTGTTGATTCAAATTGTCTTGATTAGTCTTGGTCTGTTAGTTATAAGAGGACTAAA
>NC_037542.1:724430-725438 GCF_001531365.2 Cynara cardunculus var. scolymus | reverse complement strand
ATTTTTATACACATCTTACATATACCATTCCATAAATATACATACAATGGATTGTCAATCTTACATATATCTTAAGCAACTAGATATACATACAATGGGTTGTCAATCTTACGTATATTCCGTAAATATACATACAATGGGTTGTCAATCTTACATATATACACAAATATACATATTCATACTTATATATATATATATATATATACATACAAAACGCATTTTTAAAGTGTATATATATTCACTATATTTTGTAAGACAATGTAATTTTAATGATAATAAAACGCATTTTTAAAGTGTATATGAGTGACCTAATTACAAATTTTATAATGTATTAAAAATATATATAAATTAAAAAAATAAAAATAAAAATAAAAATATTATTTTTTAATGACCGGGACCGGCAGCCCGTAACTAGTTACAATAAACCTTCATCGGGCTCAACTTTTTAAACCGTGACCGGTTATTGTTGGTTATGAAATTTTTTGAGACCGGTTGGGACCGGCTCGGCTTGGCCCAGCACCGATTTTTGGCCACCACTACTTGCAAGTTGCATCTAATTAATTTTTATTTCTGGGTTGTTAATTAGTTTACTGTTGGGCTGCCACATACGGGCCTCTACTGAGTAATGGGCCGTATGTAAAATGTATGTGTTGTTTTCATCTACCATCGGTTCAGTTTCAGTTTAAAAAACTCTCCACTCCATTTAGCAACATACATGTTGCTTCATCATCCATAACATTGGCTTTAAATATTTAATGCTTCATACCAAGTAAGAGATGACTACCCAGTCAGAGTCAGAGTCAGAGATGATGGTATTGACTATTACCTAGTTAGTTAGTGTTTACAGAGTAAGAGACGATTATAGTATGCCATTTTGATTACCGACAAATTTAACGGGATGTATGATAATTGAAGTTGACGACTAGCTCTTACTAGGTAAATGATTACCCTGTGCCGGTAAACGCTCCCTAATTAAACGATTCCTAAAGGTCATATATATGCTATTAA
>NC_037542.1:714326-720640 GCF_001531365.2 Cynara cardunculus var. scolymus | reverse complement strand
ATTACCGATTTAGGATTTCCGGCGGATTTCCGGCGGAGATCCGGCGGAAGTCAACAAAAGTTGACTTTGTTAATTTCCGCCGGAAATCCGCCGGAAATCCGCCGGAAAATTTCCGGCGGAAATTTTCCGCCGGAAATTCCGCCGGAAATACCCAGTTTTCTAGTAGTGATATAAACGGTGTTTGTCTTGTAATTTTGAGAGAGATTCATTGTAAACATTCAGATACGTAATATGAGAGTTTGACCACATTTGATGAATTGACTTTCTCTCTCTTCTCCTTCTAAGTTCTTACATGAATATTTGATTCTGCCATTATTGTGTTGGAGCTTTACATGAAGATTGATCAATATTGGGACTTATAATTGGTATCAGAGCAGATTTGCAGGAAATCTGATTGAAGAAGTCATCAAGATTTACACAAATTTTCTGGAGATTCATTTTTTTCTTGAAGTTCTTAGTGTTCTTGATTGTTCATCCTAAATCTACATAAATTTCTCTCAAATTTCTCATTTGTGGATGTTTAGTTGTTAAATTTGTGATCGATGTGTACGGTTTTACATAGTGATTCATTGTTGTTCTTTTGATTTTGCATTTTGATCATCGATTTTAAAGATTTGAAGAGTTTATAAATTTTGGTGTTCTTCGTGTTCTTGCAAAAATTCTTCAAAAAGTTAGATTTTGATCCAATTTTTTTCTGAGTCTTTGTAAATTTTGTGTTTGTGAGTTGGTTTGATCTTAATTTGGTTGATTTTTTTTGATTGAATCTTGTTAGGACTTCCTTCATTCACACAGTGAGCGTTTTTTTTTCCTTCTAGAAGCAGTAAGTTGAGCGATTTAACTGCATATTGAGCGGTTTAAGGAAGTAGCTCCACTGGATTATGAGTGCATATTGAGCGATTTAATGTGTTACAGTGGGCAATTTATTTAGTGTTGAGCAACTTAGTAAGTGCAGTGAGTGGTTTACAGCTGGAGCAATTTAGAATGTGTAGAATACCATGCAGTAAGTGTAGTGAGCGATTTAGATTTCATATGATAAGCTGAGCGATTTAGATCTATGAGGAAGACGTTTAGCATCATATAGTGAGCGGATAAGAGTTTGTTTAGTGAGCGATTAACAGCTTTGTAGTGAGCGATTTAATCACCATGCAGTGAGCTGTTTTCTTCTAAGTAGTAAGCGATTTACAGCTGTGTGTTGACCGGTTTATGAACTAGTGTTGAGCGGATATAGGTTATGTGATGTACGATTTAAGCTCATAGGTTGAGCGATTTAAGGCTGTGAGCATATTGAGCGGTTTAGGCTGTGAAGTAAGCGGACTACACCATAGTAGTAGGCGATTTAGTTCCATAGCTTGAGCGGATATAGAGATAGAAGTGAGCGGTTTAGGTTATTTTTTGACCGGATTAAGAACTAGTTATTGAGCGAATTTCAGTTCATGCAGTAAGCGGTTTTGTTCATTAAGTGAGCAAGTTACGCCTTTCAGTGAGCGGATTAGCAATTTTTTTGTATTGAGCGATTTACTTCTTAGTGGTGAGCGGACTTGAGAGAATTAAGGATCTGCCTGGTTAAGGATCAGCTTGGTGTGCGATTTTCATGCATGCTTTGTGCGATTTACATTGTGTAGTGAGCTGTCTTGAGCGGTTTAAGCTCCATGCAGTGAGCGGACTACACTTTGTAGGGAGTGATTTAGACTAACATGGTGAGCGATTTAGGCTGTTAAGTGACCGGATAAGGTCAGGGTAGTGTTCCTTGCTTTGAGCGATTTAGATCCTTACCTTAAGCGATTTAGGTAGCATGAATTGAGCGATTTACTTGTTTAAAGCAGTGAGCTTTTTGAGCGATTTAGTGAGGAACTTGACCTGTTTAAGGAACTTTGTGTTGAGCGATTTAATGTTGTTTATTGAGCGGATATGAAGCAAGCTTGAGCAGACTTCATAGAGTTTAGAAACTGCATTGAGTGACTTAGAGAGTATATTAAGTGGTCTAGCATTCTCTTGAGCGGGTTAAGACAGTTTGGTGAGCTTATTAAAATTAGTTTGCTGAGTGATTTAGGCAGTGAGTGGTGAGTGATTTAGAGATTGTTTTGAGCGTTTAAAAGCCTGTTTTGAGCGTGTTTTGTATTTTTCATCTGTTTAATTTTTTTTTTGTGATTTGTGACTTCTTGTTGAGTGATTGAGTAATATTTTTTTTAAGTGTATTTCTTTGATCATTTTTCTTGAACTGCATAGATTCTATAATTGATCAATCTTAATTTTCTTAATGGCAGATTTTCTTCAAAAAGAAAATAAGGAGCTGAAAGAGAGAATTACAGAGTTGGACAAAAGCTTACAGAGTTATAAGGAGAAATATCTTAACTTGTTTGACGAGAATCATGCTAATGTGGAATTTATTGCGAATTTACAAAAAGAGCATAAAGTAGCATTTGAAAAAGTTGAGAATGATTTCATGAATAAGATGAATAAACTTGAGAAAACTCTGAGTTCTGTGAGGAAAGACTATGATAATGATTAATAAACTAATAAAGATATGTTTAATAAACTTCAAGAGATGCAAACTGAGAGGAATTCTTTTGGGAAGAATAATAAAGAGACAGAGGACTTAACTGATAAATTTTATAAATTTGAGAGTGAGTTGAGTGAGTTAAAGAAATTACTGGAGTTAGAGATGGAAAAAGCTCTGAAAGCTGAGAAAAGTTTAAGTTCTGAAAGAATAGAATTTGAAAAGGAGAAGAAGAGAATGTGTGAATTAGAGAAAAGGTTTGGAGCTGAACGCATATCTTTTGAAGATAAGATAAACTCTCTCAAGCTGAACGCCAAAATGCTGCTAAAACAAATATCTGATTTTGAGCAACTAATCATCTTGGAACGTGCCAAGAATGATAAAGAGAAGAAAGACATCACAGAAGAGTGTCAGAGCCAAAATACAGAAATTATCTGAAAGCATTACTCTGAAGTAGAAGGCTTTAGAAGAAGAAATGAAGCAATTTGCCCTTGATAAGAGGAATACTATAAAGAAACATACAACAATTGCTAAAGAGCTTGCTAATAAGAAAAAGTGGCTTGACATCGTTTATGAGAATGATAAGAGCAGCTCAGATGAAGAAAAGAGAGAGTTAATAAATCAGAAGAGAAAGTTTGAAATGCTTCAGAAGGAGTTAGAAGGTAAACTCCTAGATACTACAAGCAAATTGTCTGATCTGAAGACAGACCTTGAGACTGAGCTGAAGATGAGAACAAAACTTAAAATTAAGTTTGATTTAGTTATTGCTGAAAGAGACCAGCTTTTACAGAAAGTCAAAGACTTTTCTTGTGCACAAAGCTCAATTGGTTCTCCATCACAGTGTAAAACCAGCTTCTATGATTGTTCCAAAGCGAACAGTTATTCAAGCAACCCTAAATCAACTGTTTCTAAGAACCATTCTCGTTCTTCTAATCAGTTTTATCAAGGGTATGTTATCGGATCACCCAATAAATCTTTTAAGATTAAAAGCATTTGGGTTAATAAAGCTGATTCTGTTTCATCTCATACATCTGTTGTTACTAACTCTATTCTTCCTTGCATTGTGAGATCCACTAATGATCTGATCAATCTTAGCAAGAGAAGAATTATGTGCTCTACATGCAAGAATTATGTGCTCTACATGCAAAACCAATGAGTTTATCAATAAGAAAAGGTTCAATAGGTGTCATGGAGATAACAGTTATTAGAACAACTGGAAAGGTAAGAACAGGTATGATCACAATAACTGGTATGGATCATATTTTATTTCTGATCATCCTGTTCAAAGTGCTAAAAAGAAGATATCTAATAGAGATAGATGGTTTGGTAGTTACAACATACCCCAGCCCGATACTAACAAAATATGATCCAAATTCATTTAGGTACCAAAATCTACTTAATCTGGTTTTGCAGGTGTGTCAATTTTGTGCTGATCAGAATATCATTTCTTTGATACACTAATGCAGGGGGAGTTGTACACTGTCCAACAAAGGCTTCTGAACAATACAGTTCAGGACCCGTGCTTTTACCGAGTGTGGTTTCTAAACACACAATTTAGAACCCGTGCTAAACATGTTTTCTTATTTTTTTAATTTTTTTTGAGCTGAATTGAATAATTTTATAATCTACTTTCTAGGGGGAGTCTCTAGAAAGTTCAATAAATGTTTTTTGGAAAATAATTTTTTTTAGGGAAACGAGTACACTTTCTGATCAGGTATTTCCTGAGATTTTACTTGCGTAATTTCTCGTCGTACATAACTTCAATACCTGTTTCAGCTATTCTTCAAACCGTTATTATCACGTCTCTTATATATAAATCATTTTCGGTGATAATACACTCGTTTGTATTCAAAGATTGTTTTTCTGATATATTTTTTCTTTGTTTAATACACATTCGATAAATTTTTTGAATATCAAAATCTGTAAACTTGTTCTTACAGATCTTCATTCATTTCTTTCGCATACTGAATAATCTGATTGTTGTCGCAATATTCCTTTATTGATTGTGCTTAAAAGCCAAATTTCTTGATCAATTTTTATCTAATCATTGTGCTTATCTGCAATAATATTTTTTGATCAACTGTTTGTGATCAACTGTGCATAATGCTAAATTTTAGGAGGGACTGAGTGCTTATCAGAAATACCTCAATGGAATGTCAGAACGGACAAACCTACCCATGAGGTCAACGATATCTGAGTGAGCTTTATATACAAAAGGGTTTGTGTGTTGAGACTAAAATGAAAATGAGAGGGGTAGTTGTTGTGAGCTAAAAGAATTGATGAGAGTTGTGTCAGGATCAAAAGATTAAAAGAATCCTGTTCCGAACTTCAAATTACCGGGCATACCACATTATCTATTAGTTCTCAATTCTTTCGAGACTAATAATGAAAAAGGCAAAGCCCAGGCCAATTCTTGTCACAACCCCACCAGCTACTCATTTATCTCTCAACAGATAAGTGTTTCAATAACACTTGGAGCACGTAGCTCATCATCTATCAATTTCTCATTCGAAGAAAGTTGGTATTCAATCAGAAGGATATATGTCCCCCTTCAAGTCTTATTGATCACTAATTGAGTCTGATAAATTTGTGTAGTCCACACGGTTTATCTTTTTGAGCCTAAATAGAAACATTAGTTGCTTTATCTTTCTACACTACACAGATTTTGCATGTTATATGTTAATTTGCAAAAACATTCATAGATATGCTATTTTTAAGCTTTCAAAGATTGAATGAAAGACTTGGTGAGATGAGCCTCAAAAAGTCTCATATATACAGTACATCCGTTGTACTTAGTATATCTGTTATACTCATTCAATCTTTTTATAAGATTGAAAACAATTTTCATTCGTTGAAATTGGTTGTTACCTTCCCATTCCCTTAATCTGAAAAGATTAAACAAGTGGATTTGAAAAGATCTACTTATAATTTCATGAATTGACAGCTTTCGCGTAAAATTTCATTCATTCTTGTGTATGATGTAATGATTCTCATTTCATCATAAGGGGGAGTACGTAATAATGAATGAAATATCCAATTCCGATCATTATAAGGGGAATTTATTATAAAGATGAAGGGGGAGTAACATCAAGTTGGCGAAAGATTCAAAAGGAGTGCGAGTGGAGATAATTACAGAAAGATTATTCATGTGCTAAAACGACTGAGAGTTTTTGAATGAGAATATCATCATTTCAAAAGTTTATCAACAGAGTTTTCTTATCAAAGAGAAAATTTGTGATTTGTTGTCTGAAGATTCTTTGAAGATCACATCTTGTACATTGTTTCTGAAGATTTTTGTTGATACTGTTCTATATTGTCAAAAGAGAAGATCATCGTTGTTCTACATTCGAGGGGGAGAATGTTAGAAAATCTTTCTCAACAAATGATCGTCTGAGGTTTCAAGTAGAAGATTGTTTTTGAAGAAGACATAGTGTGCTTAAAGCTACAAAGTTCAAACGAGGTTCAACGTGCGGAAATTCTTTCAAGTCTGAATACAAAGGGGGAGAATGTTAGGACTGAGAATCAGTGTAAAATTGTATTCGTCTTGAAAGTTAATTTTGTCTATAATTGTGTAAAAGTCACCGTGTTTGACTTTTCTTAGACTGTTTGACTTTGACTTTTGTCTAGAGGTTTGACCTTATGTAAAGGGTGTTTGTCTTGTAATTTTGAGAGAGATTCTTTATAAACATTCAGATACGTAATATGAGAGTTTGACCACATTTGATGAATTGAATTTTGTTGATCCTCCTCTCAGTGATTTGATGATAATTCCTTTTTACTTAGAGGTTGTATTTATGTTTCTGTATTTTCAGTTCCA
>NC_037542.1:709895-714076 GCF_001531365.2 Cynara cardunculus var. scolymus | reverse complement strand
GAATGATGATGAGACCTTCAGGTCATTCCAGCATTCAGCGATCAAAGGAAGTTTGCTTAGCACGATTGTTGTTGTCTTGTCCTTATGCACGCAAAGGAAAAAACCCATACCCCTATGAAAGTTAGTACGATACGGAGCCGATTAGTCGACTCTTTGTCCACCAACTTTAGGTAAGGATGTTTGCTCATGAATAGTGCTTTTGTACTATTCACTGTAGCAAAGGACAAGTCTTCCTCTTAAGGCTTGACACGCACTCTAACCCTACCATATTGCATTGCATTAAATGAACATTTAATGCACTGGGTATAAATAGAAGTGTTTCTTCTCAATGCATAGTGCGTGCAACTCACTCTCTAACCCTAATTCTTACTTCAAGCATTTTCTAGCTTAAGTAAAGGATCTTCTTTTCAGCAACTTCTTTTCTTGTATTTGCTAAGACTTTGTGTGTAACCAAAGATTGTTTAGATAGGTTTTTATTACCTTATCTTTCCGCAAACAATCTTGTAAAATCTGTATTGATCTTCTCTATCAATATATATTTTAAATTTGAAAATACTGTGTTTGTATTCATCCCCCCCTTCTACAAATTGTTTCTCTTCCTGTAGACCCATATGGGACCAACAACTTTCTCTCTCTTCTCCTTCTAAGTTCTTACATGAATATTTGATTATGCCATTGTTGTGTTGGTGCTTTACATGAAGATTGATCAATATTGGGACTTATATATATGTATAATATATATATATATATATATGTATGTATGTATATATATATATATATAAAATTTATTAATTAATATATACAACGGGTACAGGACGAGGCGGGGAGTACGATACCCGTCCCCATCCTCGATTTAGTGGGGAATCCCGTCCCCGATCGGGGAGGTTGGACCGGGTTCCCCGACGGGTCGGGCCCCATTTCCATGCTTAATCACATGATCCGGTCCACCGTCCATGATTTGTGTTAAAGAAATACTTAATCTCTTTTTATTACCACATAAACATATATTTAAAGTATAAGGTGCTTGTTCGGTAGATGACAGAAGCTTCAATTATGAGAAATGAAGAGATATGAAACCGAAGTTTTTAGTTTTTGATTGATTAATGGCTGTTTATTAAATACTTACCTGATAAATGTGAATCGGGTAACTTTCCTCACCTGATGCACATGGCAAGGGCTGAAAACCTTACCCGGTAAGAGCGATGAAATGGATAAAGAGTCTTATCCGGTAAGTGATGGTGATGACTCTTACCTGGGTAAGCGTTTACCGGGTAAATTGTTGTATATGATACCGTTTTAATATACTACAAACTTATCTGGTAAAATAAGCTATAGTGTTAACTCCTTCTGGTAAGCACTTACTGAGTAAGTATTTGGATAAACGGCCTCTAAATATATGAATATGATACGATAAAATGAGAAAACCAAACACTCCACCATATCTTTATTCCATGTAGCTATATTCACATACTACAAGGACTAATTGTGTCATTTTCTAATAATGTGCGTATTTTATTGGGTTTCGGACAAGAATAACTCAATATTTTCTAAAATTACGTTTTTAACCTTTAAATTTAAACGTTTATAAAATAAACCATCAGTTACTCATTTAGCAAAGAATGGTGCTAATGAAGACCTATGTGCAAAAAAAAAATTATGACATTGATATGACTCTTCTTCTGATCGACTTAACCATTATTTTAATTTAATTTTTATTTTAAAATTTAATTTTTTTTTCTGTTAAAAATTTAGTTTTTTAGCATTTTTTTTTAAAATATTAGTTTTTTGTTTAAAATTATATTTAAAAATATTAAATTTTTGTTTAAAAATGATATTTAACGTAAATTTTTATTGAATAAATTTTTAAACAAAAATGAAGTTTTTTAATAGAAGAAATAAATTTCTAAAAAAGATTAAAAACTTTATTCAAAAAATTAATATTTTTGTTTAAAAATGATATTTAACGTAAATTTTTATTGAATAAATTTTTAAACAAAAATGAAGTTTTTTAATAGAAGAAATAAATTTCTAAAAAAATAAAAATTTAAAATAAAAATTAAATTTGACTGATGATCAAGTCGGTCAGTAGAAGAGTCACATCGATGTCATATTTGTTTTTTGTACACAGTTCTCCATTAGCACCACTCTTTGCTAAATGAGGAGCTGATGGTAAATTTTATAAAATTTTAAATTTAAGGGTTAAAAACGTAATTCTAAAAAAATATTGGGTTATTCTTGTCAAAAGCCCATATTTTAATTCTCGTAAATATCGTTAGACTGTATATTTTATTCCTTGTAAATACAAATATGAGATATCACTTACTTTACTAATTGAATATAACGTAGACCAATTAAAAATCTTACTCGATAACAAAGTTCAAGTGTTTTACCCGGTAAGTAAGGAAAAAACTTTTATCCAGTAAGTATTTACCGGATTTAAGACGCTTACTAACAATTCATTTTAATGACAAAAAAACATTACATAATAAGGTAAATAAGGATGATTTCTTTTATCGATAAACGGTTTCTAACGCAAAATTATGTCATCACAGATTAAAGATATTAATTGTAACTCATATATGTATTCTTAAATTTTCTTTTGTAAAACAATCAATTCATGAATGAACCAGAAAATGGTGTTTTTAAATATGAGTAATTGTATTGTATAATTATTGTGTTTAATTATTTCATTTTCAAATGGGTTTGTATCCAATCAATGTTTTGTCGTTTTCAAAATTTGTCTGAATAAAACAATTTAGTTCTTGATAGACATGAATTGCTTTTGGTACCTATTTAACTCGTTGGATTCGTTTAATTCATTTTTTTTACACTATAAAACAAAAGAGTATTATTGCCAATTTTGTAGCAGATTGGTGGCGAATTTTTAATTACCAGCAGACATTATTGTCAGTAATTATTAACCCATCAGTTTTTCTCCAACCGTAAAATCCATCGATATTTTTTCTTTGACGAATTATCGACAGATTCTTCCATAAATAGAATTGTTTTGTTTTAGAGTGTTAACTCAGGATTTTTATTTACCATAAATAATATAAATTTTTATTGATCAAATTTTATTGAAGTTTTTTTTAAAGAAAACAACTTTTATTGAAGTTATGAAAATCGTATTTTTAATTACATGAAGGTGGGTATCCAATTAATGAGAGGGGGTGGAAATGTAAATTAAGAGGATTCTAGAACAACACCAGTCAATAGTCAAGAGTATATGCAAGGGTTCACAGTGTAAATTCAACGGATTTAGAAATTCTGAAAACTTAATATTCCATTTTATTTAATATTTTAAACGCTATTTTGATTTTTAATAAAAGTATTTTAAATATCTAACTTATGTTCAATTTTATGTTCTTAGTTAAATGCTATATACTTTTAAATAAATCAGAAGGGCACGCACGTAATACACGAAGATATATTTTGATTTTAATATTTCGTTTTATTTTGTCTTAATAGATGTTATAATATGGGTTTTGTGGTTTAGAGAAATGAAATATAAATTTGAAGATATTATAAAATTTTGAAAATAAATATATTGATATTAGTATCAAATCAACTATTTAAAAGTTTTTTTTGTGTGTAATTTCTTCAATTTAATTTAAATCTAATAACGAAGTAATTTATTTTTGAGTTTATAATATAATTTTTTATAAGATAATAATTAAATATTCTTTTAGAACTCAATAATTATTCTTATTATATTTTATATTTTTTATATTTAAAATAAAATATTTATCTTGTATTTAACTATGTTTATCTACACTTAGTTACACAAATTCAAACATAAGGGTGCGTTTGGTACGTTGGACAGGGTGGGACAGGACATGACAGAACACAATTGTCCTATGTTTGGTGTGKTTTTATGTGGGACTAACTAGAACAAACTAGAACAAGGGTGGGACAAGGTTGTCCAACCTTTACCCATGAAACTAAGTAGAACAAGAAACTTTTTACCACTTTACCCTCAAAAACCTCATACGCATACCTTCCTTCTTCCCCTTCACTCTCCTCTCCTCCATCGCTTCCACCGCCCAACCGGCGTCCGGTGACGGCGACTTCAGATGGCCGCCGCCGCTGCTTCTCCGATGGCCGCCGCCGCTGCTTCTCCCGATGGCCGCCGCCGCTGCTTCTCCCGATGGCCGCCGCCGCTGCTTCTCCGATGGCCGCCG
>NC_037542.1:696516-709765 GCF_001531365.2 Cynara cardunculus var. scolymus | reverse complement strand
GAATGTTGTTGTTGTTGTTGTTGTTGAATTATTAGGGCTATAGTGGTAGTAGGACCAGTGTTACCAGAATGCATTTCGTAGTGAAAAAACACTAAACAGCTCACTGGGGGTAAATTGGTCATTTTAACCAGTTCTATCATGTCCTGTCCTGTCCTGTCTTACCAAACGCTGAACAGTTGTCCTGTCCTGTCCTGTCCCATCCTGTCCTGTCCTGTCCTGTCCAGTCCTGTCTGCGCACCAAACGCACCCTAAAGCTCCAAAACGTTGTAGTTATGCACAATTTATTTGTAATCTTAAATTGTAAGTAATATGCATCATCAATAAACAGTACTTCATGTATAAAAAATGGTTTTTAAGAGTTGTTGTCAAATGTTTTATGATATTAGAAGGGTATTTGCGCAATACAGCGAGATATATCTGGATTTTAATATTTCGTTTTATTATGTCCCTTGTCGACGTTTTAATACGGTTTTATATGGTTTTGAGAAAACGATAATGTTTTTATTTTTAAATAAAAAATAAATGTGAAGATATCAAAAAATTTTGAAAAAAAAATATCGATATTAGTATCAAATTAATTATCTAAAAGTTTTTGTTTTTCTTTCATTCAATTTTTATAATAATATAATTTAGGTTTAATAGCAAAATAATTTATTTTTGATTTAATAATATAATTTTTAAAGATAATAATTAAGTATTCCGTTAGAACATAATGATTATCTTAATTATATTTTAAATTTTTATATTTAAAATAAAATATTTATCCTCTATTTGATTATGTATATATGCAGTTCGTTACATGAAGTCAATAATTGGGCTTTAATAAGTTGTACTTATACACAATTTCTTGTAATCTTGAATTTTAAGTAGTATGTAATAATAAACATTACTTCATGTATAAAAAATGGTTTTAAGAGTTTTGTCAAATACTTTATAACATAGTATATATAAATATATTAAGAGATTCTAATATTGTTTAACAGTTATTGAATGGTTTAATGCCTAAGGATTAAATGGTCAGAATAATTAAGAAATTTTATATGATATAATGCATAACGAAGTATGGTTGTTTGGTAAGTCCTGTGAATGGACAGTCTGAATGACAACAAATTATTATTTTAACCCTATATGTGATTTAGTGCGGAATGAAATATAGGTGTTTTGTAAATATCTAAATAAACTACAAGCTCAATATTACTCGTTCGAAACATCTCATATTAATCTAAACAAACATAACATTACTTTTTCAATTTCTAGATTACACAAAAACATGCAACCAATTCAACATACACTACAACAAAATTGGTTTTGTAGGACGTCTAAAAGATCTTAAAATACTTTATAGGACTTAGGTTTATAAGTCCAAATCAAAAAGTCTCATGTCTAAAAGTATTATAATAGGTTTATAGGACGTTTTTAAACGTTTTAACAAGTTTTTTAGAACGTTTTTAACACGAAGTGTCGTACTATCTATTTTATATGACACTATTTGAAAAAATGTCTTATAATAAATACAAGAGCCCTATACAAATAAGGGTTTATAAGACACTTTTCAAAAGTGTCTTGTAAAATAGCCAATTGGACACTTAATTCTAAAAACGTTATAAAAACTTATTGAAACACCTAAACACGTCTTATAAACCTATTGTAACACTTTATAGATTGGTCTTATAAACTTAAATTTTATAAAATATTCTATTAGGACGCATGACGCTTATACGCTCTATGCGTGCTATAAAGCCAATTTCGATGTAGTGATAATAGTTTTGAAACGATTCTTAGTAGACTCAATTAACAATAACTGATACGCAATCTAATCACATAAAATAGCCATGTGTTCATTGTTTCAATAACTAAAAGGTGCTCCATCTATGTCATCTTCATTGCTTCCCTCAACCTTTTCTTGTCCTTCGGCAATAAACATGAGGTCATTGTCGTAATTCATAAATAACTAATTGTGCATATTGCATCTTCCTATAATATTGTGAACCACGAAACAAGCCATTATTACGTGTTTTTGTATTTGAAATTGGTAGGGAGCCATTTGCTTTAAAATTGAAAATCTTACCTTCTAGATACCGTAGGCACACTTGCTAACGTTTATGAGTTGTGCATGACTGTGGTTGCACCTTTTTCCTTTATTAAGACTCGTTGTCGTTGAAAATCAGTCAATCAATACCTCGTGTTGTGATATAGAGTCATAATAAATTTGTGTTAAAATATATGTTGGTCCCATTAGGATCTACAAGATGTGTATAACAGTTTGTAAAAGGGGAGGGATGAATACAAACACAATATTTTCAAGTTTAAAATATATATTGATAAGAGAAGACCAATACAGATTTTACAAGATTGTTTGCGGAAAGATAAGGTAAGAAGAACCTATCTAAATAATCTAAAGTTTACACACTTAATCTTAGCAAATAAGAAAATATTTACTTTTAAAAAAATAGAAGAAAGTAAGTTCTATCTGGGAGAGAACTTGTTTAGAATACAATGAAAGAGATTCTAACTTGCTCTTGAAGATGAGTGTTTTTGTATTCTTAGATGTGTGTTCTTTTACTTAAGCATGAGATAGCTCAGAGTAAGGATTATGTATTAGAGAGAATGTATCTCTATATGGAGATAGAACACATATATTTATAAACGTTGCATTAAATGCACATTTAATGCAATGTAGTAGGGTTAGAACGCATGTCAAGCCATAAGGGGAAGGTTTGTCCTTTGCTATAGTGAATAGTACAAAAGCCTATTCATGAGCAGACATCTTTTCATAAAGTTGGATGGTAATAGAGTCAACTAGTCGGCTCCGTACCGTACTAACTTTTAGAAAGGTTATGGGTTTGTCATTTGTGTGTATAAGGACAAGACAAAATCAATCGTGCTTAACAAGCTTCTTTTGATCGCTGAATGCTGGAATAACCTGGAGGTCTCTTCAGCATTCGCCGGGCTTGGGTTGTCTTCACACATATGTAGACAGGCTTGTAATCACTGAATAACGCTTTTGATCTCGTACTCGCCAGTCTCTAATCTTCAGTTTGAGTCTTCGACTTTCACTGAAGGTTCTTTGGTGTGAGTGTTGTATTCTTGAAGTATCGTTGTCGCTGATTGGATTTACAATACAAGTTCTTCAGCGATTGCTGAAAAGACTCAGTGATGATCGTTGGAACTGAAAAACAGAAACATAAATACTTCGCATAGGGTAAAAGGGATTATCATCAAATCACTGAGAGAAGGGATCAACAATATATTCTATAAAATTAATAGAAAACGGGTTATATTAACTAGTTTATGACTTTATCATATCATTATCGATTAGAAATAAACAAAAATTATACAAGTCCCACTTTAAGCATTTTTTTTATTAACCTGATATCCAACCCACTATGTGAGCCAACTAATCTCAGGGCGACCACCTGTTTTGCAGGTAGTCCAAAGTCACCGCATTTGAACCTCCGTGGCCACAAGGGGATTTTTGTTCTTTCTTAAATTTGAATCTGGGACCTCCAGGCACTTTTGACCTTTGGAGACAAGCTCAAACCAATCAGACACCACCTTTATGCTTGTCTTTAAGCATTTATATCACAAAAACATGTGATTCTTCAAACATTGAAAGGTTACCTAACATCTGACAACATCACCGACTAATTGTACCATATATAGAGTCGAATGTGCAAAATTAACAAAATAAAACAAAAGTTAGTAGATGAAGCTACAGGTGAATATCTCAACAAAAAAGACATGAGCCACCTTCAGTACTAGGGATTCAGTTATCACGATATGTTGCATATTAGGCTTCATAGTTTTCTGCTTTATATAGCCTTTGGGAGAACCATAAGAATCATTATGGATAGAAATTTCAATATCAAAATTGAGGATAAAATGCTTGTTGCTCAACTCATTATTTGAGTTGGTTCTTTAATAGCCCTAAATAAAGAGTTTTTCATTAAAATAGCCAAAAATACCTAATATATTAATAAATAGCCATTTTTTTCAAGTCTTTCATAAAATAACTACAATGATCACCCTGGGGGGATGTTGACCATGGGGGGATGTTGACACGATTTAACAAGTCCATGGCAACTTTATGACTCGATTTTACAACACAATGACAACTTTAGGGGTGAGGGTGATAGTACATAAGTAGGGGGTATAGGTCAAGCTTTCAAGTCGAATCTGGGGCGATAATGTATAAATAAGATGCCTCAGGAAACCAAAAATCACAACTTCATACCAACCATATTAAATCTTATACAGTTACTTATCCACTTCCTGCAAGAAATGGCTGGAAACCCGTCATCATCAAACCCTCTGTCTTCTCAAATCATGCCTACCAGGATGAAGAAATCCATAGAAAAACTGAAGCGGAGATCAGTGATGATTGGTGAAAAAACAGGGAGAGACAGAGTAAAATGAAGGAAGTGATCGAAGAGAAGAAGAAGGCTATAAAGCAATTGCATAAAGAGATTCGAGCTGAGGAAAAACTTGTGAAGGACATAGCGAAAGGGTACCCCGTGATGCAGAAAATGATCAATGAAAAGTAGTACTGGATTGAATGTTGCGAACAACTTTATCTAGAAGGGAATTAGCAAGCATGTTTATGTATTAATATTGTTGTTTTTATTGATGTTTTCATGGTAATGTTATGTATGAATGTTTTCATGGTAATGTTATGTATTAATGGTTAATGTTCATGTATTTCTACTCTCATCTATTTAAAAGCTTTTTAATCCATTACATTATAATCTACTCTTATCTATTTAAAATATTTAATAGAAGCCCCACATTTAATTTGTCATTTTACATTCCACGTCATATTTTTCGAAACCGAAAATTACTTAACATTAAAATTCAAATATTTAAAAACATTACAATAATAGGTTAGTGTAGAATAACCTTTTTGAAAACTTTTGGCTCCACATTTACTTACTTAAATCGTAAATATGAAATACATAGTCTTGTGTAGTATCAGGTGAGATGGATCACAATCAGTTGTTCAATTAACTGATCTTCGACGACTACTTGAACTACCATGCGTCGGCCTATAAGCTGGCATCAGACTTGGACATTTGTAACGAAAATGTCCACTGAGGTGGCATCGACTGCAAGTTTTTCACTACCGGTTCCTCATCTTGTGACGGGATACGGTCGTGGTTGCGTGGTCTACAAGAGTTTTGTATGACCATGGGAGGCGGTAGAACGGTCATACGTTCGTTTAGAAACACATATTCAGCTTCTGGTGGAAGGGGATTTACTTCCTCCTCATATATTGCTCGATAAGAATCGGAGTTGAACCAAATCGACCAAAATTGACTGCAGTCTTGAATATCTAAACTTCGAGCAATAGATATTACATGACGGCAAGGTATACTAGAAAGTTGCTATTGCATGCATGTACAAGTCTTAACATGCAAAACGCACTTTCCATTCTTATACCTGCCATCAACTTCAAACAACAACTCGCTAATGGGATATACCCTTAAATTTGCACTCCTATGGATTATCTTTTCTATTTTTGCCTCCGCCCAAGGTGTCGTTGCATTTAATATTGAACTGCAAATAAATGATAACATTAGCCTATATTACATAATTGTACATATAGTTTTGGATGGTTGCATTTACCTTCGTTATGCCGACGTATAAAATATCATTGTTGCAATGTCGCCCGATAAAATTCAACTAACATTATTATCGGAAGGTAACGTGCAAACCGGGTTATTGAGTTGACGGATTTGGCACTATTGGAAGTCATTGCACTATAACATAATCCAGGGAAGTGCGATCTTTCCCATCTAGCGTAACGAACTTCCTCAAGATATTGACCGGTGTTAGGTAGACTGTGCCGCATCAAATCCATTGTATCTTCAAAGTTCAACATCCTATAAGCTTTGCATGCCTCTTAGAACATCCAACTTTTTCTTTTGTCTCTGCTCGAGGCTAGACACAAGTTCTGGATCAAATGCCAACAACAAAGTCTGTGTTGCGTGTTGGGGAATACAGTTCTTATGGCCAACTCGATATAGACAACCCTATCGGTTACGAAGGTTAAATTAGGCACTTCACCGATACATTGCCTCAACTTATGTAAAAACCATGTCCATAACGGGCCACTTTATGTCTTTCCACTCTCATTGCAATGGGTATGATCTGGTTGTTTCCATCCATGCCGACCGCTAAGAACATTGTGCCCACGTATGGCTCCTTCAGATGGGCACCGTCCATTATAAGTAGTGGTCGCAGGTATACTAGAAACGAGTAAATCTTTAGATGAACGAGGTACAAATATAAACTTCAAAACATAAAATTATGACATGAATTAAAGAAAATAAAAAAAATTATTACTGAACAACCGAGTGCGACAAACAATATGTAAAAGAATCGTCCTCGTCCATTAACAACGATCTCTGTCATAGTTCCCAGATTTGCTATCTTCAGATTGTGACAATAAACCATAAGTAGGTTAAACGACGATTTAGGGGTCCCCCTCAACTGTTGCAAGACAAACATCTTTCCTCACCATGCTTGGCTGTAAGAGATGCTAATATTGAACCGTCGGTTCACATCTTCCATTATTTCTTTTCCACGGTACACTCTTCTATAATCCTTTAAACTCCCTGCCAATATATGATCCAAAATCTTTTTATTCGCATTATGGTGGTTTTGGTGGACTTGGGACCTTGAATATGTGTGTTCATCATGCAATTTCTGAACCTGAAACATACTGGTACCATCGATAGAAGTAGCCATTAAACGTCAATCACAATCCGAAGTGGAGTGACACACCGCCTCATACCGGTGTTTGGTTCGTTTTTTAAATTTTATCTGGAAGTTTTCATAAACACCGTTTAATCCCAATGCAAGCTTCAGTGGTTCCTTCGAGCCAAAGGTTTGGAGAACTTTTACATGGGATGTAGGCTAGTAGGAAAAGTTTCCCCGTCTAGGTTTGATAACAGGATCTGGGCAAGGTGTTGGGTCGGACATACCCCAAAAATTATTCCTTACCGGATGGATTTCTTTAGCATCTGAGTTATTGTCTTCGTGTATATTCAAAATTTATGTTGCAACAAAAACATCTTCATCCATATCTACCTCCGACAAAGTTTTTTATTGTTCCAGAGATTGGTACGGAGACTGGATCAAGTACTGGTTCAGAGACTAGATCAAAACTTGAACCAAATAACTGTCATGATCAGCAGGATTTTTTGATTCAAAAAATGAATTTCCACCAACACCACTGGGAAAGAAAAGTATTTGGATTTCCACCACTAGCACTAGGGTAAAAAGTGTTTGGACCGTATGAGTTTGCACCACTACCGGCGTGTAAACTTTGATGGATTACTGCACTTGATAGATTTCCACCATAACCACCATCGTCGGCAACAAAGAGTGTCAACATTTTCGGTAAACTTTGATGAACAACATTCTAGAACATCATCACCTCCTCGTCGTCGCTTAACCCATATAATATTTGTAAGGAATTATTTTTATTAAATAACATGAAAGGACTACGTAAACTTAATTTTTTCATAACACGTTTAACCAAACCAGAAAGTGTGGGTTTGAGGTATATTAGGTTTTGTTTTTATATCATTATAAATGCTTTAACTTTATAAAACTAAAAGGAAAATAAATAAAAGGTTGAAAAGATTGATTTACCTTTAATTTAACAGTACTTTTCTGACAGAGTTAGTATTAGGGACAAAAAAAAAAAAGAATTGCAACCACAAGGACAAAAAAGCAATTTGTAAAGATCAGGAGCGAAAATAGTTATAAACAACAAACCACAAAGAAAAAAATCGTAGTTTACTTTATTAATCATCTTAAATAATTGATTTATGCTAACTTACATAAATACCATAAATTATAGAGTTTTTATTTAATTAAATCCGACAAATATTTATGATCATGTGATAGGAATAATTTTTGGTGAGATCATAAGTCACACTCCATTGTCCATTCCTTTGAATGAATTTTTTTTATTAGCAAAATACCAAATTTTTAAAGCAAAAAATATAAAACCTTCAAATAAAAAAAACAAACCTTCAAATAAAAAAAATCAAACCCTCACATAAAAAAATACAATGACTATTCACGTGAAAAATTTATCAAACCTTTTCGGAAAACACTGACCAAATTTTTAGTGTGTCTCATGAAAAATTACTTAATCTCGTAAGAACCAACTGTGATTGGTAAAAATATACGGGGTTGGTTTTACATGACACAAGACTATTTTGTTGAGATCCATGATATCATTTTTTTTCTTCAAATTTCATAGCAAAATACTGTGAAGGTAAAAGAAATTCAAACCTTCACAGCAAAAACACTATAAATGTTACTTTCATAGTATTATAACTGTGAAGTTTCAAGTATAAAAATATGGTCTCATGAGTTTAGAAAAATAGGTTGGTCTCACGTGATCCGAAACCTACACACACACACACACACACATATATATATATATATAGAGAGAGAGAGAGAGAGAGAGAAAGAGATGAGCGATCAAATGTAAACCACGTTATTTGTACAAACCGTGCAAACCTCATTCAACCAATCATAATTTTTCATTTTGTTTATTTTTTTGTAATTATGAGAAGTTGATTAATTTTCATTGTGAAGGGTGTTAATCATGGATATTATCATCTTCATTATTTTAATTTTAGAGAAATACATAAAACAATTTCATTAAAATTTCATTAAGTATTATATGAAACAATTTCATAACAATATATGAAACAACTTTATCAAAAAAAATATTATATGAAATAATTTCACAAGATTAAACAATTTCATGAATTTTTTTAATAAGATTAAACAATTAAATCGACATATAAGAATGGTTTGCACGATTTGTACAAATTAAATAGTTTGCATTTGATATATATATATATATATATATATATATATATAGATATAGATACTTAGATATAGATATACTTGCAATAATTTCATGTTAAATTTATGCGAAGGAGGGAAGGGTCAAAGTTGATGGCTACCTTTMCAGTTTCCATGTGGGTTGGCCTATAAATACCACGAAGCCTATTCACAATTCATTACAACAAAACCATCCACTCCTTTATAGTGAAGAAGATCCTCCTTTTCTTCTATATTTCCTTTGTGATTAGTAAACATGACTTCCGCTAGTATTGAAATTGAGATTCCTTCTTCATATCCCGCGGATAAGGTTTTTAAAGTATTCAGCGATTTTGATAATATTGCGCCTAAAGTCAACCCTGATGTCTTCAAGTCTATCGAGACAATCGAAGGCAACGGAGATGTCGGAACCAAGAAGATCTTCACATTCGGTGATGGTAAGAAATTCATTCATTCTCATCCAAATTGTTAGATGACTTTTAATTGATGCTTTTTAATTCATTACTGCTTTTTTTATGTTTTGTTTCTGAACATAAATTACCTACTGCAGCCGTCCCATTCACAAGTGGAAAATATAAGGTTGATGCCATTGACACGAGCAACTTTAGCTACAGCTACTCGTTTTTCGAAGGTGACTGCTTGATGGGCATATTGGACTCTATCACTCATCATATTAAGATTGTACCTTGTGATGGAGGAAGCAAATTCAAGCAAACAGTCATTTATAACTGCAAAGGCAGCGATAAACCATCTGAAGAGATTCTTAAGGCTGAAAAAGAAATATATGAGAAGACCTACAAGGCTATCGAGGCTTACGGTGCTGCACATCCCGAATCTTATTGAGTTATCTTCATCAACATGTTTTCTTATGGATTCAAATCCTTTTCATCCTCGTTAGTGTGTTTTCATGCTACTTCCTCTATTTTTGTTTGAAATAATGGACAATGATCCAATTTATATTGTACCATGTTTGGGTTTGATATAATAAAAAAACAGTTTTCTCTAATTTATGTCATGCTTATTTTCTTGTCCAATTTTTTTTGTGCCTTAGGTATCCGCTACCAAATATATAAAGTTTATAGAAAATGATACCACGAGTGTAAAATCGGGATTAAATATCTTGAATATCTACTCGTTACTTTTTTCAAATTTCAAAGAACTTGTGTACGATTTATCGTACGGGAAAGTGAGTAAATATTTACCTATTTAAGGTTTTAGTTTTTAATTTTTTTATGGTGCGTTATAGTGCAAGTCAAGTCTTTTAGAGTGGATCCATTGGGGGTAACACACTCGCGAACCCAAGCTTTGACACCATAACGAGTTATTTAGAACCATGTCGATTTTGTTTGTGTATTAATGTCTCTGGTTCACGCATGACCATCTTATGAATTGAATTCACTACCGGACATATCATTCAAAATACTAGAGATAAAGAAATCATCCGAATCAATATGTTGAATGGTATTGTATTCATTTTGATTATCCATCATTCAAATTAATTTGAACATAATCATTGAGAATCTTGAAAAGGATGTTATAATTATCATCCTTAAAAACAAACATTTTTTTTGTAACATCCCATTTAATTCGATGAGATAACTTACAAATGAAAATTATTTATGTACCCTTAATCATTGACTCTAACATTTAAATTAATCATCATTAAAGAATTCTTATATTTGGTCTAACGAGTTTGCAGAGTTAACACTATTCTTTTGGTTAACATTATTTATATATATATATATATATATATATATAGAGAGAGAGAGAGAGAGAGAGAGAGAGAAGAGGGATCAAATGAAAATCGACTTTATTTGTGTAAACCATACAAACCAATTTCATCCATCCATTTTCTTGATCAATGGTTAAGATTAGATTAGTTTATATATAGGACCAAAAAAATAAAGCGTCATATCTAAAGATGTTGTAATAAGTTTATATGACGTTATTTAACGTCGTAATAAGGTTTTTAGGGCACTTTTAATACAAAGCGTCCATTTAACAACTTTTATAGGACACTATTTGAAAAATTGTCCTACAAAAATAAATGTCCTATAAAATTGCTAATGCGACATTTTTTTATTAAAAATGTTTTAAAAAACTTGTTAATACATCCAAAAGCGTCATATAAATTTATTACAACACCTTTAGATATAACATTTTATATTTTGATCCTATAAATTAAGTCTAATAAAGCGGTCTATAGGGACGCTTAGAGAATGAGGGTGTCATATAAACACAATTTTGTTATAGTGAAAAGACGAGATATGAAACCGAAGTTTTTGATTTTTAATTGATTAAGTATATGAATAAGATAACGATAAAATGACAAAACCAAACCCTCCACCATATCTTTACTCCATATAGCTATATTCGAATACTACAAGGACTAATTGTGTCGTTTTATAATATTGTGCATATTTGATTTCTTGTAAATACAGATATCATTTACTTTACTGATTGAGTATGAAATGGACCAATTAAGAATCTTACTCTGGTAATAGGTATGATAAGGGTCGAGAGTCTTATCTGGTAAGTAAAGAAAAAACTCTTATTCAGTAAGTGTTTATCGGGTTTAGGATGTTTACCAACAATCTATTTTAATAACCAAAAAATATTACATAATAAGGTAAATAATGATAATTTCTTTTGTAAAATAATCAATTCATAATGAACCGAAAAGTGGGCTATGATTAATTGTATTTTATAATCATGATTTTTGAGGTTTCATCTCATCCTTAATGTGAAATTGATCAACAAATGTTTTTCATTACTCTCCTATGAAACGTAAAAATAAAAATATTATTTCATTTTCAAATGGGAATACTTGGACTGTGGATTTTTCAAAATGGGTTTGAGATTGGATTGACCAACCAATGTTTTGTCGTTTTCATAATTTTATAAATATTATTATATAATGAATCAATTTGTCTGAATAAAACAATTTAGTACTTGGTAGACATGAATTGCTTTTAGACCTATTTAACTCGTCGGATTCATTTTTTTCTTACACTATAAAATAAAAGGGTATTATCGTCAAATTTGTAGTAGATTGGTGGCGGATTTTTAATTACCAGCAGACACTGTTGTCAATGATGATTAACCCATCAGTTTTCTCCAACCGTAAAATCCATCGATGATTTTTTTCTCTGATGGATTATCGACATATTCTTCCATAAATGGAGTTGTTTTGTTTTAGAGTGTTTACTCGGATTTTTATTTACCATAAATAATATAAATTTTATCTCATCAAATTTTATTGAAATATTTTTTAAAGAAAACAAATTTTATTGAAGTTATGAAATGGTATTCTTTTTATTGTTTATTAATGAGAGGGGTTGGAAATGTAAATTAAGAGAATTCTAGAACAACACCGGTCAATAGTCAAGAGTATATGCAAGGGTTCAAAGTCTAAAATCTAAATTAAACGGATTCATAAATTCTGAAAACGTAATATTCCCTTTTATTTAATATCTTAAACGCAATTTTAATTTTTAATAAAAGTATTTTAAATATCTAACTTATGGTCAATTTTATGTTATTAATTAAATGTTATATACTTTAAATAAATTAGAAGAGTGCTGTATAATGTAGCGAAATATATATCGATTTTAATGTTTCATTTTATTCCGTCTTAATAGATGTTATAATACGGTTTTTGTGGTTTAAAAAAAGGAATAATGTTTTTATTTTTGAATAAAATATAAATTTAAAATTGAAGATATCATAAAATTTTGAAAATAAATATATCAATATTAATATTAAATCAACTATTTAAAAGTTCTTGTTTTACTGTGTAAATTTTTTAAACTTAATTTTTTATTATAATTTAAATTTAGATATAATAACAAAGTAATTTATTTTTGAGTTAATAATATAATTTTTTATAAGATTAATAATTAAATATTCATTTTATAACTCAAATAATTATCCTAATTATATTTTAGATTTTTATATTTAAAATGAAATATTTATCTTATATTTGACATGTTTACCGATAGTTAGTTACCCAAATTCAAACATAGAGCTTTAATAAGTTGTACTTACACACAGTTTATTAGTAATCTTGAATTTTAAGTAATATGCATCAATAAACAATAGTTCATGTATAAAAAATAATTTTTAATAGTTTTTATCAAATGCTTTATCATACTAGAAGAGTATTTGCACAATACAACAAGATAATCTGGATTTTAATGTTTCGTTTTATTATGTCTCATGACAATGTTATAATACGGTTTTATGTGATTTTGAGAAAACGATAATGTTTTTATTTTTAAATAAAAAATAAATGTGAAGATATCATAAAATTTTGAAAAAAATATCGATATTAGTATTAAATTAATTATCTAAAAGTTTTTGTTTTTCTTTCATTCAA
>NC_037542.1:694804-696456 GCF_001531365.2 Cynara cardunculus var. scolymus | reverse complement strand
TTTTATATTTAAAATGAAATGTTTATCTGCAGTTAGTTACACGAATTCAAGAATTGGGCTTTAATAAGTTGTACTTATGCACAATTTTCTTGTAATCTTGAATTTTAAGTAGTATGTATTAATAAACAGTACTTCATGTATAAAAATGATTTTAAGAGATTTTGATATTGTTTGACAGTTACTGAATGGTTTAATGCTTAATGATTAAATGGTCAGAATAATTAAGAATTTTTATATGATATAATGCATAATAAAGTATGGTTGTTTGGTAAGTTCTGTGAATTGACAGTCTGAATGACAACAAATTATTATTTTAACCCTATGTATGATTTAGTGTGCAATGAAATATAGGTGTTTGGTAAATATCTAAATAAACTACAAGCTCAATATTACTCGTTCGAAACATCTCATATTAATCTAAACAAACATAACATTACTTTTTCAATTTCTAGATTACACAAAACATGCAACCAATTCAACATACACTACAACAAAATTGGTTTTGTAGGACGTCTAAAAGATCTAAGCGTCATAATAAAATACTTTATAGGACTTAAGTTTATAAGTCCAAATAAAAAAGCCTCATGTTTAAAAGTATTATAATAGGTTTATAAGACGTTTTTAAACGTTTTAACAAGCTTTTAGAACGCTTTTAAAACAAAGTGTCGTACTCTCTAATTTATATGACAATATTTAAAAAAGTGTCCTATAAATACAAGAGTCCTATACAAATAAGGGTTTATAAGACATTTTTCAATGTAACGAGATACATCTTGATTTTAATATTTTATTTTATTTTTTATCTCAGTCAATGTAATAATATGGCCTTATGTGATTTTGAAAATCGTTAATGTTTTTATTTATAAATAAAATATAAATTTAAATATATCATAAAAATTCGACAAAAATATATCGATATTAGTATCAAATTAACTATTTAAAATTCATATTTTTTGTGTAATTTTTAAATCAATTTTTTAATTATAATTTAATTTAGGTTCAGTACCGAATCAATTTTTATTTGGTTTGATAATATAATTTTTTATAACGATAATAATTAATTATTTTGTTAGAACTCGATAATTATTCTAATTATATTTTATATTTTTTATATTTTAAAATGATTATGTTTATCCGCAGTTAGTTACACAAATTCAAACATAGAGCTTTAATAAGTTATACTTATGCATAAATTACTTGTAATCTTGAATTTTAAGTAATATGTATCAATATACAGTACTTCATGCATAAAAACTAGTTTTTAAGAGTTTTTGTCAAATGTTTTATAATATAGTATAGATATATATATACAAACACATGTATATATATGGGGTTGAGTTTACATGAGACAAAACTGTTTTCGTAAGATCCGTGAGACCACTTTTTTACGCTTGAAACTTCACAGCAAAAACTGTGTAGGTAAAAAAATCCAAACATTCACAACAAAAACACTATAAATGTTACATTCATAATTGTAACACCCCATACTCCACATTTGCATAAAACACATATTTCATTACATAGAAACATGGATTACATCAAAAGGTCCCACTAGTACATGGATTGCTATATGTACAAAATCTACATATAAAAATTCCAAAACTAATCCTGTACTACTACATGAATTACAACATGTATCTTCAAAAGCAGGA
>NC_037542.1:685076-692954 GCF_001531365.2 Cynara cardunculus var. scolymus | reverse complement strand
TGCATATTATATATATATATATATATATATATCCATACATATCATGCATAGCTCACATATGCATAATATATGTATGAATAAATATATATATATATATATATATATATATTTTTAATAAATGCACAAATTCTCATACCGGCATGTATCAATTATCATGCAATCACGTAATCATTTAGTCAAATATTCACGTATAAATTTACCTTAGGTGATAACCAGGATCTGGTTATCACAATAATATTTAACTTTGAAGTTTTACATGTGAAATATGGTCTCATTAGTTTATGAAAATAGACTTATCTCAAATGATACAAAGTATATATATATATATATATATATATATATATATATATATTTATAGTTGCAATAAATTCATGTTAAATTTATGCGAAGGAGCGAGGGGTCAAAGTTGATGGCTACCTTTCCAGTTTCCATGTGGGTTGGCCTATAAATACCACCAAGTCTATTCACAATTCATTACAACAAAATCATCCACTCCTTTTGTAAAGAAGATCCTCCTTTTCTTCTATATTTCGTTTGTGATTAGTGATTAGTAAATCATGACTTCCGCTAGTATTGAAATTGAGATTCCTTCTTCATATCCCGCCGATAAGGTTTTTAAAGTATTCAGTGATTTTGATAATATTGCGCCTAAAGTCAACCCTGATGTCTTTAAGTCTATCGAGACAATCGAAGGCAATGGAGATGTCGGAACCAAGAAGATCTTCACATTCGGTGATGGTAAGAAATTCATTCATTCTCATCCAAATTGTTAGATGACTATTAATTGATGGTTTTAATTCATTACTGCTTGTTTATGTTTTGTTTCTGAACATAAATTACCTACTGCAACCGTCCCATTCACAAGTGGAAAATATAAGGTTGATGCCATTGACACGAGCAACTTTAGCTATAGCTACTCGTTTTTCGATGGTGACTGCTTGATGGGGATATTGGACTCTATCACTCATCATATTAAGGTTGTACCTTGTGATGGAGGAAGCAAATTCAAGCAAACAGTCATTTATAACTGCAAAGGCAGCGATAAACCATCTGAAGAGATTCTTAAGGCTGAAAAGGAAATATATGAGAAGACCTACAAGGCTATCGAGGCTTATGGTGCTGCTCATCCCGAATCTTATTGAGTTATCCTCATCAACATGTTTTTTTATGGATTCAAATCCTTTTCATCTTCGTTAGTGTGTTTTTGTGCTACTTTCTCTGTTACGGTTTGAAATAATGGACAATGATCCAATTTATAGTGTACCATGTTTGGGTTTGATGTGATAAAAACAATTTTCTCTAATTTATGGCATGCTTATTTTCCTTGTCCATTTTTTGTGTACCTTAGGTATCCGATACCAAATATATAAAGTTTATAGAAATTGATACCACGAGTGTAAAATCGGGATTAAATATCTTGAATATCTACTCGTTACTTTTTTCAAATTTCAAAGAACTTGTGTATGATTTATTGTACGGGAAAGTGAGTAAATATTTACCTATTTAAATTTTTAGTTTTTAATTTTTTTTTGGTGCGTTACAGTGCAAGTCAAGTCTTTTAGAGTGGAGCCATAGGGGCTAACGCACCGGTAAACCCAAGCTTTGACACCATAACGAGTTATTTAGAACCATGCCCATTTTTTTGTGTATTAATGTCTCTGGTTCACGCATGAGCATCTTATGAACTGAATTCACTAATGGACATATCATTCAGAATACTAGAAATAAAGAAATCATCTGAATCAATATGTTGAATGGTATTGTGTTCATTTTGATTATCCATCAGTCAAATTAACTTGAACATAATCATTGACAATCTTGAAAAGGATGATATAATTATCATCCTTAAAAACAAACATTTTTTCTTTGTAACATCCCATTTAATATGATGAAATAACTTACAAGTGAAAATTATTTATATACCCTTAATCATTGGCTCTAACATTTGAATTAACCATCACTAAAGAATTATTATAATTGGTCTAACGAGTTTACAAAGTTAACACTATTTTTTTGGTTAACATTATATATATATATATATAGAGAGAGAGAGAGAGAGAGAGAGAGAAAGAGAGGGGAGGGATCAAATGAAAACTGACCTCATTTGTGTAAACCATACAAACCAATCTCATCCATCTATTTTCTTGATCAATGATTAAGATTAGATTTGTTTATATTAGGAAATAAAAATAAATTAATAAATAAAAGTTTATTTTTTAATTGAAGATCAAAAATGTAAAATATGAAATATCATTAACTGAGGCAACAAGATCATGTATATCCTAATATTAATGAAACAAAATCATTGTTTTAGAAACTCTATATATCATCTTGTACTTTCAAAGATTCTAACCAAAAATGTTAGAATAATCTTGAAAATTAAACAAGTTCATCCATGAACGTGTTCATTAAAAATCATTGTTTTAATGAATGAAATTGTTTCACCGTTTTCTTAATACACAAATCAACGTTTTTCTAGAGCAGACATCTGTCATTTTCATGTTTTTCAGAAGATGGATCCGTTTCAATCTTACTATGAAATGATTTCATTGTTTGTCAATTACACACCATGTTCTTAACATTAACATATCAACCATTTACAATAACCATAACATGAACCTGTTTCACAATTATAACCATTAAAAGTACTGCATCCACCATACCATACAAATTCATAATCATTAAGTGAACAAGATCCAAAAAAAAAATGAAACAATTTCATCAGCAATTGTTGCTAAGGAAACAAGATTATCCAAGAATATATTTTGTATCCTAGTAAATTATGCAACAATTTCATCGATAATTTTTTTTCTCTGAACACGTTTCATTAAGTTACTTCATTCACCATACCATACAAATTCATAACCATTAAGTGAACAAGATCAACAAAAAAAAAACAATTGGATGAAACAATTAATTTCATCAACAATTGTTGACAAGGAAACATGATTATCCAAAGAAATTACATTATGCAACAAGTTCATCCATAAAAGTTTCATTAAACAACTTCATCCATAAACGTGTTCATAAAACAATCTGAATACGTTTCATTAAATTGTGTTCCTTTTACCAATTAAATTACTGCCATTTTTCTAACGGAACATATTTTCATATTCACGTAAATTATGCAACAATTTCATCAATAAAGCTTTTGATATATGAACACGTTTCATTAAATTACTACATCTACCGTACCATAGAAATTCATAACCATTAAGTGAACAAGATAAACAAATAAAAAATGAAACAATTTCATCAAATAATTTCTGATTTTAAATTTCAATTTCTCTAATCCGTATAATTCTGAAACTAAATTAAACATATTTAAATTTTAAAAAACTAAATTAAAAAAACCAATTAAATCCCACCGTATTTAACGTAACCACTTATTATGTTTCTAAAATTAACAAATTATAATACCTTCCATTATTAATCAAAAAACAACTTAAATGACAATTAAGCCCTTATTGATTAAAATCAATTTAAAGAAATGGAATTTTCCTATTATTCGAAATTGGTTTGCATGGTGTTTAAGAATTGAGCGGTTTTCAACGTAACCCGCCTATCTCTCTCTCTTTGTATATATATATATAGGGTTCACGTGAAACCAATGGTTTTTCATGAGACTCGTGAGACCAATTTATGTTCATTTATCAACTTTATAAGCTAATGATCTAATGGTCTAAAGTTGCACGGTGACAATTTTGTTATTATTGAGAAGTCTCGGGGAGTTTATGAATGTTCAGATTGTTAGATTGTAGATCTAACCCAATGGTTGATACTTGGTCTTACGGGTCTTACGAAAAACCATTGGTCTCACATGATCCCAAGTCTATATAGGGTTGGGTCCATGTGAGACCAAGGGTTTTTCGTTAGACACGTAAGACCAATTTATGTTCATTGATCAACTTTATAAGCTAATGATCTAATGGTCTAAAGTTGTACGGTGACAATTTTGTGATTATTGAGAAGTCGTGGCAATTTTGTGATTATGAATATTCAAATTGTAGATCTAATCCAAGATTTGAGAATTGGTCTTACGGGTCTCACGAAAAACCCTTGATCTCACATGGTCCCAAGTCTATATATATATCTATATTACTTTATAAAGCAAATTTGCCCAAAGTCTTAAAAACACTTTATCATGCACAAGGTACTACTCTTTAATGCAGAAAGTCTTAAAGTCTTAAAATGTATAACTTCTTTATACATTAGTATTACCCTTAAAGCATACCTATCCTCCTGGTCAAGACGCTCCTTTTTCCAACGCACCTCTATCTCGCTCTCTCTATCGCGCTATCTCCATGCACGATTTCAGAGATGACGATTCATTCTTCAAGAAAACGATTCAGGCGACTTACAGTGTTTATAAATGATGAAGCACGATTCACGCTTTTGTCACGCGATTCTCAAATCCCACACGATTCAGCCGATTTTGTGGAGGTGAGTTAGTTTATTGCGTATTTTCTTACTTGATTTTGAGTTAGGTTAGGGTCATCTGATTTAGTTTATTGTGTATTTTCTTACTTGATTTGAGTTGGGTCATCTGATTTAGTTAAGTTAGGGTTTATTTGGTTAGTTTGTGTGCAGCGATTCAAGCTATTCTGGACTGACCTCAAGCGATTCAGAGCGATTCTTTGGAGGTTCTCAAAGGTAATTATTTTTCTTTAATATCATACTTGATTTTGAGTTAGGTTAGGGTCATCTGATGATGTCAAATTTCTTGAAAACAATGGAGTAGAGATTTTGTGCTTCAGAATGCAATTACATATGTATATGGTATCTCTGTTTTTGGATTTGTATTTTATCTTGCTATGATTTCCTTAGATCTATTATGGATTTGTTTAGATTTATCTTAAATTTTACACAAGAAGATGTATTGTATTTATCTCACTACATCCCACTTTACTTGACACCAACACCTCCCTTTTGAGCTTTGGCTCTAAGCTCCTTCAGTGCTTCTGACATCATGTATGACATGGAAAACACTATAATACAGCTACTTGAGGGCTGTCATGTTAGAAAATACTTGGTTTTTCATTACACTTTGTACATGGAAAACACTATAATACGGCCCAACTGTTTATGTTTTTGAGTTAGGTTAGGGTCATCTGATTTAGTTTATTGTGTATTTTCTTACTTGATTTGAGTTGGGTCATCTGATTTAGTTAAGTTAGGGTTTATTTGGTTAGTTTGTGTGCAGCGATTCAAGCTATTCTGGACTGACCTCAAGCGATTCAGAGCGATTCTTTGGAGGTTCTCAAAGGTAATTATTTTTCTTTAATATCATACTTGATTTTGAGTTAGGTTAGGGTCATCTGATGATGTCAAATTTCTTGAAAGCAATGGAGTAGAGATTTTGTGCTTCAGAATGCAGTTACATATGTATATGGTATCTCTGTTTTTGGATCACATGGATAAATATTTTGATGAACCCATGAGTTCTCACTTAAAAGAATTTGGATTTGCGTTTTATCTTGCTATGATTTCCTTAGATCTATTATGGATTTGTTTAGATTTATCTTAAATTTTACACAAGAAAACACTATAATACAGCTACTTGAGGGCTGTCATGTTAGAAAATACTTGGTTTTTCATTACACTTTGTACTCGAGTTTGCAATGCGCTTAATAGATTGCATCCACATTTACTTAATCTCCATTGATCAGTTTTCCCATTCACTGCATGCTTCAGAAACTTATAGGCCCACCCTTCCTTTTTTATATCTTTGCTTTAATGGAACTTAAGCTTAAAATTAACAATTGTTGATTGGCCTTGATGATGGTTGAAGCCATGTATGTAATTGTTTGTGTAGGCAACAACTTTTGGTGGTTCTAACATTGATCCGACTGCTTGGGAGGAGAAGAAGTGTAAAGGTGAATCTACGTTCCCTTCTTTGGTAAAACATGAATTATCTGACTGACTTCTTAGTTATTAGGATGTTAATTTTTCATTTTTTTTGGGTTTTCCTAAACCTCTCTCTATGTATATATAAGCACACGTACCTTTTTGTATAGCCTGTATGCTACTAGACCACTTAGCACACGTACCTTTTTTGGTTTTCCTAAACCTCTCTCCTGATTCGATTCTTTCATCTGTTGTAATTTCAGAATAGCAGGAGGGTAGATAGATGGTTTATGGATAGGAAAACATCCAAAGAATCTTGATTCAAGACAGAACCATTGTCATTTTTTGAGTTTATGATGTAGAAGATAGAGAGTAGCAATAATAGTTTACAAATGTACCCTTTTCCTCTATCTTTGGTAGATATTTAGTCCGAGATTTTGCATAGGTTAACAAACAACCATGAATATTATACCATTTATAACCATGATGAATCAAGAAATACAGCCCTATAAATATGGGTTCTTTCACCTGACATTCTCCTTGAAGGATATGTATTTTCTATGATTTTCATCAGCTGGAATTTTGATAGCTCAACGAGGAAGTAAGACCCAGATGCTTTTTCTTTTCATTAATCTGGCGTGATTAAATCTACAGCTGTTAACCACGAGGTAATATCCAGATTTTTTATGTTATTTTAGTGTTAATCTACTGTAATAGGTTGGTCTCCTTGACACTATTGGTTATGATCTTCTAGAGTGTACAAGGAGGAACATATAGGATATGATGTTGCTGGAAGAAAATCAAGGATAGAGACTGTATAATGTTACCCTAAAAAGTTATAATTTTGTCTCAAGAAGCTATTGTAGGTGCATTACATTTACCCATCTTATATTAGATTGGCCATGGGACATGAGTGAAAGCATTTGTCTGATCTTATTTTATTGGAATGGACTGGATTAAACTTGAAATTACTAATGTGTTCAATCACCTCAAATTTTCAAGGAATCCAACATTTTGAACTAGCTACTTACTTAACAAAATACATCTATTTTTACTACAAGTATATATAATATCTATCTGAGTTAGCATTAGAGCCGAAAAAATTAGTATACGTGCAACTAAAAAACAATCAGCCAACCTCTGTCTAGCAAAATCTTGACTATCTCAACGTTTCCACTGCTTGCTGCTGAATGCAGTGGTGCCCAACCTTCTTCATCAGCACCGTTAATACCACCAACTGAGTGATCAAAAGCTGAAAGTATCTTCACCACCTGATTTATTGAAATTAATATTCCACAAGTGTTAGAAAAAAGGCATTCACCAGCAAATTATGAACCTTTCATCAAAGTTACAGCTGCTCATCAGCTAAAAACTATAGAAGCTAAAGGGCTAACCAACAACAAAAATGACTTAACAGTAAAAAGATTATTCAATTGGTTTATATTTTTGTAGACTATTTATTTGATTTTGAATTCTACGATTTTGTTTGTTAGTTACCATGAATTGATGTTTATACCCTTACAATATCATGGCACGTAAAGATGATATTTGTTACCAATAGTTCTATCCCTTGCTTTTTCATGTGGTTGGTATGTGGCAAAATGTATGGTTTTGTTACATTCCTACCCCTCCTCCAACCCAAGGAAAAAAAAAACTAAAACCAAGAAAGTATCATCTCATTTGCCCATATTAGATCATTTGATATAAAATTAAGTTTTTTGGTTGGTAAGAATGCTTGCATTGAACCTGATGGTTTATAGGTTTCACATTAACTTACTTTTAGGGAAGATACCCAGAAGCAAAAAATATTACTAAAATGAAATTGGAACAAAATGGGCAGTGTATTAGAACTATGCAAAATGGGCACTGCATGCTTTAGAAACAATTGTTGATTGGCCTTGATGATGGTTTAAGCCATGTATGTTATTGTTTGTGTAGGCAACAACTTTTGGTGGTTCTAACATTGATCCAACTGCTTGGGAGGAGAAGAAGTGTAAAGGTGAATCTATGTTCCCTGCTTAGGTAAAACAT
>NC_037542.1:680738-681994 GCF_001531365.2 Cynara cardunculus var. scolymus | reverse complement strand
CGTAGGCATTATAAATAAGCGTGGAAGATTGCTACCTCTTTTTGACGAAGTTGTTAATCAAGAATCGATGGGTTAGTATTTCTTTTCGAACTCGACTTTCGTAGTTCTTTATAATAATAATATTTATTTGTCGTATCCAAATATCTTACATAGCGCTAGGGGAAGAAAGTGGTCAATCTATGACACACATGACAAATATCACCCTACTGGAGACAACGCAAGCGAATATCAATGAAACAACTCATGTCAGTGCGTTAACTTTTGCTCAAAGGAGAAAAATTATTAATCGAAACTATTATCAACGAAAAAAGGAAAATGTTGCTAATAGTGAAGGAACAAGCCAGACATGTTCAGTGTTGAGACATGAAAATGTCAACGGTAAAAACCATACATTTATTATTATTTTAGAATCTTTGCAACTTTGCCCAAAACTAGAGGCTCATTGAGATGAAGTTTTCTTTATTATGCGTTCAAAATGACCGTGGAATACTGCTACCTCTTTTTGACGAAGCCGTGAATCAAGAATCGACAAGTTAGTATTTATTTTGAACTCTATGTTTTTTAATTCGATACGAAGTGATAATTTTATGATAATCTTCACTTTTCATATTCAAAATTTTTAAATAGCGCCTGGTGAAACAACTCATGTCAATGCACAAACATCTGCTCAAAGGAGAAGAATTACTAACCGAAACTATTATCAACGAAACAAGGAAAATAATAGAAATGCTGAGATCAATACAATTTTGTTTATGATGGTGTCCCTAAACAACATCGTATGCTGAAGGAACAAAATGCATGTGAACATTGTGGAGCAAAGCGGTTCGAATTTGAATTCCCTTCCTTTTGTTGCATGAGTGGGAAGACAAAGTTGGCATACWCACCCATTCCAGAAGAACTATACAATTTATTTACAATGCAATCAGAGTTAGGCGAAATGTTTAGGCACAATATTTGTGCATACAACACAAACTTTTCCTTCACGTCAATGGGGGTAACTTTGGATAGTACAGTGAGCAATATGACATCTGGAGTATATATTTTTCGTGCTCAATGGGGAATATATCATAGAATCGATCAGTTAGTTCCTAGGGATGGACAACCTCGGTACTTACAACTTTATTTTTATGATGCCGAATCTGAGCTGCAGCATAGACTACAATGGCCAAATCTTGATAGAAACGTCATTGAAATGTTGACTCGTGTTCTTTTTATAAACCCATACGTGAGAACATTTCGAAGCCTTGCCGAGCTAG
>NC_037542.1:671232-680318 GCF_001531365.2 Cynara cardunculus var. scolymus | reverse complement strand
ATTTAGAGGATCTATATGATTCAAATTCGATACTATGCAGAGGTTAGCTCAGGAAGGAGTAGGAAAACTGTAACAATGCGAGATTATTATTGTTACAAGTTCCAGATTCGGTCGAGTAATAACGTCATTCAATTAGGCGGAAGATTATTTCAACAGTTCGTGGTAGATATGTACATCAAGATAGAGACTACACGTTTATCTTTTATTGAAAGGAATCAAACGAAGATAAGATCAGACTTATACCAAGGTGTTGTGGATTGCGTTAATGTCGGTGAGGTTCAACCAAGTAGAATTGGACTACGGGTTGTGCTTCCTGCAAGTTTTATCGGAGGCCCACGTGATATGCGAAGAAGATTTATGGATGCTATGACTTTAGTTCAAGATGACGGGAAGCCCGATATATTCCTTACCATGACGTGTAATCTGAAGTGGCCTGAAATCCTTAAAGAGTTATTGCCTGGTCAAACCGCGCAAGATAGGTCGGACCTTGTTGCAAGAGTTTTCCGTGCCAAATTAGAGGATCTTAAAAATCAACTCTTCAAGAAGCACATTCTCGGCGAGGTTGGGGCATATGTTTATGTCATCGAGTTTCAAAAACGTGGTTTGCCACATGCACATATCCTCATGATAATGAAATCAGAACACAAGATTACAAACCCAGACCATTACGACAAGATAGTTTGTGCTGAAATCCCGGACCCGACAAAGTATCCTGAAATGCACGAGCTGGTGATAAAGCATATGATGCATGATCCTTGTGGCCATTTACGACCGTCTAGCCCTTGTATGGAAGGTGAGCCAAGAAAATATCGTTTTAGATATCCTCAACAATTCAACGACAAGACGGTGCAGACAGATAACTCATATCCGATGTATCAGAGGAGAGACAATGGAATAAAGGTGAACGTCCGGGGAAATATCCTTGATAATAGATGGGTGGTCCCATATAATCCAAAGTTGCTAACGATGTTCAACTGTCACATCAATGTTGAGGTTTGCTCAAGTATAATATCTGTGAAATATGTGTTCAAGTATGTTTACAAGGGTCATGACAAACAGGTTATTCATRTTGATCCTGATAGAGAAGAGGTCATTGTCAACGAGATAAAGAGATTTCAAGATGCACGATATGTTTCGCCACCTGAGGCAATATGGAGGATTTTTAGCTTGTCACTTTCTCAAATTCACCCTTGTGTGATGGCTTTGCAGGTCCATCTTCCTAATAAGCAGCTGGTTAGGTTCAGAGAGAATGATATAATGACAGATATCGTTGATAGAGAGAGAGAGAGACAAGAGCTCAATGTTGACCGCATTTTTTTAGAGGAATAGAACAGATATGAGTGCGAGACAATATTTATACAAAGATTTTCCAAAACATTACACCTGGAATGCCAGTTCACGTAAATGGAATCCTCGAAAACAAGGATCAATGAGAGGACGACTGGTTCATGCTAATCCTGCCGAAGGAAAATGATATTATCTACGCCTACTTCTGTCTCATATTAGTGGGCCCACGTGCTTTGAAGATCTTTACACAGTTAATGGCGTAATACATCCAACATTTCGAAAAGTAGCACTTGAGAGAGGTTTAATAGAGACCGACGATAATTTATCGCATTGTCTTGTTGATGCCTCCTTATTTCAGTTTCCCAATGCTCTTAGACGATTATTCGCGACGATCTTGATTTATTGTGAGCCGGGAGATGTTCGCRAGTTATGGGATGAACATTATGATTCACTCTCTGAAGATTATAGACGAGACTATGAAAATGTTGAGGGAGTCCGAAATATGGTTCTTACAGACATCGCAGTCTTATTGCAATCTATGGGTAAAAACCTCGATGATTTTGATCTGCCAAGTTTAAATGCAGTTGTCAATTTAGAATCACGAGGATTTCGTGAGTTACAAGAGGAGTACTCCATAATTGTGCAAGACGAAGACTTAAATGCTCGAAACTCTCTAAATTTCGACCAGAAACATGCATTTGATGAGATCATGAGGCATGTAGATAATGATTGTCCAGCTGTGTTTTTTTGTAGATGGACCAGGTGGAACTGGAAAAACATTTTTGTATAGAGCTTTGCTAGCTAATATTCATTCCCGTGGACTTATTGCTCTCGCAACCGCTTCATCCGGCACTGCCGCTAATAACATGCCAGGGGGGAGAACAGCTCACTCTCGATTCAAGATTCCCCTTACTCTTAATAATAATTCGATGTGCAATATAAAAAAACAAAGCAGAACTGCTCAACTACTTCGAGTCGCAAAAATAATCATCTGGGATGAAGCATCAATGGCAAAGAGGCAGGCAGTAGAGGCACTCGATAGAACAATGCAAGACATCACTGGGGTGAGACTTCCTTTTGGTGGGAAAATAATTATTATGGGAGGTGATTTTAGACAGGTGTTGCCAGTAATCAGACATGGTACTCGAGCACAGATCGTAGACTCAAGCTTACGGATGTCACCTATTTGGTCTTTGATTAAAAAGTTGCGGTTAACGATCAATATGAGAGCACTTACTGATCCAGGGTTTTCTGATTTTCTGTTACGTGTCGGCGATGGAGATGAAGAATCAGTAGATGGAAACTTTATTCGCATACCTGATGACATGACCATTCCTTACACTAGTAAAATGAGTCGAAGGATGCTTTGATTGATGCAATCTTTCCTTCTCTTCAAAGCTGTGAGACTGCTTCAGATTATATCATTTCGAGGGCGATACTAACAACTAAAAATGAGCATGTCGATGAGATTAATGATCAATTGATTGAAAAATTCTGTGGAGAGGAAAAAATTTACTATAGTTTTGATGAAGCAGAAGATGACAAGAATAACTTATATCCGATGGAGTTCTTAAACTCACTGAYTGTTAGCRGTTTGCCYCCTMATTACCTYCGGCTTAAAATTGGATRTCCAATAATACTATTGCGGAATATCGACCCCTCAAATGGATTGTGTAACGGCACGAGGTTGATATGTAGAGGTTTTCAGCAGAATGCTATCGATGCAGAAATAGCTGTTGGCCAACATGCTGGTAAGAGGGTATTTTTACCAAGAATTCCTCTATGTCCATCTGAAGATGATATGTTTCCCTTTAAATTAAAGAGAAAACAATTTCCCATTCGACTTTGTTTTGCCATGACAATCAATAAAGCTCAAGGACAGATAATTCCGATGGTAGGTGTTTATCTACCAGAATCGGTATTCTCGCACGGCCAACTTTACGTCGCATTGTCCAGAGGGATATCACATGGTAATACGAAGATATTAGTGAAACCTACCAAAAAGTTCAACCAAGAAGGAGTCTACACATCAAATGTGGTGTATCAAGAAGTTTTGAATGATGATTGTGTATGACAAAAACATGATTCTAATTTCTATTTTTTTCAAACATAAATTTTAGACTTTATGAATGAGAAATTGCAATAATTTTTCATTTTCGGATTTTGATACAGATGTGAACCACCAACTATTTGAAAGATATTTTGCAAAAAAATGATATTTAAAAATTGAATATATATCCTGATAGAACCTTTACATCCTGCCGCATTACGTAAGAAGTTGAATATATATAGTGATAGAACTTTTTACATATTTTCAAATATATATCCTGATAGAACCAAATATAAATTTTTATCCGTAATTGATATGCCCATTTACATCTTCTCAAAATTTCACATCCCGTCGCATTGCGCGGGTATACAACTAGTATATATATATATATATATTGAAGATGCAAGTTGAAGAAGATAAACAACACCCATCAAAAGACCACCCTTTCTCCTGCTAACAATCCTTTTCCGGCCAAACTGAAATAAAAAATCAATACCAAATCTAATCTAAATCCAAATCTCGAAACCAATTCACACCCTCTCTCTCCATTTTGCACCTCCAACCATACCATCGTAGTCATCTAAATCCTACCATCTTATCTGGTTGTGTAATAACCCAAAAAAAGAAAAAAAAAATTGAATATAATTTAATGACAGGAAACTCAATGGTCATGAAACCTACGACCATTTATTATGGCTTATCGTTTCATATTCCATGAAACCGCCAATGGGGCTTAGTATAAAGGGGAGTTTGTAGCTTTATGTGTAGTTTGGGGTCAAGAAGGAGAACTATTATGAGAAAAAGGCAACGGTAGGCGCTGTAATGAGAGTTGACGATGCTCTACATCGTAGCTAGTTTGGCACCAATCGGGGAGACGCTAGCCACTTCAAAGATCGGTTTGGGCTACGTCATGTATTGTGAGTTACACGTGATTTATTTTAAAATGGTTGCATGCTTTATTATCCACAAGTTGTTTGAAGTTTCTCGAGATTTTTTATATGCTATATATGCATGAAAAGTTCGATATTTTTGTAATGTCTTTTGAGTATTTGTGTGTCAATGGGGATGTACTACAATATGAATTTGTAAAGACGAGCATGCTTTGTGAGCTTGTCTAAGCCGTAAGTGCGGACATGCTGTGTGAGTTCGTCAGGTAATGTTGTGTGAGGTAGACATCTCTCATGACGTTGTTACTTTGTGATATAGACACGCACTATAATATATTTATTTTGTGAAAAGTATTATTCTCATCAAGGCATGCTAAATTTATGAAGCTTCGTGAAAATTGTTTATTATAAAAGTTGTTGTTCATGCATGAAAACCGTGGATTCATTGGGCTTAAGGCTCACCTAAAATTCTTTTAAAACTTTTTTACCCAGCCGGCTTTTAAGTGGCAATAAAGAGATATAAGGATTAACTTCAAAGAAGGATATGTGCAGATCAAAGCATTGTTATATAGAGCAAAGTTATGCTCCTCAAGATTGTAATTTAGATGGTGATATAATTTGTAAGATTAGAAATTTTATTTCCGTTGCAATGTAAGTGTTTGATCTTGGGATACTCATTAAGATATATTGAAGTATTCGAAATTTTGGGATGTTACAAGTGGTATCAGAGCAAAGTTTAAGTGAATTAAGTATTGAAACCTAAACTTATACTGAGAGTGGAAGATTTTATTATTGATAGGTATGTGATTAAAGATTTATTTATAGTGATGAGAGTGGTGATTTAAGTTAATTTGGGGTTAGTCTTAAACCAAATTAAAGTAGAGAAGTCGTTAGATGGTCTAATATCCTTAGATAGAGATGTGTTTATGGAAAACACATGGTAAGATGAGAAAAAATAGAAGTAGAGTGGTGTTGGTGGATAAAATTTTGGTGACAAACTCCACTAATTTTCTTTAGCGGGGAGAGCATATGTTTAGCTTTGAGAATAGTAGAAACTCGAAGTATTGATGATATAGTGAGTTGATTCATCCCATATTTGAGTTGGGGGATCATTTCTTATATCAATTGGTGGAATATCAAATAGTCAGATATGAGATTAGCAATGAAGTCATTCGTGTAATCAATGATGACAACAGATTCATGGTAAGAGTCGATGATCTTGATTGGATGCACAACTAGTTGAAGGATTTTTCAATCGAGTTGGAATGTCGAGATCATATGTAAACCCTATGAGAAGATCTAAGGTTTCTCACATGATTAGTTTCTTAAAGTAAAAGACACCAAATTAGTGTGTAAAATGGTCTTAGAATTTAGAAGACTGTGATTGATTAATCCAGTAGGACATTGGGGTTATATTATCCTCCATAGGTATCTCACGAGTGGTTGGAAGATGATATTAACTTATTTGATTTTATGAAATTGTTTGTAAGCATGTGTTGCTTTGAGCAAGATATAAAAGCAAGAAGGTGGTAAAAGAAAGTGTTATTTGTAATAAATTATCAAGTTTAGTAAGTGAGAAATATTTTATGGTTAAATAATAAGGTTTATCCAAGCGTATAACCTTTAAGCCATAAAAAGGGGGGGGGGGTTGGAATTGTTCCCATAGTTATAGCTAGAAAGAGATCAAAGTTAAAATAGTGTAAAATTGCATGAGATATTTTGCATTAAGTCAAAGATAAGTAAGTTGCAATATAAGTTGAAGATGATGAAATAAGTAAAGATGTGCACTTAGGACAATCAATGTTATGAATAAGGCATAATATCCTAAATATCAACGAGCATATAAAAGGTTACTACAAAATGCTTTATTTAAGAATGACTATATATAAGGGTATGAATTGAGTCATTAGAACCAAATGGTGGCATGTGTGTCATGAAAGGGGAGTTAATTGATTAGTTGGTAAAACAAGTAGCGAAGTCGACTGATGAGACGTATTTGTCGTCAAAGAAGAGAGTTGTGACTAGACTCTAGGATGAACACAATGATGATATAAATGAAAAATGGGTTAAGTTAATTTATATGGTTGTAGAAGGATGAATTCAAATATGAATCTGGTGAAAAGGGGAAATGATATAGTATTTATGTCATGGTAATTGAAAATGTATGATTTAAAATTAGTAAGAGTGGTAGTGGAGCTCGAAATATGGAAGCATCATCTATAGAATGGATTATAGCCTATACTCGATAATTGAAGATATTTCAAGGACAAGAGATAAGTACATGTATGTATAAGGGCATGAATATGAAAAGGTATGATGTATAATTGAATTGTGAAAGAAGATATCACAAATGTGATGATTATTTGCATGCATGTTGCCTTATTTTGTAGATAAAAATAGTATGGTGGTATCTATGTGGGGTAATCTTTAGTGACGGTTGGAATAACCACTTAGAGTTGAATATGTTCACTTATRATTAATGATTATCAAAGGAGTACTCGAGTAGAGCAACTCGAAGAGTTATGTGATAAATGTCAGCCGATTTGTCGAACTAACATCGAAAAGAAAAGAGACGGACGGATGGATCGAAGGTACTCCATCGTTTATTAGAAATATTGCTCAAGTTAGCGATGGATAGAATATTATTGGGATGCGAATATGAGTTATTCTCAAGGATGAACGGATGTTTAGAACTTCAGACAATAAAATAGTTGGTATGGTGAAATTTATGACATAATGTATCTAATGTAAAGAAGTGTTCAGTAGATAAAAAGTAAGTTGAAACTCTTAAGGATGTGAAAAGAAAAAAAAACTAAGAACCAAAGGGATTTCTCTCATGAATGTTCAATGAAGACGTCATAATGGTTCAGAGGTTACTTGGGAACTTGATAAGGGGACGAGATTGAGATGCCCTCATTTATTTGCATAGGGCAAATTTCGAGGACGAAATTTTGTTAAGGGGAAAAGTTTGTAATAACCCAAAAAAAAAAAAAAAATTGAATATAATTTAATGACAGGAAACTCAATGGTCATAAAATCTACGACCATTTATTATGGCTTATCGTTTCATATTCCATGAAACCGTCGATGGGGCTTAGTATAAAATGGGAGTTTGTAGCTTTATGTGTAGTTTGGGGTCAAGAAGGAGAACTATTGTGAGAAAAGACGACGGTGGACGCTGTAATGAGAGTTGACGATACTCTACATTGTAGCTAATTTGGCACCAATCGGGGAGACGCTAGCCACTTCAAAGATCGGTTTGGGCTACGCCATGTATTGTGAGTTACACGTGATTTATTTTAAAATGGTTGCATGCTTTATTATCCACAAGTTGTTTGAAGTTTCTCGAGATTTTTGATATGCTATATATGCATGAAAAGTTCGATATTTTTATAATGTCTTTTGAGTATTTGTGTGTCAATGGGGATGTACTACAATACGAATTTGTAAAGACGAGCATGCTTTGTGAGCTTATCTAAGCCGTAAGTGCGGACATGCTGTGTGAGTTCGCCAGGTAATGCTGTGTGAGGTAGACATCTCTCATGACATTGTTGCTTTGTGATATAGACACGCACTATAATATATTTATTTTGTAAAAAGTATTATTCTCATCAAGGCATGCTAAATTTATGAAGCTTCGTGAAAATTGTTTATTAAAAAAATTGTTGTTCATGTATGAAAACTGTGGATTCACTGGGCCTAAGGCTCACCCAAAACTCTTTTAAATTTTTTTTACCCAAGCGGCTTTTAAGTGGAAAGAAAAGTGCAATAAAAAGATATAAAGATTAACTCCAAAGAAGGATATGTGCAGATCAAGGCATTGTTATCCTCAAGATTGTAATTTAGATGGTGATATAATTTGTAAGATTAGAAATTTTATTTTCGTTGCAATGTAAGTGTTTGATCTTGGGATACTCATTATGATATATTGAAGTATTCGAAATTTTGGGATGTTACAGGTTGCCACCACTGTCAGACATCATTATCCAATACCAAAAATCTAAATGAAAACCCAATCTCCAAGTTAAACCCAATCTTAGACCTCAAAATCGAACCCTATCAATTGATATAGTAAGTGAATTTTAAATCAGAATCAAGAACTCTATCAAATCATAAACAATAACCCTAAAATCTAAATCAAATCAGAATCCTCAAAGAAAGAGAATCGTTGTAATCTTCATTAGTGGAATTGGACCTTTGATAGGTCTAAAACAAAGACGATTCATAGTGGGTGATTCATGGGGCTTTGGAGGCTGGTCGTAACATAAACCTGTGGTGGTGATCGAAGACAACAGAAGGAGCTCTGGTGATGGAAGACAACACCAACGAGGGGTTTGCCGATAATGAAGATGGGGGCGCCGAAAAATGGTGATGAAAGGAAGTTACATTTTTTTGGTACCTGTTGATTACATAATTATTTGTTAAAGAATAATAGATATAAATGCAAAAGACTAAAATTCCCTTGAATTAACTGAATTTTTATCAACCTTAGAGGAAGGAACCCAATCCATTCATTTTTGCATAACACAATGACAAAACTGTAATTTCAAAACTGTAGAGACCAAAATTTGTAGTTTACTCAATAAAAATAATAATTAATGAAATAGAATATTAAATTTTATTATTGTATTTTGTTTCGTTCTGTCGTAGGAATTGATGAGTTTACATATTATTTTTATATTATATATAGTTATCTCTACTTTATATATTATTTCAATAAACATCGAATTCGTGTAATTAACTGCAGATAAACACAATCAAATACAGGATAAACATCTTATTTTAAATATAAAAAATCTAAAATATAATTAGGATAATCATTGAGTTCTAACAAAATAATTAATTATTATCTTTATAAAATG
>NC_037542.1:657854-662854 GCF_001531365.2 Cynara cardunculus var. scolymus | reverse complement strand
GCATTTTAAAAGAATACTTATAAGATACAAGTTTATAGGACTAAACCAAAAAGCGTGTTATCTAAAAGTGTTACAATAAGTTTATACGATGTTTTTAGACATTTTAACAAGTTTTTCATGATATTTCTAAAATAAAATGTCGTATTAACTATTTTACAGAACACTTTTGAAAAGTGTCCTATAAACCCGTCTTGGTATAGAACACTATTGTTTTTCAAATAGTGTCATATAAAATGTTAATATGACACTTTTATTTTAAAAACGTCTTAATAAATTTGTTAAAACACCAAAAAATATCCTATAAACTTATTGTAATATTTTTAGATATTAACTCTTTTTCGTTTGGTCCTATAAAATATTCTTTTAAAACGCTTGTCCATTTTAGATATTATATAAAATTAGTTTTATTGTAGTGCTTTTGTATTGAATTTAAATATTAATCATATACTAAATTTTTCATTAAATTTTATATTAGGGATATGAGTTAACACTTTGGCAAGACTTTTTTCAAATTTAGAACTTCTTTCCCGAATAATGAGCTACTATCATTTACAAGTGGCAATAATGAAGCTGTAACACATTATAACCTGGATGTTACGTAAACCTGATATTTAATTAAATTATTAAGATATGATAATATATCTCTTGAAAAAAATATTATTTTAATCAAAAGTAAAATGCTTTATTTTGTTTGTTGTCACCTCATCACATGGTTCGGTCCATCGTCCATGATTTGTGCTAAAGAAATATTTGTATATTTAAACTATTATGAGAGAAGGCGAGATATGAAACCGAAATTTTTGATTTTTAATTGATTAAGGATGTGAATATAATAACGATAAAATGACAAAACCAAACCTCCACCATATATTTATTCCATATAGCTATATTCGCATACTACAAGGACTAATTGTGTCGTTTTATAATATTGTGCATATTTGATTTCTTTGTAAATATGGTTAGACTTCATATTTTATTTCTTGTAAATATGGATATCATTTACTTTACTGATCGAGTATGATATGGACCAATTAAGAATCTTACTAGGTAATAGGCATAACAAGGGTCGAGAGTTTTATCTGGTAAGTTAAGAAAAAAACTCTTATCCAGTAAGTGTTTATCAAGTTTAAAATGCTTACCAACAATCTATTTTAATAGTCAAGAAATATTACATGATAATGATAATTTCTTTTGTCAGTAAACAACTTATCTAGACTCAAAATAATAATCATCAAATTTTATTGAAATTGAATCGTATTTTTTTTATGTTTATTATAAGAAGGTCGCTTAGGTCGGGATCCAATTAATGAAAGGGGTGGAAATGTAAATTAAGAGAATTCTAGAACACCACCAGTCAATAGTCAAGAATATATGCAAGGGTTCACAATGTAAATTAAACGGATTCAGAACAATGAAGGGTATTAAAGTATTTTAAATATCTAACTTATGGTCAATTTTATGTTATTAATTAAATGTTATATATTTTTAAATAAATTAGAAGAATACTTGTGTAATATAATGAAATATATATCAATTTAAATTTTTCGTTTTATTCTGTCTTAGTAGATGTTATGATATGGTTTTTGTGCTTTAGAGAAAGAAATAATGTTTTTATTTTTAAGTAAAATATAAATTTGAAAATATTATAAAATTTTGAAAATAAATATATTGATATTAATATCAAATCAACTATTTAAAATCTTTGGAATCTATAAGGAGAAGGTTTTTTTTGGGGATTTAAGGAGGATGGAAAAAAATTACATTGGGTTGCTTGGGAGAAAAATTTGAGCTCTAGGTCAAATGGTGGTTTGGGTATCGTTAGTTTAAAAGCTAAAAATGACGCTCTGTTAGCAAAATGGGTTTGGAGGTTCCTGTCTAGTTCTAATGCGATATGGAAAGATGTCATTTCTGAATTTTATGGTGAGGATGGTGGTCTTTTTTCTAATAGGCCTTTGGTTGGAAATAGTGTTTGGGTTTCTATTGTCAACACTTGCAAGAATGTGGAAGTTGCAGGTCAGAATGTTATTCAATTGTTTTCGAAAAAGGTAGCTAAAGATTTTTCTTCTCTTTTTTGGAAAGATGCGAGCATCGGTCAAGGCTCAAAGCTGAAAGACCTATATCCTAGACTTTATGACATTGAAAGGAATAAAAATGCTTCTTTCAAAGAAAGATGGACTTATTTTAATGGTTCTTGGAGTGGTGCTTGGGATTGGAAAACAACGATTAGGGGTAGAAGCTTAGATGATTTTCAAGCCTTAGAAAGGTATCTCTCTCAAGTGGCTTTCAATACTTCAGGTGAGGATATGTGGTCTTGGAATTGGAACAAGAAAGGGATTTTCTCGGTCAGCTTCTTGTCCAAATTAATTCAAGGGGCGGTCGATACAAACGTTGGAGCAATGAACCGTGTTTTTGGAGTCCTTTAATTCCAAATAAGGTAAATATTTTCATTTGGCGTTTCTTTAAAGAGGCTATCCCGGTAAGTTTCAATCTTTCAAAAAGAGGAATTCCATTACAATCATTGGATTGCATCCTATGTGGCAAAGGTGTTGAAACAATGGATCATTGTTTCTTTTCTTGTCTGGTGGCAAACATTCTTTGGAGGAAAATATGGGCTTGGTGGGACCTTAAAGTCCCGCGTCTATCCTCGGTGTCTGATTTTAAAATGCTAATCAATGAAGTAGGCACTCATCGCAAGGTAGGAGTGACTTTCTTATCTGTTTGCGCTGTGGCACTTTGACAACTTTGGAAGTGGCAGAATGAAATTCTTCATACTGAGGATGATGCGAAAATTAAGAAGAAAGGTGAAGACCCATTTCCTTGGGTTCAAAATTTATCCAAGCTTTGGATGGGGAATAAGAATTGTAAGTTCCTTCTTAATTGGGATAATTAGTCTTCTTCTCCTTACCTTGTTTAGTCTCTTTGTCTGTCTTTGGTTTGGGTTTTGTCTTGGTCTTTGTATGGGGGTGTTTCGGTTTTGTTTCCTTTTGTTCTCGCTTGTTGTGGTGAATTCTTGTATCTTCTTGTGTCTAGCTTCTTGCTGTACCTATTTTTTAATATATTGGTTGGCTTGGTAAGGGTGATGGTCATGCCGAAGCTCTCTTCCTTGTCCTTCCTTTTTGCCTTTCAAATAAAAATATCAAATCAACTATTTAAAAGTTCTTGTTTTACTGTGTAATTTTTTTTCAACTTAATTTTTTATTATAATTTAATTTAGATATAATAACGAAATAATTTATTTTTGAGTTAATAATATAATTTTTTATAAGATCAATAACTAAATATTCATTTTAGATATCAATAATTATTCTGATTATATTTTAGATTTTTTTTATTAAAAAAAATTTAGATTTTTATATTTGAAATAAAAGATTTATCTTGTATTTGACATGTTTATCTGTAGTTAGTTACACAAATTCAAACATAGAGCTTTAATAAATTGTACTTACACACAGTTTATCTGTAATCTAGATTTTAAGTAATATGCATCAATAAATAATACTTCATGTATAAAAAAAATAGTTTTTAAGAGTATTTATCAAATACTTTATAATACTAGAAGGGTACTTGCGCAATACAACAAGATACATCTGGATTTTAATGTTTTGTTTTATTGTCTCATGCCGATGTTATAATATAGTTTTATGTGGTTTTGAGAAAACGATAATGTTTTTATTTTTAAATAAAAAATAAATGTGAATATATCATAAAATTTTGAAGAAAAAAATCGATATTAGTATCAAATTAATTATCTAAAAGTTTTTGTTTTTTTCTTTAATTTCTTTCATTCAATTTTTATTATAATATAATTTAGATTTAATAGCGAAATAATTTATTTTTGATTTAATAATATAATTTTTTTTAAAGAAAATGATTAAGTATTCTGTTAGAAGACAATGATTATCTTAATTATATTTTAAATTTTTATATTTAAAATGAAATGTTTATCCTCTATTTGATTATGTTTATTTGCAGTTAGTTACACGAATTCAGGAATTGGACTTTAATAAGTTGTATTTATGCACAATTTTCTTCTAATCCTGAATTTTAAGTAGTATGCATTAATAAACAATATTTCATGTATAAAAAATGGTTTTAAGAAATACTTTATAACATAGTATAGATAAATATATCAAGAGATTCTCATCTTATATGGTTGTTCACCCCTTGTTCATATATGTTTCTGATCTTATATGGTTGTTCACCCCTTGTTCATATCGTGTTCACCCCTTGTTCATATCGYATAAAATATATGAACACATAACCCMAACGCTATGAACACCGGGTGCAAACACTTACACAAATATAAAGATTTGGTATCAAGCTTAAAAAATAACACTTGTGTTCATATGATAGACGTAACATGAACACAATGGTTCATGATTCATAAAAGTCGGTAATATGACAATATGAAAATGGATCGTGCATGTACTTCCATTTGAACATGTGATTTAGGTACGTATTTTAGTAATTAAAAAAAAAGCTATCAATACAAGATGAATTATAAAAAACACAACACATCGTAATGAACATAATTTCGATTAAAACGAATCTAAAAAAATAAAAATCTATTACCAAGACATTCGCTTTGGTTAATTTCTTCAAATTCCGACCTCGAACTCCGATTGTCATCATAAACCATTTTAATCTTCTCACTGTTGTCGATTTATATTTCATTGCGTTTATCCATATTAGCTTGATTGATACCAAAAAAATTTACTACCGTGTTTTCTATGCGAATTAAAAACTGATAAAACAATAAGCATGGAAGATCAAGATTTAAAAAAATAAAAATATTAATATTATAAATGCGTATTTTTTGGGATTTGATGATTTGTAATTCCCCATTAATTGTTTGGGAGTTACATATCAAATCAATTTACTGAAATACCCTTGTAATTAAAATGTGAACATGACATAAACCTACAAGAAGAATGAAATTTGATTGGTTGTCATGGTTTTCAAAGTTAACACAAAATTGTTGGTTAACATTTGATCTTCCC
>NC_037542.1:654540-657604 GCF_001531365.2 Cynara cardunculus var. scolymus | reverse complement strand
GTGATTAGTAAATCATGACTTCCGCTAGTATTGAAATTGAGATTCCTTCTTCGTATCCCGCCGATAAGGTTTTTAAAGTATTCAGCGATTTTGATAATATTGCGCCTAAAGTCAACCCTGATGTCTTCAAGTCTATCGAGACAATCGAAGGCAACGGAGATGTCGGAACCAAGAAGATCTTCACATTCGGTGATGGTAAGAAATTCATTCATTCTCATCCAAATTGTTAGATGACTCTTAATTGATGGTTTTTAATTCATTACTACTTGTTTATGTTTTGTTTCTGAACATAAATTACCTACTGCAGCCGTCCCATTCACAAGTGGAAAATATAAGGTTGATGCCATTGACACTAGCAACTTTAGCTATAGCTACTCGTTTTTCGACGGTGACTGCTTGATGGGCATATTGGACTCTATCACTCATCATATAAAGGTTGTACCTTGTGATGGAGGAAGCAAATTCAAGCAAACAGTCATTTATAACTGCAAAAGCAGCGATAAGCCATCTGAAGAGATTCTTAAGGCTGAAAAGGAAATATATGAGAAGACCTACAAGGCTATCGAGGCTTATGGTGCTGCTCATCCCGAATCTTATTGAGTTATCTTCATCAACATGTTTTCTTATGGATTCAAATCCTTTTCATTTTCGTTAGTGTGTTTTCATGCTACTTCCTCTATTTTTGTTTGAAATAATGGACAATGATCCAATTTATAATGTATCATGTTTGGGTTTGATATGATAAAAACATTTTTCTTTAATTTATGACATGCTTATTTTCTTGTCCAATTTTTTTTTTGTGTGCCTTAGGAATCTGATTATGTTTTTTATCTACCCCCTTTTTTTTTTACAAACTCAACATTCTCTAAGCATACAAGAGATCCAAAGTCATTTAGAGTCTTTTATACCAATTTAAAACCATATTAGTTTTTTATGAGAAAAATGCGTGAAATAACAACTTACTTTTATAAATATTTTTATTATAGTATTGTAATTTAATTTTTCCTTACTAAGCAATGTACTTTAATTATTCTTAATTAGGGTATTGTATTATTAACAATTTACCTATTATAGTGTTGGTAACATTTTAAGTTGAATTAAAATGACATGACACAAATTATTAAGTTACCAAGTTTCATGCCTTATCATTGTCCAAGTGGGCAGTGTTGGACCTAGTATTTTTATTGAGTGGATGCACCTTTGAGGTAGATCAAAGGCTCATAAAGTCGTCCAATAAATTTTTAGCCAAGTTCCACCATGTCGATGGATTATTGAAGTGTTTTAGTTGATTCTGAGAAAATTTTAAGTTTTTTGGTTCATTTAAGGTTTTTTAAAAGGTTTTTTTTTATTGTTTTAAAGGGATTTTTTTAAGTTTTTGATTGATTTCGAGAATTTTTTTGGTGTTTTTGTTGACGTTTCTTGCATTTTCTAATATTCYRGARCAYCCCTCAAAGTCTAGCAGRTACACATTTTATACCTAAAAAAATTAYTTGCGAAAATCGGTTGAGCGGGTGCTTGACCCGCTAGCTCAATCCCTTACATATCCGCCCCAACTCATGGTATGCCACTCGTAACATATTTTTGACGTTTCATAATTAATATGATATAGCATCACAAGTTCTTATTATAATATTTCCCTTTTAATTTTAATCTTTTTTTCATATTAAAACATGATACATTGAATTCAACATGTTTACCAAAAAATACGGTAGGCATGACCAAATCAGCCATACAATGAGGATGGATGGAATGACCAAATCACCCATACAATGGTGATACCTAATTAGGCATGGGAATCGCCCCTCATCTGTCAGGGAACCCGGTCCACCTGTCCCGATCGGGGACATGGATTCCCTGCTAAATCGGGGACGGGGACGGATATCGTACTCCCCGCCCCGTACCCGTTATGTATATTAATTATTAGATTATATATATATATATATATTTATATTTATATATACATATATATTATTCATTTCAATTAAAGCGGTAATTCATAATTTCATATTTTCTAACTATGTTTATAATCTAAAATTGTTATTATTTTGATGTTAATATGTAATATTTTGGATGTAAGTCAAAATACAATTAATCGATTTGGTTTTATATTACTCAATATCTTTTGGTACATGTGACTTTAAGTTTTTTTGGATTAAATTGATTTTTTTTTTTGGTTTTAGATTATTAATTTTTATATGAGGTTGTGATTTTTCTTGTATTAAGTTAAATTCATTTTGGTTTTAAGTTTACTGAAAATATTTGAGATTTAAACATGTATGGTCTCTTACATATTTAATTTAAAATAAGTTACATAAACGGGAAAAAAAATCTTCGTTTCCCCGTTGGGGATGGAGATGGGGACGAGATTATATTCCCCGGCGGAGATAGGAACGGGGATAGAGATAAGTAATCGGGGATGGGGACGGGGATTGAAATAAAAATACACGTAAAAAATATTCACATATAAAAAATATTCAGATGGTGAAACAATATATGTGAAACTTTTCATATTATGAAACAAATATATATGGAACAGTATCTTAAATCTTAGCATTTGATGAAAAATATCATTAAAAAAATATATTTTTATATGAATTCTCATGATTTTCATATATATATATATATAGATAAGGAATTGTAAAATAGCAATGTTATATAATTTCTACAAAATAACATCTTATAAAAGCTCTGTTACTTGATGGTAACAGCAACCCTCTAAAAACTTTTCTACGTGTCCTTTTAATATTAATTAAAAGAAGAGGTCAATTTTCTTCAATAAGACAACGGATGAAGCGTTATATCGTGTTCAAATAGTCAAAGATGGTAGGCTGAGTGTACAAGCAGTTAAGCCATCCATACAAGTAGCCGATGCACAGTTCGAAAGGCACTCTAGCTTTACGGCATTTGCCATTATCCTTTCATGTTAAAAAGATATATATGATATACATTTAAAAAACTAGCTAATTTGTAGATAATAAAAAAATAATCAATTCTAATATTTTAAAATGTAATTAAAATAATTTTTTAATAATATAATATATTAATTAATAAAAATAAAATAGTA
>NC_037542.1:643637-654070 GCF_001531365.2 Cynara cardunculus var. scolymus | reverse complement strand
AATTAATATTTATTAATATTAATAATGTTTAAATTTCATTAATAATTATTTATAATTTATATTAATAAATAATAATTAATATTAATGAGGGGTATAATTGAAAAACTTGACAATAAGCTACCAAAACGCTACTCCAAGTAGCATTTTAACAAACTAGTTTATGTGCATCCAAACATGTATCTAAAAAATAAATTAACTTATTTTTCCAAACAATGTCATTATATATATATCATAAATTAATATTGAAACTTTACAACAAAATATTGTGAAGGTATAAAAATACATTAAACCTTTACAACAAATATATTATGAAGGTTTTACCTTTACAGTGTTATTTATATGGTCTCATAGAAACATAGTATTCTCACATAATCCCAAATCTGTATATATACTATCATCTACTACAATACAATTTTTAACACAAATTTTTTAAGTATCACATTACTTTTATTTTCTCTTTGTGTTTTTCACAAAAGCCATGGTTCAATTTCAAAAGATAACATGCACAATTTTATAATGGATAAAGATAAAATGTAAAGTACAATGTTTTTGATGCAGTTTGTGATTTACTGATTCTTAAATTGTTGCTTACTGAGTAAATAATCACCTAGTCTTCAGGGTTGTTGAGACATTTTAGGGATCTCCTAGGTCTACTAGTTTCTCATTTTACCGTTCTGTTTCCTTTGTAGTTTTGGCTATTTAAAGCCCCTTCCTTTTCTCAATAATAATCAAGTTAGTTCATGTATTTGTGAGGTTCTCTTTACAAACAGAGTTAACATTTTGTTATCAGAGTAGATTATTGGAACCTTGCTTCATCTTGAAAGTGATAGATGGTTGAGTGTTTAAAAAAAACAGAGTAAGAAGAGAGGGCTAGAGTACTCGAACTAAGAAAGATGTCTATAAAGCAGCCATATAACCCAGGTTCGATGGATATGTTGGTCCCAGTTGGATCCACAAGAGTTTATAGGTAACAGTTTGTAGATGGAGGGGTGAATACAAACATAACAACTTTCACTTTAAAAAAACTTATATTGATAAAGAAGATCAATACAGATTTTTACAGATTGTTTGCGGAAAAGATAAGATATAGAACTTATCTAAACAATCAAAGAAACATACAAGTTACAGAAAGCAAGAAATAAAAGACTTGCTAAAAGAAAAGGTTAAGAAGTCTTGTGCTCTTCACTTGTTAGTGTGGATGTCTTTCTCTTAGATAGAGAGTTAAAAGGGGGAGTATTTTTTTGGGTAAAAAGATCTTCAAGGAAAGGAAGCTTGGCTTAGACATAAGTGAGAGGTGTAACTGAGAAGGAAGAATTTCTCAACTGTTTATACCCATTGCATTAAATGCAATTCAGAAGGTACAAAGCACGTGGCAGGCTTCTAGAGGTGAGCTTGTCCTTTGCTGCAGATATACAAGCTTTTGGCCGTATATGAACAATAGTCTTTCACAAAGTAGGTAAGCACGCTTGGAGACAGTAAAATGACTTCGTACAGTACTTTACTTTGAGATGTATGGGTTTGTCCTTTGTGTGTAGAAGGACAAGACAAAAAACAATCTTGTTCAACAATATTCATTTGATCGCTGACACTGGAATAACGCTGAGGTTTCTTCAGCGTTCGCTGAATCTTAAGTAGATTTTACACTTGTGTAGACGAGCTTGTTATCACTGAAAACCGCATCAGATCATGAACTTGCTTGTCTCTATCTTCAACTTTATCTTCGATATCGCTAACAACTGTGTGTGAGTTTTGTCTTCCTGAAGAATATTTATCTTTAAGAGAATACAATACATGTTCAGTGATCAAAGAACAGACTCAGTGATGATTGCTGAAGCTGAATAAAGAGATAATACACATGGTAAGATTAAAAGGATCATCATCAAATCAATGAGAGAAAGGATCAACAAACTCCCCCTATTTGATAATGACAAATCAACATAAAGAAAATTGCTTTAGGTGTTACAGTAAGGAAAAAGGTACTAATAAAATACTTGTCCCTTTTAACTGTTTTGGGATCTTTTTCAGTAATACAATTTATTATGGAAATTTACTTTAATTTTAAAGGATTACAAGGAAAGAATAAACTTACATAATATTAATAATTGAATACTGAGAGCATATTCACTGACTAAAAAGGTGTCAACGAATGTAAAAAATAAATAGAACTCATAAGTACTTGTCTCATTTACTCTTTTCAGGGATCTTTTTTAGTGAATCAATGATTTTATTGAAACACTTTACAAGGGAAAATGTTATAGTTGATTATAATCGGTTTTGGTAGGCTTAAAACATAAAAGCTATATACTGAAAGAAAAGTTAAAGATATACAAGATTTACAAGATTGAAAGGTTGACTAATCTAAATTGATGAAGTTGATGTAATCTGGAACATCTTCTTATTGCATCTTTTGTCTGAGCATTTCCTTTCGAATCTTGTGGTCCATCATCTTGCCATAGATGTCTTCGTTCAGCCAAGTTTGAAGATATTCCAAATGATCTATTAGGCAGAGATGGAACTCATATACTCCTTGAAACCTGTATTGACCATCATAGTCAATGAACATAAGTCCATATTCAGGTTTCACATGCACTGTGTTGGGTATATAAGGACCTTTCTCAGGCAGTGACAGATTCAACATTGAGATATTTGCCTTCTTTCTATCCTTGAAGTGTTCATCAATTGAGAATTTTGTTTCATTCTCATTCTTGTGCGATGCACCATCTTCAGGATCAGAAAGACTCTTTCTTCGATAGAGCTTCTGTGGCAGAGGATGAACCTCGACGATCTTTGACACCTTGTTGAACAATTTGTTTAGAACTTCTTCAATGTAAGCCTTGTGCTTGGATTTGGACTTTTGGATAGTCTGTCGAATCTTGAGCCATTCATAGAAACCATAATGATTGAGGAAGGAAGGATACTTATTGACAACATCATTGTTCTCTTGGAATATTATCATTGAAATAAGTAGAGCATCATCTTTCATTCGATCATTGATATTGACGTTTGAGATTTTGTGCGGGCTTATTCTTTTTTCGATCCTTTTTTGGCACTAGTTGAAGTCACGATCCTTCAGCTTCAGCACCCATTGTATTTCTCTTTCAAAATCTGCTAAGAGTTGATCTTGAGCACTAAGCGCATCTTTCCCCTTGAATTTCCCTTCAGTAAGTGTCGGATCAACTAGAGTCTTGGCTAACTCCAAGTTGTCTTTAAGTTGTAACTAGTGTTTCTTCAGCTCTTGTTCAGCACGTATGGATTCTTCACGTTTAGCTTCTGAAAAAAAAATCAATCTCACCACATCCAGAGGTATGAAGAGGAATTTTTACTCTGGATTGATTGAGCTGACTTATCAACTGATCCATCCTCAGGCCTTCTTCAACTTCTGAACACACAGGCTGTCTAAACGACTTCATGGGTATGAAGAATGTTGGCTTCATCTTCATCTTCATAGTCCTCTAGGGTTTCAAAATATGGGAGATGGGTTGGGAGACCAAGAGGGTTTGTTGCAGAGAGATATAGAAGGTTCAGTTTTTGAGGAAAGGGTACAAACGTGGAAGTGTTTGCATCCTCAGATTGACTGATCACCCCAAGAACTAGGGCGAGGTTTTCTTCAGCTACTCCTTTTCTTTTTCCTAAGGAGTGCTGGTTCCCTAATGATTTCTTCCCCTGGGAAGCAGGTTCCCTGATGGAGATTCCTTTTGTTGGTACCTTCATCTGGACGCAAAAATCATCATCATCGTCGTCGTCATCATCATCATTACCACCAAGATCAGTACCTTCATCTGGAATTTGAGGTTCAAAATCCTCCTCATCATCATGCTTATCTTCATCATTTTCATCACCAAAATTTGGAAATGCAGAGGTGGAAGGATGAAGGTCTTCATGGTCAACAACAGTAACCACGACATCATTGGCATCATCATTATCGATGGCTTCAAGAATATTTTCCCTAGCATCCTCAGCAACCGAATTCTTCATAGTATTTTCCCCCTCTGTACCCTTCCATGGATACTTCTCCCCATTTTTGTCATCATCAACATTAACAGCTTAAAGAGGGAGGCGAGAAACGAGGTATTGCATCTTCTGCTCAGTGGAGGCAATTGCTTCGGCTTGATGAAGATTGAATTCAGCGACCCTGTCTGGTTGATGACTATCAACTATACTGAAGGAAGGTTCATGAACAGGTGTTGGTTGCTGAAGAAGTTGGAAGATCCGTTCAAGGAGCTCACCATTTCTGGTAAACTGAGCCTGAACATCTTCAGCTTTGCTGGAGAGTGTAGCGACAACTTTAGAATTTTGATGGATTTTCGTCTTCATTGTGTTCAGTGATTCTTTGACTTCACATACCTCAGCTTAGACAACAGAGAGGTCATGAGCTAGATCATCCAAGGTTTTTTTTAGTTTTTCATTTACTTAAGGTTTTTATCCTGAACCTCATTATATATATATATATATACAGAGGCGGATGCAGAAAAATATATTGCAGGGGACATGATATAAGATAAAATAATAATTAACTTCAATTTCATACAAAAATAATAAAAAATTACCTCTTACAATTGTGCCCTACGACTCTTCATCTTTTGGAATTGAGTAATTATGTCATCATTTGAAACTGTGAGAAGTGCTTCTTTTTTACAGTACATATCATTGCAGCATTCAAAAATTCATCACCGATTTTGTTGCGCACTTTGACTTCACAATCTTCATAGCAGAAAAACATCTTTCGACTGTTGCGGTAGCAACTGGCAAAACCAAATCTAACTTCAATAACCGATATACTAGAGGATAAGTTTTATGTTTTTTTGTTTCCACTAGCAATCTAGCGAGCTCGGCAATACCACTCAAATTGGCAAATCTTTCATCTTGACACACAATCAAATAGTACATGTTAAGTTGTTTCTCAAGAGAGATCCTTTCCATATGACTAAAATCTTGAGGATACAACTCACTCAACTTCAATAAATCTGATACATAGACCTACGAAAATGAATCACATGGACTCAAAGCTGCTATATTTTTAAGCAATTTAGTGCTAACCTCACTAAATCGATCCCCAAACTCTTGAATTTGCATGGCCACAATAGTGTTGAAAATATCAAACTTGTAATAATGACGATTGGTGATGTTGGTCCTTTGTCTTATGTTTTTTGAATAATGGTCTTCCATATCCAAAGCTTTAAAACCATTTGCTTCACAAAAAGAATACATTTTCTTCAAAAGTAGATCAAAACCAGTTTCTCTAAATTGTTGCAATAGTTGTTTGGTTCCTCTTATCAATGAAACCGCTTCCAAAGTATCTTTATCCTTTTTTTGAGGAGCCTGTGACAACAACTCTGTGACCTCTAAAATATGAAACATAAAATGCAAATAAATCACAAAATCAAATGTATTCAAATATGCTAAAATACCAGTTGCTTGAGTGCGACTAAAACCATTATCCCCATCCTCTTCAATATACTGGAGCGCTTCAACAACATTCGAAAACAAAGCAATCAAGCTCAAAATAGTTTTGTAATGAGAACCCCACCGAGTATCTCCGGCTCGTATAAGAGAAAGCTCTTGGTATTTCCCTGTTTCAGTTTCAATTTCACACTTACCAATTGCTTCTTGCACTCTATCTTTGTAACTTTGTTGAAGCATGTATTTACGCTTGCAAGAAGCATTCACCACATTGATCACCATTCCGAACATATTAAAAAAGTTCTCAACTCCGTCATGTTTATTTGCAACCGCTACAACAACTAATTGAAGTTGGTGAGCAAAACAATGGATATAATATGGCGAGCTATTTTCATTCAAGATCAAGGCCTTTAATCCATTGAACTCACCGCACATATTGCTTACTCCGTCATAACCTTGCCCTCTTACATGTTTCAAACACAATCCATGTTCAGCAAATAAAGTATCAATGGCAGATTTAAGAATTGAAGAAGATGTCCCCGTCACATGAACAATACCAAAAAGCTCTCCTTAACAATACCACGTGCATCAACATATCGTAAAAACAACGGCATTTGTTCCTTCTTAAAAACGTCACTAGACTCATTAACTAGCAATGAGAACAAATCATCACCAACTTCTTTACGAATGGATTTGAGTATTTGATTTGTAAAACAAGCAACAATATCTTTTTGAATACTTGGAGACACCATTTGATTATTCTTTGGAACTTTTTTTTAATATAACTTTACCTACAACCTCATTGCAATCACCAATTAAGGCTAATGTTTCTAAGAACATGCCTTTAAAAATAGACATTTCAGGTTCATCGTGACCACGAAAGGGCAATGCATTCTTCATCAAGAATCTACAGGCCTTAATTGAAGCATTTAATGGTATTCGGTCTTAGTTTGCTTATGAAAGGCAATGACAATAGATCGATCTTGGCTCATTAGATCCTCACTTTTCTTAAGTGCTCTATTGTGAAAACTATTAATGTCGCCGACATAAAGATCAAGTCTTTCCATTTTATTCCAACTATTAAAGCCATCTTGTTACAAAAGCATCACTCCCACATTGTCCTAGATAATGATCTCTAAACAAATAACAACACAAACAAAAAGCTCTATCCGTTTTTACATTGTATTCCAATCAATTAGCGTATTGATCAAACCAAGCCGGACAAAAACATCTTCCTTTACTCCCAACAATTTTTTTGGAAATGCATGACCCCGTAGTTGACAAGGTCCTCTAAGCAAGTATTTTCTCCTTATTTCATCCCTTTGATTTGGATGATATTCCGAAATCTTTTTCCTATCGGCTGAATCCCAAGGAAGATCGTTCAAATCAATTTCGTAGGGCATCGAAGGAGCAGAGCTCGATTCAGGTGTTGATGCTTAGCTTTTAAAAAATCTTTCCATTTTTTCTAGCAATAGCAATAACAAGATAAAAATCAATGGTTTATCTTTATCAATAGTAACATTTTCATTTGCCTACAAAATTGCAAAATTAACCTAACATTTTCATTTACCTACAAAATTGCAAAATTAACCTAACATTTTCATTTGTCTATAAAATTGCAAAATTAACCTAACATAAAGCATTCACCAAATCATCAATTATGAAGCAAACAACAAAATCAAAGTCATTAAAAATTAAATATTGGAATTTGGAAATCAAAATTTTTACCCAAATTGGAGTTGCCACCGGAAGAAAACATTGCAGTGCGGCCTGTCCAGGAAGCAAGGAAGAAGCAAGAAGAGCCAAGAGGGAAGAGGGAGGAAGAAGCAGCGTCGTGCAGGTAGCAGCCGTAGGAGCCGAGGCCGAGCAGTAGTTGAATGTAGCGATGGCCATGGAGTGGAAGAGATGAAGACCGTGAAGTCGTGGGAATTATTGGGATGGATTGTGGAACTTGGAAATCAGGAAATGAAAGGCTAAATGGATAGTGGGGGCCCTCATGATTATCTTATCGGGGGCTCAATCATATTAAGTTAAAAACTATAACTTAAAAAACTGGGCTTTCTAAAATTTATTTTGTTGGAGGCCCAGGACCTCAATCCCTTCAACATGCATCCACCCCTATATATATACCAGTTTTGTAGCCGCTGCAATGCAACTAATTATAAAACTTTCTTGTAAAAAAATTAATTAATTATTTATAAAATGTTCTACCCTTTATATTATGGCGTTGTTTACAAGTAAAATGATATTTTGATAACTAACAGAGAAATACGAAGATTGAAACATATAAGAATCATTCATCAAATAGGCTTTTTTTTTAAGAAATAGTTCATCTTTAAATCTCAAAAGAATTTGAGGACTTTGTTTTGACAACTTCAATGTTCATCCCATCTTTGAAAGATCAATGATATTTGTAAACATTAAAAATATTATAGTATTATATTTTTCAAACAAGAAAAAACTTTAAGACGAAATTATCGAAATAGAACTATGTAAAAGGACCTGATGTATTGATTATTGAAATTACTCTATGAGTTTAAGCAATTTATTGCATCTACGAAATGTTGGATTAGCATCTTTAACATACACCATCTTGAAAACATAAAATAGTTGATGAGTGAATATTAAGTGTAGATAGTGCGACTTTATAATGTCAGATTGACAAACATGCATGATGTTGAACCTATTGAAATCATTTCTCTATGCTTTTTCCCAAGAACCTCTCTCCCGCTTATTCTAGATAATCTGCAAATAAACCAAATTCAACCTCCAAGAGTTTTCCTGTTTGGGACTTTCATTTGTGTTAGTTTTGATGTCTGCAAAGTTTATTGGTTTCTCACCATGTCATCAAAATCAACAAGGGCCTGTCAGAAACAACATTGTTTTTGGAATATGTTGCAGTCAAAAGTAATTTTTTTTTGTAACTAGAAACAAAAGATTAATACAACTATTTAATACATATATATTTTTACTTAGATGTTAATCGGTTAAAAAAATTTAAAGGAAAAACTTGCAACATTATCAAAGAGAAAAATATGTGAATCAAAATTATCTTTGTAACTACACTTGATACTGGTAATTTTGGTATACAGATAGACTACAAATGATAATTATTTATTGATTATAAAAATTAATTATATATTATAATAATTGTGTTTTAACAACAAAAAGAATACCATAATAAAAAAATATATTACTTTATTATTACTAAGATTATTATAATATTAAAGGTGTTTTTTGGTTTTTTTTAATGTGTGGTTTGAATTTAGGTATACGGACATACTACAAATGATAATTATTTATTGATTATAAAAATTAATGATATATTATAATAATTGTGTTTTAATAACAAAAAGANTATATTATTTTATTATTACTAACATTATAATAATATTAAATGTGTTTTTGATATTTTTTTAATGTGTGTTTTGAATTTATACATGATTAAAATACAAATAAAAATGAGTTTTTATCTAAAAACAATAACAGGAAGAATGATGGAAACATCAAATAGTAACATTTGAGATATGGATAAACTCAAAACCAAAATGGAGATGATAGCCACTTCTAATTGTTGAAAGAGATAAATTATTATGTTATAGTGTAAGCCACTGACATAAACTAATACAGAAAAGATTGAAATTCCATCTTGAAACCAAAATTTTGAAACCAAGAACTGAAATTAGGTTATCCAGAGACATAAATCTAGATAAAAGAAAACGAAAAACCGAGAAGAGAATTAGGGCAAGCAGAGGTAACCCATTGAGATTTTAGGAAATTTAAGAAATAATTTTTTGACTTACTCTTCCAACTTCATCTGCATTGATTAGAATAAATTCGTTTCATGTTGCGTGAACCTACAAATCTTTTAATGAGTTATTGGCCGTACACGTGGGAATCCCTCTCAGTTGTCTGGAAAGCTACGTCCATGCCGATCCCGCCAATAGCAACAAGTTGGCAAACACCTATAGAAAACGCTGTTGGATTCAACTATGGCGTTTTACAGGTGCAAACATTGATTCTATAAGGGAAAATTCTTAAGAAGAATATGCTGGAAGCGAAAAATGAAAACCTAATCATAGCCGAAATCAAACCAAAGTTGAGAAAACTCTGGAAAAATGGTGGAACCTCTAGAAATATCCCAAATAGAACTTCCTATTTCGAAGAATGAATACAAAGCGATGATTGCATGAGCGGCAAAACGAAGCTATAGAGATGTAATTTTGTTATGTTTTCTGATGAATTTTTTAAATTAATTTGTTGAAATAAAAAGAGAGTAATTTACCGGAAGGCTTTGAAGTCGTACCAGCGAGGGGAATTAGATGTGGAGGAAGTATTGGTGGTGAGCATAAGATGACAGCAGTGAAAGCAAAAGAAAAAGCGACGAGATGGAGGACGAAAAATGAAATATTGAAATAGTGGAGGTTGTGTGAGACAGTGGATTGGAATAAAGACATGACGTGAGGATGTGTTTGGTGGATCCAGGCATGAGAATGCGCTTTCAAGACCGTCGTTTTGGAGCATGATTATGGTTTAGTGACGATGGTGGATGAAGTGATTTCTATGGCGGAAAAGAAAGGTTGGAGGGGGATGAATGTCCTTTTTTTCTTCTTTTGGTTTCAAAATTTGTATCCGGATGGCCGATAATTGAGAGTTATATAGTTTTCCTTTTAGCCGATTGATTCATGGACAGCGTAACGTGTAATCCAAGGCAGGTGGGAGAGAATTGTGGGGGAAGTTGGAAAGGAAGGGGATGATAGGATGGGGGCTTTAGAAACATGTAAATAATGCATAGATGACATTTAAATTTCAACAACAATAATAAGTAATATAGTATAGATAAATAAAAGTGTAAAATGGAAAATAAAAAACAAAAAAACTAAGATACAAAAAGACATCAGTACGTATTTATAATATTTAGTAATATTATTAAATTCAATAATATTCGATATTGAGTTCATTTTGAAGATATTGAAAAGACGATTATAATGGTATAATTTATAAAAAATGTAAATGTTTTAAAATATATTTTT
>NC_037542.1:637716-643108 GCF_001531365.2 Cynara cardunculus var. scolymus | reverse complement strand
ATATTTGATCTTTAATATTATATTGGGATGTGAAAATTTAAAGTTATAGGTTTTATAACTTTAAATTTGTAAATTAAGGGTGTAAAATAGAAATGAAAAAATAAGGAATATAAAACAAATTAAATACGATAACTATATGGTATAGAATGAAAGTTTTAAAAATAATTCACTACGTATTTATGTTATTTAATTATATGATTAAATCGAAAAATATTCAATATTTGGCTCATTCTGAAAATATTGATAAGACGATTATAATGATATGATTTGTAAAAAATGAAACATATTTTTTAATATATTTTAGTTAATATATGATTAAGTATGATAATATGATAAGATTGTAAAATAAAAAATAAAAAATAAAAAAGAAAGAGACATAAAGTAAATTAAATAACTAATTATAAGGATATAAAATGTAACATAAAAATTAAAAATAATTTGATTTTAATATTTAAGAAATAAAAGTTTCAAGGGAGGTGTTTAGTTTCAAAACTTGTACAGATGCATAGTAAGTGATACCTCTTAAATTTCAACAATAACTACTTTACGTGCTTATATATATAGTATATATATTCAGGTTCATACGAAAACAATAATCAAATAAAAAAAAATAAGAAAACAGTTTAATCACATGTGATATTATACTTAAATCATATGTAAATCAAATGTGATTCATACGACTATGGCTGCGACGTGAGGTGACAGGCCACATCATCCACATATTTTGTGTTGACCGTTAGTGTAAAATCACATTTAATTTTTAACGTGATTTAGTTGTTTTTATGTTATGGTCTATGAATAATTATGTACACACAAGCATATTCACCATCCGATTATTTTCCAATCAATGAAAGGGGGTGGAAATGTAAATTAATAGACTTCTAGAACAAAAACAGTCAATAGTCAAGAGAGTATGCAAGGGTTCACAGTGGAAATTAGACGGATTTAGAACAATGAATAGTACACCAAACATTTAAAAAAAGGTGATATATTTTGATTTAATTTTTTATTTTTTAAAAACTTCAAAAATTAAAAATTTAAGAACTAAAAAATTAAAATTGTCGATGGATATTTAATTTTAATTTCAATTTTTTAATTTGAGAGTTCTTAAAGAATTATAAAACTTATAAAACTAAAATATAATTACCGACTTAATTTTAAGTTTTTAAGTTGGATTTCTATGCAATTAAAAATTAAATATCATTTGATTTTAAATTTTTTGATTTAAAATATCATTTAATTTGTAATTTTTTCATTTGAAATATCATTTAATTATAGTTTTATTTTTATTTATTTATTTAGGAATTACTTTTAATGTATAAATGCATGTATCATTTATATAATTTAGTATGAATGAAAGTATTTCAATTTTAGTGATGGTAGTTGTGACGACGACAATGGTGGGATGGCGGTTGGATAATTGGGAGTGGGTGGTATGACGACGACAATAGTTGCATGGTGATTAGTGGTGGGTTAGGTTAGGGTAGGGTAGGGTAGGGGAGGGAGGGTAGGATGGGGGTGAGTGGCGGGGATAGTAGTGTTAGGACAAAAATTGTCCTAAGTTTTATAAAGTCCTTTTATTGTATTGTATTGTAATATTCATTGTATTTGGGTTAAGGGCTTATGAGCTTACATGTAAATGTCACCTATAAATAGGGACATGACGCTGAGACTAAATCGTTAATTTTTTTAATCATTCTATTCCTTCTTGTAATAGAGTCATTTGAGAGATTTTAGAGATTGTAACTTTACTGCTTTCTAATAAAAGAAATCTGGCCGGTTTCTCATCTTGTTCTTCATCTCTCAATTCTAACCATGAATTGATTCTTGATTTGTAGTTGATCTGGGATTCACATTTGTTATCAGAGCATAATAGGATTATCATTTTCGATACGATCAATCAATTCAGTAGCAGATTCAAGAATTCATTTCCGTTTTTGGATAAAACAGTACTCGCATCCTCATTCAACTTATGTTCGACTGTTTATACTTAATTGGATCATAATTCACCTGATTCTCACTGTTTTGATTAAATTGATGCTAAAAGATTAGCATTTAGGAGAATTCTAACATTTTTGGATCATCAATTTTGTGGCAAATTGATTAATTTTGATGATTTTGGATGAATCTGAGTCGAACTGTGCTTTTCTGGAAATACAATTTTCCTCATCGCAGGATGAATATATTCATTGAGCGATGAAGTGGTACTCATCGCCCAATGAAGATGTGAAGAATTGAGCGATTAAGGGGGTGTTTGGGATTGCTTATTTAAAACAACTTATGTTTTTTTTTGTAAAAGTGCTTATTAACTTATGTGGTATCAAATCGGAGTTAAATAAAACAGGGTTAAAATTGTAAATTGGTAATAAGCAGTTTTTCATAAGTTAGGAAAAATTAACTTATCAAAAAATAGCTTATTACCGGTTTGGCACCGGTATAAACAGTTTTTTTTCTTATCCAAACACTAGAAAACAGCTTATCACCGGTGCCAGACTGAAATAAGTTTAAAAGAAGCTTTTATAAGCAATCCCAAACACCCCCTAAGTATGCTCATTGGGCAGATATGTATAAGTTTTAAGTGATATTGTATGCTCATCGCTTAAAGCTTGTCCGGAGAGCATGTGTAAATTCCAAGTCTTGTGTGATACTATTGAGTCCACTCACGGAGGTGTCTGATGAAGGGCCCTCATCGCTCAACAAACCAAGTGATGAAGTCTTGGTGAGCGATAACCTTGTTACTTTGTGCGATATAGTGTTGTTCGGAGAGCTTCTCATCGTTTAAAGCTTCAAGCGATGACATCCTATCCTTGTGCGATGATGTTGATAGTTATCTTGGAAGTTGTTTGAATCCGCTCAATGTTATGTCTGATAACTTATTTTATTGCCTAAGTGGTGAGCGATGATTCTGCTCATCGCTCAAGGCGTGAGCGATAAGGGTGCCTCTCCGCCTAAGGCATGGGCGATGAAGCAATCTTACATATACTCATCGCTTATCACATAAGAGTGCTTGTCTGATTGACTCTTGTGCTTAATTGTGTGCTTAATGGTTGTCTTAGCCTTATTTTTATGAGCTTAAGTTAAGGTGATGTTTTTACTTTTTTGTCCTTAAGAGCATCATATAGCAACTTTTGGTCAACATTGACTTTTAAAGTCAAAGTTTGACTTTTGGTCAACTAATTGAGATTTGAAGATTAAAGCCGAATTTGAAATATTTCAGAACAATATTGATTGGTCACAGTATTTAATTGGACTAGCTGGAGTTTGAGGATTTGCAATCATTATTCTGGACTTTTCTATAAGAGGCTAGAACATTGAGTGCCTTCACTCATTTCTTTTGACCTGATCAATCAGAGGTCTTGAAGGTATGCAATTAGTGTTCTGGAGGTTTTGAATTAATCAGATTTTTCAGTGTTCTCAGTCATGCTTCTAACCTGATCAGTTAGAGGTTTGATAGTCTACAATCATTATTCTTGTGCTTTGGTTGTGATCTTAGAATTTTGAGTGTTTTTATTCATTCTTCTGGCTGGGATATTTGGATCTGATTCTGATTATTCAGTTTTTTGGAAGATATAAGAAAATTAGCTTATCTATCTGGTTTGACTTGCTGTTCTTGAAGCTGTGTGATTAACTGCCGATTCTTCTCTCCGGTTCTACAAAGTCAAAAGGTGTTTGCTTTGGTACTTCAAGTAATTGCTTACCCCATTGTAAGCTTACCAAGATTTAAGTTCTTAAGCTGAATGTCTATTCAACTTGTGGTTCATTGAAAGATTCTTTGTCATTTGACTGGTTACACTGGAATATCACGAGGCTCGCACATTTATCTGACCTAAAGTTGGATGAATCTATAGCTAACGGATTGGCGATGATTTTGCGGTTAAAGATTGTGTTGAGTCGTCTGTGGTTTGGCTGCACTTTATGCAATTGGTGGTGCTTAACTCATTGGATCTTATCTTTAAGTTGAAATTTAAAGAGTAAGAGCTATTTTCAGGGGGGGGTTTGAAGATTTTATCATTGTCGGGCACACCAAAGTTTTCTCGAAGAAAGCAGGGGGAGAAGACTTGAAGCTTTCAAGAGCTGCTTGCTTTATAAAACTTTGGAGGAGATTGTTAGGACAAAAATAGTCCTAAGTTTTATAAAGTCCTTTTATTGTATTCTATTGTAATATCCACTGTATTTGGGTTAAGGGCTTGTGGGCTTACATGTAAATGTCACCTATAAATAGGGACATGGGGCTTTGTTAGACCCCATCACTCGTATTTGTAAAAGTAATGAAAAACATAAAAGTATGAAAGAGAAGAAGGCCGATGGAAGACTCACAAGGAAAAAGTCTAAGTGCCCTATGCAACCAGAGATGCGATGAAGGTCCATATCGCACCTCCATAACCCCTCTGGTTACCAACACTTGGAGTTTTCTACAACAGTTCAAACAGAGGTATTCATTCAAGATGACCACAAGACTCATGGTTGAACATGTCCTCAAGAAGACAGTTGGAGATGGCTAATCGACAGCTGGATTCTCATTACCTTACTTAGCTTTATTTAGTTTCCATATTGTTTTCTTTCATAATAGATTTGCGATATATCTTCCATAAATAGCAATCTCCATAATTAGATTACTAGTATAAATAGGCTTTATCATTTTTGTAATCGTTTACACTTTCCATCCAATCATTTGAATAATAGTGAATCATTTGACACTCAAATACATTCTTGAATATTCTTCACTATTTTTCACTATTTTTTTCCATCCACACGATATATTTAGGTTATTCATAACTTGAATAATCATGTTATTGAGAGATCTGGGATCAACAATTGATATTCTAAATGGTTAATTTTTTTAATAATTCTATTCATTATTGTAATTGTTCAACGAGAGTCATTTGAGAGAATTGAGAGATTGTAACTTTATTGCTTTCTAATAAAAGAAATCTGGTCGGTTTCTCATCTTGTTCTTCATCTCTCAATTCTAAACATGAATTCATTCTTGATTTGTTGTTGATCTGGGATTCACAAGTAGTGGTGTGGTGGAGGGGCTTAGGTTAGGGGCGTGATAGTAACGACAATAACATGGTCGTTGTAGGGATGTGTGGTGGGTGACCGGGGGTGGAGGGTGGGGTGGGTGTGATGACAATATTAGTGGCATGGTGATTAGTGGTAGGTTATGGTATGATGGGTGAGGGTGTGTGGCAACAACAGTAGTGGTATGGTGGTGGTGGTGGGGCGTTACGGGTGGGACGTGATTGTTGGTCCCAAAAGGGTCTACAAGAATACTAAACAGTTTGTAGAAGGGGGGGGGGATGAATACAAACACAATTTTCAAATTTAAAATATATATTGATAAAGAAGATCAATACAGATTTTACAAGATTGTTTGCGGAAAGATAAGTTG
>NC_037542.1:628544-637616 GCF_001531365.2 Cynara cardunculus var. scolymus | reverse complement strand
AGATGACAATATTGAAGATAACTCATTAAGTCACATTTTTGTTAAACTTTTGATGACTAATGTAGACATGTTGATATTTTGGGACAGTATTTTGAGACACGTTATCTCCGTTTGTGGTTATGTAATTATCTTTTGGTAAATTTTAATTAGCCGCTCTGTTTATATAGCATGCTGGTTTTATTCCAATTGTGACATCACCCGTCTTTGACCACGCGGGACGGGGGTGTTACATGGAACCTAGGTTTAACTTAATCTAGCAATGTGAGTTCAAGTTGCTCTGTGAAAACTATGTACATGCTAAAAATGTGTATTTTGAAGTCTCAAAGTGATTTATTTGATGTTAATCAATTGTGTTGTTTAGTTGATGAGCTTTGCATATTTGGTAAATTTGATTTTATAAATTTTGTGGACTGCCCATATTGGGGCTTTTGGACATTCTGATAAATAACTTTTTAAGAGTGTGTCATTTTGATGATTTATTGCATATATGGAGATTATTTAGCATAATGCGCTCTTAGTGTCTTTAGTGTTACATCACTAAAATACTTTATAACACAATAATGTGTATTTTCCAAATGGTTTACCATTTGGAAAATACACATTATTGTGTTATAAAGTATTTTAGTGATATAACTAGTATGATTTCGTTGAGAAAATACAAATGATGAGTTTGTGAGTTAATCATACTTTTCGAGCACGGGTTAACTTAAATGTTGGTTAAATGTGCTTTTGTTGAGTACATTGAATTTTATTGATTAGTCAAATGAGTCTTAAGTGTTCGATTTAGATGAGTTTTGGGGATATTTGTCCGGTTTAAATTGCTCAATATTAGGGCTTTGAAATGTAATATCCAGTCATGGCATAATTGTTTGAAAATTACATGTTTTGAGTGTGTTGGTCATTCTTTGGAGTCATATAATTTAGACTGTAATGCAAGGGATACATAGGCATAGGATTCAATTCGTTGTTTTGTAAATGAGATCATTATCCTTGTTTTGAGCTTGGTACCTAAAGGAACAATAGACCTGGAGTAGTTGAGTTGGTACCTATATTAGCGATAGACCTGCAGTGGTTGAGCTTGATGCCTAAATAAGTGATAGACCTGGAGTGGTTGAGCTCGGGGCCTATACGAGCGATAGACCTAGTGTGGTTGTGCTTGATGACCATACGATTGGTGGACCTAGAGTGATTGAGATTGATATCTCACTAAACTATAGAACTAGAGTGGTTGAACTTAATGAATAAACATAGATATGTGGCCTACTTTTGTGTTACATCACATTTAGTATAATCGGGTCTCCCCCATCACGAAATGTGTGTTTTGGATATTATATATTATCCATGTTTCCAATGTTGTATTTGGGTAAGGAATGTACTCATTATTTGATGTTTCAGATACCATTTATTACTTGTGTTTTGTAGCTTGGCTACTTGAGTTTTTATCCATTTATTTTGATAATTGAATATTTAATTTTATTGACATTTTGAGAGAGTATTGGGTTTCGATTTCATATTGAATGGTTGTTCTGATTTGAAGTTTTCATTATGAAAATGTTGGGTTCTTGAAAGATGTTGCTATTATGCTAAAGACATTTCATTTGATGAATCATGAATTAAATAATCAGTCTTTCAGTTTTACCGTTTTATGATTATGATGAAAATTGTTTGAACTCACTAGTAGTTAATCATAACCCTTTTTATTTGTCAGCATATGTATTAGGTCCTTGTTGGCGTATGGCACTAGTGACACCATGAAGAGTCGAGTGCTAGTTAGATGCACAAGAAGGATTTAGCTATTCGGGTACCTCTTCCATGTTTTGGAATAGCGACTGCATTTGGGTTTTAGTAACACCAACCTTGGCCTAAACTTTATGTAAGATTTAGTTTGCCATTTTGTTGATTTAAATCTAAACTTGTTGTTTGAGGAAATCAAAATTGATTTAATTGATGTTTTATCGAAAATTTGATTTAGTCGCTCTTCCAGATTTGAGGTGTTACAAGTTGGTATCAAAACATAAGTTTGAAAGATATATGTATTGATTTTGAATGCAAGACTCAAACTAGCGTTTTTTTCTAAGTGAATGAAGTTGAGAATATACGATTAGGCACTTTAAGAAATAATATTTTAAACTCGATAAAGACATTAAAATCAAGCATCATGATGATGGTAGCAAGGATTCTCATGTATAGTACGTTCATGGTTGCATCTGGCTAGTGTTATTATGAATTTGCAGTTACATGTGTGTGCTTGAATCGCCTTGAAGTGATGATCGATGGGAGTAGTGAGTGCTTTCCTTGATTATAGAACATTAACGTATTAACATTTTATGGTGTTGTCGCTTTATGCGATCGTTAAGTATGGTGGTCATGTTAAGCAGACCATTTTAGGTTAGAGATCGTTAAGTATGGTGGAACCATAATCTTGTTGAATCGTCATCCATTTGGAGGAATTGTAAGGACAGTCGACTTGATTGTGGATTATCGCATTAAGATATTTAAGAATTTCGATGTTATTAGTGTGACTAGTAGACTTGGCAAGAATGGTTCTAAGACTTCAGGTCTTGACCATGCACTATATTTATTTATTTTTTAAATAAATTGCATAAATTATTTCATGCTCCGTCAAATATATCGTATCTTTCATGTTACGAACTTTGAAGAATATTTTGGCACACACAAGAGTGTAGTCGATGTTTTAAAACTCATGGCTCCTTCTATTGCATTTGATTTGCACATGGAACTTTATTAGAAGTTTTCTCCAAGTTATTCTAACAGCATTATTGAATGTTGGAAACATAGCGTTGAGTATCTTTAAATTTGAAGCTAACATAAATCATTTCATGCTTTACCTGAACCATATGTGCTTCATAAGTTGCACATGTTGATTTACAATAGACTCGTATGATAGACGTGCATAAAATTTTGAATACACAAAATCACGCGATGGCATATGCTTGCATGCGAGTTTTATTGGAATATTATTTCATGTCGTTTTGTAGCTCAATGGTGTAATTTTGAAATGCATAGGATTGCTTTATTGCATGTGTTGCATATAAGGTTTTATTGAAATTTTCATCTTATGGACTTATTATAAGAAGTGAAGATTTTGTTAGTGTTCAATTGTATGGTTTTCCATTGAGTTTTGTACAAACGCCTTTTGATGCATATTGTTTATTGTCTTAGTTCATAAATTGATTTACATACATGGCGTAAGTAAGTGTATGTTGGGACTATAATGGTCCATTTGAAGAGTTTTGTTGGGCATATTTTCGTTTGTATCGTCATTGTTTTTTGTCAACAAAACATACAACTTTCAGATTGATTTTATGTGGGTGGCATTTATAGACACTTTGCACGATTACCTAGTAGTGGTAGTAATGTTTATGCATGTGTAAAATTGTTATAAAGATTTTATGTTCATTAAATCTTTTATGGATGTAATTAGCATAACTATTGAGTTTTTTACTTGAAAAACCTTGAGACCCTTAGGTGGCGTTTGTTTTTTAAGAGGTGCTGAAGTCTGAAGTCTGAATTCACTTCTGAATTTTAAGAGGTGGTGCTGAAGTCTGAAATCTGAATCAGTCAGACTGTTTGTTTTTACGTCTGAAATCTGAAATCTGAATCAGTCAGACTGTTTGTTTTTACGTCTGAAATCTGAAATCTGAATCAGTCAGACTGTTTGTTTTTACATCTGAAATCTGAAATCTGAAATCTGAATCAATAAGACTGTTTGTTTTTGTAAACTGACAGGTGGTGCTGAAGTCTGAAATCTGAATCAATTCATTTCAATTAAATTTAACTGAAATATCCAATCATTTAAACCATTTGTAAACTGCCATATATTTTTAACACATTCAAAAATTCAATTGAAATACGTCAATTATTCAACACACAATAGAAAACACGAATAAAATCTCATAACAACTACAATCAATATTCATTTTGTAATTGTGTCGCAATTTCTTCTCTTAAACTAACCATATATGTTTGGTCAGCGACACTCCCATGCGATTGAATCTCTTCAGCCTCATCCTCGCCATCGTTCTCTTGTTCGCTGGTTTGATCATACTCAGAAACCGTTTGGTAAGTTCGTTTGTCCACTTCACACGCACATTCTCATCCATGACTAAAATCAAGCAGAAAAGATAAAACTTTTAAATCAACATTGTAGAGGTGTTTGGTCATACTTGTTTGTTAATAGAAAAAATTGGGACTTGAGAGTTGCAGAGGACTGTTGAAAAGTCATGATACACTACATATGGAGTAGAAATGTACATCCARATTGAATATGTTATTTTGGAGATTAGAGTTTTATCTGAAATCACAATCARTCAGTATTCAACTCATTAGCAAGAATTTAGTAGAAACAGTTGCAGCTAAGAACAAGCACTTCTCATATTTGTAAGCTTACTCAAAACAACAGTGGCCCTTACAGCCACAGGGAGGATATGCATACTAATGGGGTTGATGTTTCATGGTGTATTATACCTAAAGATGTATATATATGAAGAACACAGATCCATCTATATATATATATATATATATATATATATATATATATACATATATATGAAGAACACAAATCCATTAAAGAAGAACACAGATCCATTAAAGAAGAACATAAATCCATGTATATATATGAAGCAAGAGGTAGAAATTGACATACTTGTTGAATATTTTAGGTTAGCAGATCGAGATCAAGAGCTTTGAGAGACCGATTGCTGTGAGATTGAGCGATTTGGGGATTGATTGCGTGAGAGAGCTGGAGATCGATGAGCGACTGGAGGAGCGATGTTGGAGATCGAGAGCGATTGTGGGAGATCGAGAGTGACTGTGGGAGATCGAGAGCGATTGTGGGAGATCGAGATCGAGAGATGAATGATTGTGAGATGAGCAACTGCGATGATCAAGATCGAGATGAGCGACTTGAGAAAAACCGGAGGCGTGAGATGCGCTGTGAGATAAGAGGGTATTAAGAGAAAAAGCTACCACTTAATATTTCAGAGGAAAGAGAAGGAAATAAACTCTTACTTGAACAAAAAAAAAAACAGTCTTAATACCACAACGTCTGACCGAATCAGACTTAAGTGGTATTAAGCTCTTAATACCAAAAAACAAACAGCCCCTTAGATTTAAACCCACTATGAAAGGTATTTTATCTGAGGACTAGGAGAGTCCTTGAGAGTTGAGGGTGTTGCATAACCCAACTTGTGGTTGGTTTTTAAATTCGAGATCTATCTGGAAAAATCGATGCGTGTTTGAATTTGAGGTATTAGGTATATGTGTTATTCTGATTATCAACGTAGCAATCTTTATCGTCTCAGTATCTTCAGGTTGAAGCTTTGTGTGGTTTCTTGTATATGATTGGATTTGAATTGATGGGTTGTTTGGTTGACATCATGTTGTGTGTTAGTGATGTACTATTTTGGTGGGTCTTCTAGAATGAAGAAAGTTTTGTGGTTTGTTCATTAAAGCTTTATGGGTTTGGGGTTCAAGTTCCCATATTAGGTGTCAAGTTTAAGCCGATATTGGGAACCCACACAATACAAACCAAGAATGAAGTACTTGTTGCCCATCCACGTTTATGGTGCAGTCCTTTTGGAAATATTAGGTATTGAATTTTCTTTTGAGGTCAATAACCATTGGAGAGCTTGGAGGTACTTCCATTGAATCATGAAAGTGTTTGCAAAAGTAAGTGGTAGCTCCGAGGAGATTAGATTTTGATAATTAGGGGTGGATGATTGGGATCATCTTGATTTGTGATTGAGATTTATCTTGTTTGGTAGGGATTAGATGGTTTAAGATGAACGACGTTAGTTGTACTTTAGGATATGTTTATGGTTGGTGTTAGGACTGAATTTCAGTGTTAAATTGTATTCGTCTTGAAAGTTAATTTTGTCTATAATTGTAAAATAGACATCGTGTTTGACTTTTCTTATGTTGTTTGACTTTGTCTAGTGGGTTTTAGTTTGACCCTATAAATAGTTTTTTCTTTTGTGAATTTGTGCAGGAGATTCATTTGTACAGTACGTAAACATTTTGAGAAATATAGAGCTTTGACTATTTTGACTTTCTCTCTCAAATCTCCTCTCAATGTTCTTGATTGTTAAATCATTTCAGCCATGGATTATTGAAGATTTAACTGAAGATTGATCAATAGTGGACTTACAATTGGATATAACTACCATTAGTTTTATGGAAAATTTTATGGTATATGTATTGGAAGATTCGAAAAGGCGATATGATGTAAGAACAGTCAAAGTGGACCTTAAGTGGAACCCATTTTTTAGGGAGACTTTAAATAGCTGAGTTTAAAGTATCAATGCAGTGGCGGCAGCGAGTGATCAGTTTGGGAATGTCTTCACAAATTCCCTTACCAATAGGTTAAGGTCACCATGGTATGATTAGAGTGAATCGAAGGAGGAGAACAATCATTCATGATTGGATTAGTTTTCAAGAATCGTTGCAGTTTTGAAGACAAGAGTTAAGTCTATTTCAATCCGATAGAAGTTTTCAGAAGGATTTAAGAGTAAATCTGAATCTAGGCAACTTGGGTGGAAATGAATACATTTTAAATTTTATACATTGTTAATATATATATATATATATATATAAGTATATATACATATAATAAACATTATTAATATATATATATATATGCATATATAAGTATATATATATACATATAATAAACATTATTAATATATATATATATATATATATGTCTGTGTGTGTATGTATATGTATACATATACATATACTAAATAAATATAGAGAAAGGGAGCCAAAGATTATTTTGAGAAATGGTAACTATTTAAGGAGTAAAGAAGTGATCATAGCGCTTCATATTGCCAAGATGGGGTTTGATTAGTCAATAATTGCGGCTTTGACTGGTCAATAATTACGGCTTTGACTGGTCAAAAATTGCAACTATTCTAAAAATAGAAAGGTTAGTTTTGGAACTTTTACAAATAGGCGGCAAATGGTTTCATATATGAATCTATGTGATTCACTTATGAACTATATGTTCGTATGTGAACTTATGTAATTCACATATGAACTATTTTAGTCCATTCACATATGAACTTGTATTATTCACATATTAACTAATTAGTTGATTCATATATGAACCTTTGTGATTCACATATAAACTAATCAACTGATTCACATATGAAGCTGTATGGTTCATATATGAACTAATTAACGGGTTCACATATGAACATATAATTCTTGTGTATCACATGTGTTCACATATGAACTCGTTGACACCTATTTGTAAAAGTTACGAAACTACCCTTCTATCTTACGCCTATCCATGCAAGTAATTATCTTGTGCTTCACGCTCAAAGCCGCAAATGTTGATCAGATGAAGGTTTAGGATCACTTTTTTATTTCTCAAATATTTACCACTTCTCAAATGAACCTTTCCCTATATATATAGAGGTTAAATCATGTGAGAACCAAAAAAAGGTTGAAGACCGTGAAGACCAATCTTAATTAAATTTAATCTACGGTTAAGAAAGGCGACGGTATTTCTGTAATATTTTTGGAATTTGAAACTAATTATTAGATAAATGGCAAGTTGAAAGAGGCATTATAGGCATTTGACATCCAACTTATAGTCAACAATGACGACTATCAAAATTATTTTAATTACAATAAAATTTTAAATTAATAATATATCAACTACAATAAAGTTTTTAATCAAAAAATTTATATAAAAAACAAAAGCGTTTTATCTTCTTAAATTTGACACGAATATCATTATTTTTTATGTTTTTTTTTTAATAATTGCAACTTTTACATGAAACAACAAAAGTAATTTAACTCGTATGTTATTTGATCTTGTGAAACAACATTTCAGTTCACATCACATTTCATGTCATTTTTTGTTTTGTTTTTTTCACATGATGAAACAACACTACATTGTTTCATCATGTGAAACAACACTACATTGTTCACCATGTGAAACATTAAAGTGAAACAAGTGTTAGAAGCCCTTCTTGAACGAATATATTTCTATGGAAAAATGGATTTTTTAATATTGAATAGAAGGACCATATCTTTTTTTTGCGCCGAAGATGAACGGGGCTAAGCGATCTGCCGAAGCTGTGGGTTCTGAAACACGGAAAAAAATCATTGGCTTATCAAATTATCTATCGAAAACGACATCTTTATTGGTTTTATTGGTTCTACTTATCACAATGAAATATTCTTTTTTTTTAATTAAAAATAAAACTTGGGGCCGGGCTTTCTTTTCGTTTGTCCATTTTTCGGGGTCTCAAAGGAGCGTTGGTTCACCATGTGAAACATTGTGTTGGTTCACCATGTGAAACATTGTCTTGTTTCACAATATGAAACAACACTTTAGTGTTTCACATCTCATCTCACATCAACTTTTGTTTTCAAATTGTGAAATAATACTACATTGTTTCACCTTATGAAACAATATTACATTGTTTCACCTTGTGAAATAACAACTTATTGTTAATATTGTATAACATTAACGATATAATGTTGTTTCACAATATGAAAGAACCCTTTAGTGTTTCACTTTCACATCACTTTTCACATCAACTTTGTTTTGTTTTTACATTGTCAAACAACATTGATTTTGTTTCATTTTAGCGACATGGTATTATTTCATTACATAAAATAAAACATTAGTGTTTACAGTTGATGTTTTAATTATATTTTTTATGTTTACTACATTTTGTTTTATCATGCGATGTTTTTATTATTTAAAATAGTCAATTATATCTATATTATATTATAAATCATTTGACAAAAACTCTTAAAAATCATTTTTTATGCATGAAGTACTATTTATTGGTGTATTTTACTTAAAATTCAAGGTTACAAGTAATTTTGCGGAAGTACAACTTATTAAAACTTCATTTTTAAATTCGTATAACTAACTACGGATAAACATAATCAAATATAGAATAAACATCCATTTTAAATATAAAAAATTAAAATATAATTTTAAATATAAAAAATCTAAAATATAATTAAGATAATTATTGAGTTTTAACATACTGTTTAATTATTATCTTTATAAAAAATTATATT
>NC_037542.1:609667-627898 GCF_001531365.2 Cynara cardunculus var. scolymus | reverse complement strand
TATATATATATATATATATATATAGAGAGAGAGAGAGAGAGATAGAGAGATAGAGAGAGGAGCGCTTAAATACAAACCACTTAATTTGTACAAACCGTGCAAATCATCTTTATCCGTCGATTTCATTGTTTAATCTTATGAAATTTTTTCATAAAATTGTTTAATCTTGGAAATTGTTTCATATAATACTTTTTTTAATGAAGTTGTTTCATATATGGTTATGAAATTGTTTCATATAATATTTAATGAAACTATTTCATGAATTTCTCTAAAATTAAAATAATGAAGATGATAATATCCATGATTAACACCCTCCACAATAAAAATAATTAATCAACCTCTCATAATTACAAAAAAATGAACAAAATGAAAAATTATGATTGGTTGGATGAGGTTTGCATGGTTTGTACAAATTGGATGGTTTGCATTTGATCGCTCATATATATATATATATATATATATATATAATGTTATCATAGTTATATATATTATTGACGGGTTCGGTTGTTTTGAGCTAGATCAACTCTTTTAATTGATGGTTTAATCGTTTGATAGATTGACGGTTTGATAGCTCAACGGGTTGAGTCTAATTGAGTTGGCAGGGCCGGCCCTGGCAATGTACAGCCCGTGCGGCCGCATAGCGCATCAAAGCCTAAAGGGGCATCAAGTTGTCATCTGTTACTAGTTTTGGGTTTAATAATTTGGGAATTGGACAATTGAGTGTTAACTATAAAAACATGCTCAAGCCCTAGTAGTGATGAATATTGAATGCACATCGTGAACCGGTTAACGCCATCATTCCAACAACTCAATCTAATTTCTATTGTTCTCCAAAGCTCGACTATTTCGATTTTCAAGGCATGGAGTTATGTTTCCGGCCGATTAACGGTCATGAAATTAGATTCAAAAAATCAAAGATGGAAATCTCAAATGACTGATTTCTACTGTTGATTGAACTTATCGAGTTGTTGTGTGAGTCATATTATGATTTATGAATCTTCAAATCTTTTTGCAAAAAAAAAATCTAAATTTCTAACTAATTATTATAAAGTTGGGTCATGTGGTCGTGTGGGTTACTAACCTACTATGCTAAGGCAAAAGGGTTTTTTGTCATTTTGATAATGAGTCGTCCTCTTGCATATTGAAATATCTAAGAATTGAAATTTTCAATGCATATAAGCACATCATTGTATCAACATAGCTGGAGCATGCTACAAAAAATCAACAACATATTGTGATATTGTCTTAATTATTGGGCACTTGTTCTTTACAATGGACAATAACATAGATTATGAATTTTACAATTTATTATTGTTCTTTTGACTCTTGTTTACTTTGAGGTTTGACATTACCGCATTAGATTTATGGGTCGTTTGATTGATTTTCTACTAAGTTCTATACGGATAAAGTTGTTTGTATGAATTAATATGTTTGTATAAGTTGGAAATTTTTTTGTTTAGGAGAGTCTTTTTGCAGATGTAAGGAGCGTTTTTTTGTTGGAAGATACATGTTTGGAAAAAAAAATTTGGCTTTCTATATAAAGTCCCCCTAGAAGCTTACTAGATAAGTCACTTTTCATATCATTAAGCCACTATGAAACAGTAATGTACAGTTGAGCGAATAAGTTGTTAGTTCCATTAAGTTTATTAAGCTGCTAACAGATAGGCCCTTAGGTTTTATACCTGTAATTTTTGAGTTTTACTTTTCGCTTACTATGACAGCAATTTAGATGTAATTTACTATTTTAATTATAAACTAATTATAATTTTCCTTTTCTTTTAAGTCCCATAGATTGAAATAAATTTTCCATTTTGCTAATTTCATTTGAAAAGGGGAAAACTGGGACAGAATGAAACACAATCTTAATCTAGATATTATCTTTTTACCATTCTATATTTTGTATTCGGGGTTTTGATTTTTATGTCCCCTCACAATTGTATTTTTTTATTATAATTAATAAAAATCAACATAGGGATAAGACACTTGGTTTGAATAAGTTCTAAACTCTTCAAAAAATCGCATGTTTCGTTGTTTCATTGACTTAAAAAAATAGACTTATAAGCATTTTTTATTATTTTCGCAAAGAGCATAAAAAATCTTAGGACCGGCTCTGTGAGTTGGATGTGTTTGAATAGTTTGAGGATATTTTGCACACCCCTACGGTTGACAAGGAAACCGGTCCGATCCATGTTACAATGGGTCGGTTTATTTGATCCGACAGCAGCGGTGGTTTTCTGAAACTTAAAAACGATACTCCACGAGAAGCGCCTATGGCACGTGATGACTGTGTACACTGATCAGAAGAAACGGTGTCGTTCCAATGATTACTAATTTCCTACAAATTTTTAAAGAATCAGCGTGGATATTTTATCCTACGCTCGCATCTACCGGATCACGGCTATCAGAAACCCTAAGGCCAAAAAGAAAAGAGAAAATGTAATTAATAGCCACGCAATAAGGTGGGACCCATCAACACGCACTCCATAACAAAAGAAACGAAAAGCATTCGAATCAAATTATGGAACTTGGTGAAAAGTTTCACTTAACCCCCTTACTTTTTATTAGTTACACTTTGACACCTTATAGTTTAAAAGGCAACAACAACGAATCTTGAATGGGTTACGTCTATGAAACACATATCTAGTAGGGTGAGACTCTTGTAGGTAGTCGATTGACGTATCTTTAGTTATTTACTGAACAATATATAATATTGAATCTAAAACTCACTAATCTATTGATCATTTTAAGCAAGTTTCAGACACTTACATAATAGATAACTGATTATTTGTTAACCTTTGTCATCAAACTTTAGGGACTGTTTTACTCGAACACTTACTCGATAAATGCTTATTGGTAAAATTCAACAATATCGCTTAGCTTACTGGGTAAGATTTAGTCCATCAAAACCAAATTATATTCAATAATTTACCCAGTAAACATTAACTAGCAAAAAGGGTCATTTCCCCCAGATCTCCTAAAATACTCAAAATTGATCAAAATCCACAAATATGTAAAATACATCAAGATGAATATTTTGGGAGACTAAATTGAAGTATTTTGATGATATGTATTAAGGGGGTGTTTGGGATTGCTTATTTAAAACAACTTATGTTTTTTTGTAAAAGTGCTTATTAACTTATGTGGTATTAAATCGGAGTTTTGTAAAAAGTGTTTGGATTTGCTTATAGCGGTACCAAACTGCAATAAGCTGATAAATTGTTTTTTACTGTTTGGCAAATTTTGTTTATATTTGTAAAATGACCAAAAAGGACAGGAAGAAGATTGATGTTGTTATCTGGAGAAGGGAGAAGATTGAGATCGATGTTATTTGGAGGAAAAAAGATAGGTATAAATGGTAATAGGGTTAAAATGGTAAACTGGTAATAAGCAGTTTTTCATAAGTCAGGACAGATTAACTTATCAAAAACTGCTTATTACCGGTTTGGCACCGGTATAAGCAGTTTTATTTTTTATTATCCAAACACTAGGTATTAGCTTATCACCGATGCCAGACTGAAATAAGTCAATAAGCCGATACAATAAGCAATCCCAAACACCCCCTAAGTTTAAATAAAGATAGTCTGAACTCACAATGTTAGGTTTTGGAGAAAACCTAGAAACCAAACAAAATGGTGAAAAGAGGATAAGATATTGAATCACTAGTCCAACCCTTGAACCGTGCAACCTTGGCCGCGGATTCAGGTTGTGATCCAAGTCGCATATCTCACTGATTAAACTTTTTTTTTCATAGATATACTCACAAAGCTTTTTACCAAAATATTACCCAACATAAATCTCCATTAATTAAATATCTCTAAGGCCAAAACTAAACATTTGAATTCAAAACGAAGGTATATAAAAAAATCTGGGTGCTACATACTGAAACACAAAGTCTAGAACTAAAGTCATCACTAGAGTTGAAGACTTGTTAATTGAAGACCATATTTTATAATATTAGACAATGAAGACTCAATAACCTTGAAGTTAAGACATATTTAACGTTGAAGTCAAACAAAGTGTCGTTGACACCAAGAAGATGTTACCACTGAAGATCGAGTCCTAATGAAACTGAAGTTGAACATTTGTAAAGCTAAAGCTTTAATTGACAGAGTTGTTACCAAAGATCCTAACCAACTTCAAAACAACTAAGTATCACGAGAAGCTCAAAAGCGAAGACTTTCTTCTTGCATATTCAAAGTCTAAAGCTCAATCAATGACTGATGTCTAACAAGTAATGTCCAACAGCTGAGTAAGCTTCGTCTTATTCAGTAAATGCAAAAAAAAACATATTATTGTGGACCCACATGTTGTTACAGAAAAAGGAGTTATAGTTAAACCTAGGGGTGCTCAAAAACCCGATCAACCCCAACCCAACCCAACATGAAATAATCCAACCCGAAGCAACCCGATGTTTAATCGAGTTGTAAAATTGTCAAACCGTGGGTATTGGGTTGATATTGGGTTACTATTATTTGAACCCAACCCAACCCGATGAATCCGATAAACCCGATATTCTTTTACTTCTTGGATTTAATATGATTGTTGAATTTATATTAATATATACATTAGACAATTACACTATCATGTATGTTTTTTATATACACATATTTTCAATCTATTCACATCTTTATATAACTCATTCGTATATATGTTCAGTAACTGTGAACATATATATGTAAATTGAGAAAATTAACTGAATGTGATATACATAAGAAATATGGATAAGTTGTTTCATATGGTTGATGATGAAAAAGAAATTATGAGTAGAGAAATAACATATTAAAGGTTAGAAGAATATTTTACTGTACCAAAGTATCAACCCGACCAACCCGTACGGGTTGGGTTAGGTTGGGTTGGGTTAAGATTTTTTCAAACCGCAAACATTGGGTTGGGTTGTTCAAATGTCTTCAACCCGATCAACCCAACCCATGAGCACCTCTAGTTAAACCTGATAATACATTAGAGCATGTTTTATTTAATGCAATACGACTTAAATCAAATACATCATGTCTTGTATATAGTGTATTATGGGACCATAAAGCTCGACATAGGAGACCACTATACCACTCTCGCTCAGAATGGCAAGAAGATCAAGCAAAGATGATTTGTTGTCTGTTTTTATCCTGTGGAGAAAGCTATTTGTTTGGATGTCAAGAACTCACATCTAGTGTATAAATACCATAGAAGACTTCCAAGTAAATAGAGTCGGTTCGAATATCTCAAAAAGCCAAGCTTTATAACATTCGAGTGTTTGTTGCCCTAAGAAATACGCATTTAGTGAGTGATTCTAATATTTTAATTTTTTAAACACACATGGGTCATCTTGTTCAAACTTCAATCACAAAGTGAATTAAGTTTATCTTCCACACAAAATTGTGAACCGAATGTTAAAACTTCACAACCTAGAACTATACAGGCAAACGTATCTTGTTCTTGACAAGTGTGATGTTTCTCATATGACCCGTAATCATAATGTAGATGTTGGGTTAGACTCAAGTGGCAATAAGGGATGTTAGGGGCCGTTTACTAAACACTTATCCGGGTAAGCATTTACCAAGTCATATTACCTTAGCGGATAAATATATGATAAGGATAAAAAATCTTACTTGGTATTGATAAGAGCAAGACAAAGATCAAGAGTCTTACCCGGTAAGTGAGAGTGACGACACTTACCACTGTAAGCGTTTACCGGGTAAATTGTTGCATACAATGTCATTTTGGTAGACTAAAATCTCATCTGGTGAGTAAGTTATAGTATTAAATTTTATCGGTAAACGCTTACCGGGTAAGTGTTTGGTAAACAGCCCCTTAGTTGGTGGCCAAGTTAACGAATAATAGTTGGTTAGTTTTTTTGGTTAAAATTGCATTAACAAGAGACTTTACTTGGGTTAACAAATAATAATCAGTGAGTTTTTTTAGTTAAAATTGCGTTCATAAGGGACGATACTTGGTGCCCAAGTTGTTCTACTACACTTTTTTAGTTTCCTAGTACGTACTAGTAAGAATATAAGTCTTATGTTTATTTATATGAAAGCACTTATCAACTTACACCGGTGAGAGTTTGTTGCTTATTTGAAACAAATTATCATTTTCTATGAAAGCACTTATCAACTTATTATAAGTCAGAAGGGTTTAACTTCTTCAAAAACTTCTTATTACCAGTTTGACACCGGTGTAAGTTGTTTATCCAAACACTCAGAAGTGTTTATTACCGGTACCACACCAGAATAAGTCAATAAGTTGTTCTTATAAGCAATCCCAAACACCCCTAAGATATGTTGGATTATTTTGGGTTTTAAAAAATAGAGAGGGTTAACTTCTTTAGTTCATAGTTGTATTCACTTGTACATGGTTTCTAGGATTTAAAATGATAAATCAATGTGGTAAATGAGTTCAAATTAAAAATGTCAAAGTATGAGGGGTAGATTGCATAAAACTAAAAATTGGAAGGACTAAAAGTTAAGATTTAGAAAGTAATTTATATAATGTATAGATACACACAACACACACAATCCTTTGGGTCATTCAATTCACAGCTTCTATAAAATCCTTTTCCCTTTCCTTGCGCCACCCTCCTCCTCCTCCTCCTCCACCATTCTCCCCCATCTCATCTTCTCCTTCAAAAGTAAAACTACACCCATTAAATCTCTCTTTTCGTTTCTGTAACGGTGACGAACCAAGGGAAACCAACTCAGATGATGACAGACGACTGGCTTACGGCGGCGTTGACGAACGACGCCATGGTGGTGGAGCTTCTGATACGTATGAAACAACCTTCATCTCTAGATTCATCATCACCAACGACTACATCGACAGCGTTGTTACCTCCGATTAGGTGGGGCCATCATAAGTCGCGGTCGAAACCATTCCCTATCACCACAACGAACGCCGCCGCAGCCGCCGCAGCCAGTGGTTTCGGGAAAGAACAACAGAGTGGTAGCCCAACAACGCCGTTGTATTGGAGAGGTGGCGATGGTGGTGGAGGAGGTGTTTCGACCAGCGACGGTTACGAAGAATCTAGTCGCCCTTCAGATCTCTCATCCGGCGGTAGATCCATCAAGGTTTGTATGTGTAACCCTTTCTCTCGTATCTTCTCCACCTCTCCGTCGGGAAGAATCTTGACTTGACCGATATACCCTTTGTGTTATCCACTGATTATAACATTACTTCCACTTTTGCTGGGTCGTCCGTCGACTGGATCTGTGCCACGTTCTATTTTTCCGGTGGCCGGCCGTCGAACCGGTGGCGCTATAGCGTCAGACGATCTGTCTCGTGTTTTAGAAAGGAAACATTCTTAATCTTTGGTAACAAACAAAAGGAATTATAAAAAAACTGAAATTACGATTTTACCTTTTTCATTCACCTAATTTACCTGAATGCCCTTCCTCATCTTCTGCTTTTCCGGGTTCTTAACAAATTTGACGGAAATGCCCTCCGTCAGCAAACAATTAACAACAAGGGCATTTTGGGCTATCCGCTGTTTACTCATCCACCCATGTAGCAGTGGTTGGATAGATCGTAATACGACCAAAGGAAAATCCGACTACCAAATTCTCAATTCACATTGTTTGCTATTTTACCAAAATATCCTTGAAATATTTTACCTTTCTATAGTAGTTTACTAAAGTGCCCATGAAGTTGTTATCCAATTACAATTGCAGTTTTCTCCTCATCTTCAAAATTGGCTTTATCTTACCAAGAAAAGCAAAAGGGTACACATAAAAGATCCATTTTTCTATCATTTTCTGGGGATGTGGTTTTAAGGGGTAATATTGGTATAAGGACAGTTTTGTCAGAACATGTTTGAGTTTTTCAGTGGTGGTTCTTAACTGAAAATTCGCATAGAGATCCCGGAAACTTCTCAAACACGGACTAGTGATTATTCTGTATGGACCAAACTGCCCTTGCCCTGCGTCCTGAATTAGATCCACCTATTTGGGGGTAGTTTCGTCATGTTTGTGATGGATGTCAAAAGGTGAGGGAGGTGGGGAGTGGGGTCATCTTCTCACTATCCAAGGGTTTTTTTGTCTTTTACTTATATTTATTTTTCCGTCATTCTTTTTATAGTTTCAAAATCCGTTAACTTTTTTGTGTGGCTTTATGCCTAATTGGTTTTATCTATTTCTTCTATTTTTATATTTTTATTATTTAAAAATCAAGAAAAATGGGTGCATTTTCGGGTTCGGGTTATTGCTAATCCGGATCACTAGTGGTTCACACTTTGACCCCTTTTCCGGATCCGGGTTATTGGTTTTTGAAATTTTTAGTTAAATCTTGATGAGAGCACAAGGAAATTAGGCTTTGTTTGACTTTTGATTATCATTTCTATTGTTCTTTTCGAGGAAAAAAATGAAAAAGGGTATAATGGTAAATAGCAAGAAAGATGGACCGAGTAGTTTTGGTTTGTGTTGACTTTGGATTTCTTGTTTTTTCCACGTGGCAAACTGCTATTTCTCGTAAATTGATTTTCATATCGAAATTCACTTTTTACATTCTAAACACATGAATTTATCGGTTTTGATATTAAAAAAGTGCAAATAGCAATCTCCATTGTAAAATATCATTAGGGCATCTTCAACAATAAAATGTAGAAACGTGGTAATTTAGTAGTTTTGTTGCTTTAACAGCTATGTTATTCTTTATGCTAAAACAGAAAAAGGAAAAGAGAGATTGCGTTCAGAGAAATCTCTAAAACAATATTTTAATTATATCCAACCAATTAAAGCCATTGCAGTAAAATGTGTAAGAAAGAGAAATAATATTTTATTAAAAGTATTGAATATTTCATTAATAAAATTAATGTCAGAATTGTTAAAATAAAGTAGCTATTGATGTTTCTGAAAATTTATTTAGTTTGAGTTCAAATCAAAATACAATTAATTTGTATTTTCTTATTATTAATTTTGAAATGATTATTAGAAGTGATGGGTTGCCGTCTAAAATTGCTTTAAGGGGGTGTTTGGAATTGCTTATAAAAACAACTTATTGACTTATTTTGGTATAATATCTATAATAAACACTTTTGAATGTTTGGATAAAGAGCTTATATCAGTACCAAGCCAATAATAATAAATTTTTTTTTTGACAAGTGGGACCAAAATATTTTCCTTTAAATCATTTTGTTTCTAAATAAACGGTTTTTATATGGGAGTAATTGTATTTATTTGGTGTAGGGTGGTTTGGGAAATGAGGGTGCAACCACATCTACGTACAAGAAATCAAGAAAAAGAAAGGTTTGTTATTTTATTTTCTGGAATTTATTATTATATATTTTTCAAATAAACATTCACAGATATTTAATGGGTCTTTGCAGTCATTTGCTGAACTTAAAGAGGAAGAAGATTTTCTCATGAAGGAAAGATTACATTTAAATAGGGTATGTTCCTCAATATAAATAAATTATCTAATGCTTTTATTTTAGGATATTTTTCACACATATATATACACACACTAGAAGGGTATTCGTATAATGTCGCGAGATAAATCTCGATTTTAATGTTTAATTTTTATTTTTTGTCTCTATCGATATAATGCGATTTTATGTGGTTTTGAGAAAATGATTTTTATTTTTGAATGAAATATAAATTTGAAGAAAACATCAAAATTTGAAAAAAATAAATTGATATTAGTGTCAAATTAACTATTTAATAGTTCTTGTTATTTTGTGTAACTTCTTTAAATTGATTTTTTATTATAATTTAATTTAGATTTGATAACAAAATAATTTATTTTTGGTTTAACAATATAATTTTTTATATAAAGATAATAATAAACATTTTGTTACAATATAATGATTATCTTAATTATATTTTAGATTTTTTATATTTAAAATGATTGTTTATCCCGTATTTGATTATGTTTATCTGCAGTTAGTTACACGAATTTAAAAATGGAGTTTTAATAAGTTATACTTATACAAAATTACTTCTAATCTTGAATTTTAAATAATATATATTAATAAACAGTACTTTATATATGTATTAAGTTAAGCTTTTTCATATGATTATTAAATTTTCAATAACTTTTATTTTGTTCGAGTCTTTTTTGACGAATTCTAAGCTAAAAATATACATTTATTCTTTTTTATGTTTAAAAAAAATATTATTTTAATTTATTAAAATGATGATAATATGTTATTTATATTAAGAGTTTTTTTTTTTATATTTTTTTGGTGTTATCATGAATTTTCTTATTAATTTTTTTATGTTATTAATTATCAGGAGTTGGAGTCGATGCGGGTAACCATGAATAAACAAATTGTCACAAGTCAGAATTTAAGGAAATTAAAGGTACGTAATTACTTTTTTACCCCCATTCCATTTAATATTTTTTATTAACTTTTATTGTGTGATTTATTGACCAATTTTGGTATTTAACTCTATCATTAAATGCGCATTATTTTGAAAATATTTCATTTTATTATTTTTAATAAACTGAAACGTTTTTATTTGTTTGTTCAGATTGAGAAAACATCCGAGATGTTAGACAACGAACCCCAACCTCGGGCTCAAAAACCATATGTAGTTGAACCAGAAATTGAAGGTCACGAAAATGGGTTTGTTTTGCCTGATCTGAACATGACACCTGATGTGGAAGAACTTCTCCTCTAAGCGCTAAAGGAAAGATTCCGTGTGTGTAAATTGTGATACAAAATAAAACCTTTGCATGCAGACACAAAACAGTTGCCGGTTTAGAGAAGGTTTTTCTAAGTTACTAAATCTATAACATTGTTTAAGTTGAACATTGTTTAAGTTGTACATTGTGACGGATTTTTTGGTTTTTTAGTACTCGAAAAGTGCGTAATGAAAGTTAGCTTAGAGTATGATAAGTCAGAAAGTTTTGGTAATATTTTAGCAGGTATAACGTCGTTCTTACGTTGTTTTTAATGATATTATCTCATTGTTCTTATGATTAAATCTTTTAGGATGTTTCATTTTTGAATCAAGTGTAATCTATATTGTATTATAAAGCATTTGATAAAAACTCTTAAAAACCATTTTTTATGCATAAAGTATTGTTTATTAATGCATGTTACTTAAAACTCAAAATTACAAGTAGATTGTGCATAAATACAACTTATTAAACTTTCATATTTCAATTCGTGTAACTAACTGCAGATAAACATAATCAAATACATGATAAACATATCATTTTAAATATGATAAGTATAAAATATAATTAGGATAATCATTGAATTATAACAGAATATTTAATTATTATCTTTATAAAATGTTATATTATTAATCCAAAAATAAATTATTTCATTATTAAACTTAAATTAAATTATAAAAAAAATAAATAAAATATTAAATTATAATAAAAAAAATTAAAGAAATTACATAAAAATAAGAATTTTTAAATAGTTGATTTGATATTAACATTGATATATTTTTTTTCAAATTTATATTTTATTCAAAAATAAAATCATTATTGCTTTACTAAAAACACATAAAATCGTATTATAACATCGACAGAGACAAAGAATAAAATAGAACATAATAATCGATATGTATCTCGTTGCATTGCACGAGTACCCTTCTAATTGATAATATATGTTTCAAAATACAATGGAAAGTAGGTTAAATTTTGATTTAAATTGCCCTAATTGCCTTTGTATCCAACATATCATTCATAATTTTTTATCAAGAGATTATGCTTCTAGAATCTCATATAAAGTTTGTGTTTCGTGACCGAAAATTGTCCCCGAGCAGCAAAGGTTTGGGTGCAATTCAACTGTGTGAGGTCTTAGTTCGAGTCGGGGCATCATTATTTGCCGGTTGGACTTGCACGATTTAGCTTCTCCATGATGATTATGAGACCAGTACAGTGAGGACGTTTTTTTCATGACTTGCACTATACCTTTTTTAATTACTAAAAATCAAGGAATCCATATCACTTCAAGTTGTTTTTTGATAAACATAACACAAGTGTTCTAGAAGTTTCGGTATTGGTTTTCTTAACTTCAATTATGGATACAGGAATGACTTGAAATGATGATATATGCATAAATACGACATTAGTGAGCTGAGTAAATACTGTGTATGCTATCACTAATAAAAGAAAATGTTTATTTTTTTGCTTACATTATCTTCGCAAAATCTCTCTTTAAAACTCTATATAATTTCCAAACTATCTGTTTCTTACTACAAAAGTTTGAACTTCCCTTCTTTATTCATATCTGAATAATGTACAAATATTAGTTTGTTCGGTCTTTCTGCTACAAGTTTTTTGCTTCTGCATGTCATGTCATCTTCCCTTTAGGAATATGCATGAACTTGACATGCTTAATAAAGTTTAATGTTGTTGAAAAGCGATAGTGTTCGATAAATGAACTTGATATCATTTTATGTGATCATATATTGATAGTATCTTATAGGTTGAATGAAATGTTTTGTTTACATTATTTTCATGCATGTTTACTTACGTATTTCATTTACGCTGTTTTGTAACTCGGAAGCAAAAAAAAGGATGGAAGAAAACAAAACAAAAGGAGAAGAAAAGAAAAATAGCCTTAAAAAAGAGAAAAGACAAAAGAATCCAAAATGGATCACTGAATTTATGAGTTTAGTACCCTTTTTTTCCAAGTGTCTCTTACATAGGTATCTATTTGTATTATTGATAATATGGGAAATTGTTGGTCTTAATAATCAGATTTGTAAATAATGCATTTAAAATACGATAAAAATACTTAGAATTTTTTTCTAATACTTGTCTTATAATGAGTATATCCGATGAACAACACCCATAAAATATAACTCAAAAGAATTGACATCCAAACCTTAGAAACTCTCTAAGACTTAAGGGTTTGGATTTTGATCAATCATCATATCCATAACTTATAATATTCTCCATTCGATTTGGAAAATCCGATCGACCTGTCCTTTAAGGTCATTCCATCTTGAGTTTCAAGAACCAATATTTTATTCAATGTTATATTAGAATATGATGGATCTACTTCATAAATATTCTAAATCTGGAATCCGATGTATAACTTATACTTCGCAATAGAGAAAGATAGAAATTTTTACTTGTAAAAGTCTTTTAACTATCTGCATTGATCCAAAAACAAAAACCTTCAACAAAATCGAAAACTAGTTGAAGTAAGGTCAAGATCGTTACCAAAGTAGATTAGTTTGTTATCTACCAAACAGAAGATCAATACAAGATAAAGTCAAATAGTAGTCTGACAAATATACTACTGGCAAGCCGGATTTGAACTTCAAACTTGTTGGACAAGTTTGGCTCACCAACTCTTCCAACACTCATCCTAGTATGGAAACATGCTAGTATGTCAGCCAAAGTAAGTTCTAAACACTATTTTATTAGTGTCAAACTTCCTTTACTGTTTTCTCGACAAACAGAAAGAAGAGATATGATAACGAATGCCTACAGCAACTGCAAAGACTGAAATGAAAAGTACAAGCATGCATGGATCAATAAATCAAATGAAGACACGCATTAAAGTTGGATAATAACATTTAATGCAATGGTAGCTATAAAATGTGATAACTTGGAATCTCGTGTTCACACAGTGGGCACAAAGTCCCTACAGTGGCGGAAGTGCACGTCGACACTATGATCGCTTGCAAGTAATGGAGTGGTAAAGTACCAAGATCATTTCCACAGGGATTGAACTACTGAGAATAAGAGAATTTCATGAACTTCTTGAGCATGTTTCAGTTTATGAATAAAAGTTGGATTTTTGTTGGTGAAAAGCTTTAAAAGACGAATTAGACTTATAAATAAAAGATGGGCATGGATGTAAGTATTTTTCAAGACAAAAACAACAATATAATGGTCAAAAACTTATGAGGTGTTTATAAAACTTCTAATGTCTCGAAAGTGAAGTTTTATAAACAGTATCCACAAAGTTCCCACTATCACCACTCCGAAGCTTGCTGATTTAACTAAGTAGATGAAGAAATATTAAACTAAAAGTTCTTACTCAAATCTCTTTGTAATACAAAGTGGTAAAGAATGAAAATAACCACGGAGGTAATTAGCTCATAATAGACATACAAAACATAATTGAAGACAAGAAATAAAACTTCAATGAAATTTTTATTAAAATAAAAAAAGAATCTTTCACCACAGTGGTGAAGCTGTGGGCAAAAGACTACAACTAAAAAACTTAATAAAAGAAAATTAAATGCTAAGACTCAAAACTTAATAGTAAAATGTAGAGAGACTTCGGCTGAAATAGGATGATCCTCAATGAACTCAAGACTTCTTTATATAGGGGAGGAAAGGATAAGGATGACCATTTTTTACCCATAGGAAATTATCCCTTTAATCTCTTGTGGTTAAAGAGTCAACCCACCTCTTTCTTTTATCTAAAACTCAGACTTCAAAGGTGGCTCCAGCTGTACACAACTTTTTAGAAAGGTCTTCAAAAAAACTCTCTCCAAAAAGTTCATCTTTATCCATAATTTCATAATCTTCCTACTGTGGTGATACTATGGCACAGTCTTAATGTGATGGTTTTTGAAATAAATTCTCATTCTTTGTGTTTCGTCATCTTTTTAAAACTTTTGGAATAAAGGGGGGAAAGAAGGGAAATTGGGTGTTTAAAAGACGTAAAAATAGGAGTATAACTTTTATGCGATAGTTTTCTTAGGAAAAATCGGCATCAACATTTGAAGAACTATCTTACTCCTTTAGATATGAAAGAGTGTCTTCTTCTCTCACTCTGTTAGTGTTATCAAATTTGCTATTAGTTAGATTGTTTAGGATCACAGATTTTACCTTCCTAGTTTCCACAACAAATCTGTCATTCTTTGTTCTGATACAAAATATAGAATTCAAAGTGAAAAGCTATTGTGTTTGTATTCAACACCTCTTCTACAAACACCATCCTGTGTAAGTCATTATTTTTCAGGACCAATAGTTGATCGTAGATTAAAATTTGGATGATTAAGATTATGTTTCATCAGGGCCGTCCCTTGGGGAGGGCGGGCCGGGCGTACGCCCAGGGACCATAAAAATTAGGGGCCCAAATTTTTTCAATATATAAATAATAGTAGTTAAAAAAAAAATTAGTAAATACAAGATACATAAAAAATTTAGTATCTAAGAAAAGATTTTGGTATTACATTAACTATTAAAGACCCAAACATGTATGAATTATATATATTGGAGAAAAAATACCTAAAGAGGTTAATCTGTCATTCATTATATAATATTATTTAATGTTTTTCTAAGTTTTTTTTATATATAAAACCGACGTCTAAAACTACATGTTTCGAAAACTTTGATATATTCTCCATAATTTATCTCCCATCGACTCTTTTGATTGTTTCATTCTCGCGTGAATTCTATTTTTATATTAGAATATGATAGATTTTCTTGTTATTAGCAAACAAAACTCTTATCTTTTGAAAAAAATATCAACCATATAAGACGGTACAACTTATATCTATATTTAAAATAATAAAACTATAATTGTTTTTTCATAGTTATTCTTTATTATCTAATATTGAGTGTATAAATCTTATGTACTATTTTATCTCTAAAAGAAGAATAAGATCCCAAACTATCATCAACATGAGTTTTTTAATTTATATAATCGATGATTCCAGAAAAGTTTGTTTTAACCTTAACCCTATGTTCTTGAGTCTTCTTTTACGTAGGAAAGAGAGGAAAGTAATGATGGAAGAAAAATAAATTGATCTCGAGATTTTTTTACGGAAAGGAAAAAATATATATTAAAATTTATTTTTTACCTTCCTCTCTCTTCTCTATTAAAAACACAAACAAAAAACTTTATTTTTCTTCTTTTCTTTTATTTTTCTTTTCTTTTCTCATTCTTTTCTTTCGTTCCCAAATTCGAAAACATAATATAAAAGTTTAAAATGGTGYTAATCTTCTCAAATTCGAAAACATAATATAAAAGTTTAAATGGTATTAATCTTCCCAAATTCGAAAATATGATAAAAGTTTTAAATGGTATTAATCTTCCCAAATTCGAAAACATGATATAAAAGTTTAAAATGATGTTAAAAACATTAACATGAGATGACATGGAAAACCAACATATTTACATTGATTTACATAGTGTCACTCGAAAATCAAAAGAATCGACTTTGTGACCTCAAATGATATCATTGTATGTACCAATAGTATATCATAAGATGTTTTTGATGATGAAACAAATCAACGATACTACAAAAAAATGTTCTGGCAGATAATATTAATTTAGAAATGAATATTGATTGATTTTGCGTCCAAGAATACTCGAAAAAATATTTTTTTTATATGAATTCAATGTTATTTCTGATTATAAAAACAATATATTGAAAAAATATCGTACTTATCGATGGCCCCTTTTTACATCTCGCCCAGGGCCTAAAAATTGTCTGAAACGGGCCTGTGTTTCATTGGTTGTACAAATGGTAGTGGTTGTATAATAAACCACCCCCTTATTATAGACGGCAAATCAAATGCAAACCTTATAAATGTTCCAAACCTACAAACCAATATTTATAGAAATAATAAGGTTCATTTATTATGATTTGAATACTTATAAAAATGATAAGATTTAATTTTATGATCAATGTTTTATATTAGAAAACAATTGATATATTTATGAAACGAGATATTTGTTAGACTAGATGGAAGATTGAGATTGAGATTGATTTGTATGATTTGTAACATTTCCATTGTTTGTATTTGATTGGGACTATATATAGAGAGAGAGAAAATTGGGTTCATACGAGAATGATACCTATTTAATAAAAAAATAAGAGAATGGCCGAATCACATGTGATTCTACACTAATATCACGTATAAAATCGCATGTGATTCACGCAACCTTGCCATGCGACCTTGTTAGTCATATTTATTGTGGAGAACGTTAAATATGGACGTTATCATCTTCATTATATTAATTTTATAAAACAAATTTCATCAAATGAGAAATATATGAAACAATTTCATTTTTACACATAAAAAAAAGAAACAACTTCTTCAAGAAAAGAATTATATTAAACAACTTTTATGAAACAACTCCATTGAATTAAACAATGAAATCGACGATTTATACAAATGACTTGGTTTGCATTTGATCCCTCCACACACACACACACACACACACACACATATATATATATATATATATATACATACTAGAAGAGTCCTCGCACAATGTAGCGAGATGAATATTGATTTTAATGTTTAGTTTTTATTATGTCTCTATCGATATAATACGATTTTATGTGGTTTTGAGAAAGCGATAATGTTTTTATTTTTAAAAGAAATATAAATTTAAAGATAGCATAAAATTTTGAAAAAAAATAAATCGATATTAGTATCAAATTAACTATTTAATAGTTCTCCTTTTTTTGGTGTAACTTTTTTAATTCAATTTTTTTATTATAATTTAATTTAGATTTAATAACAAAGTAATTTATTTTTAGTTTAATAATATAATTTTTTATAAAGATAATAATTAAACATTCTGTTAGAACTCAATGATTATCTTAATTATATTTTAGATTTTCTATGTTTAAAATGATTGCTTATCCTGCATTTGAATATGCACCAATAAACAATATTTCATACATAAAAAATGGTTTTCAAGAGTTTTTGTCAAATATTTTATAATATAGTATGTATATATATATATATATATAGAGAGAGAGAGAGAGAGAGAGAGAGAGTTGGGTTTCTGTGAGAAAGGTAAAAAAAGATTTTCATCCTTGGATCAATCCTACTTGAAGATCAACATTAATGAGATGCACATGATCAATTTTCTTCTAAAGCGAAATTCATAGATGGACATGCGATTAAAAGTGATCAAGGGTGGAGATCATTGTTGGTCCCGAAAGGGTCTACAAGATAAGAAACAGTTTGTAGAAGGGGGGGATAAATACAAACACAAGGTTTTCAAATTTAAAATATATAATGATAGAGAAGATCAATATAGATTTTACAAGACTGTTTGCGGAAAGATAAGGTAAAGAAAAACATATCTAAACAATCTTTGGTTACACACGAAGCTATAGCAAACACAGAAAAGAGAATGCTATATGAAAGATCCTTTACATAAGCTAGAGGACGCTTGAAGTAAAAATTAGGTTGGAGAGTGATGCGCGCACTCTGCATGGAGAAGAAACACTTCTATTTATACCCAGTGCATTAAATGAACATTTAATGTAGTAAGGTAGGGTTTAGAGTGCGTGTCAAGCCTTAAGAGGAAGGGTTGTCCTTTGCTACAGTGAATAGTATAAAAGC